>NW_008824807.1:1936906-1973778 GCF_000699105.1 Pygoscelis adeliae | reverse complement strand
CTAGATTTTTTTTAGTTATTCAAGGAATAATGAAACATAGGAGTTAGCATTTCCCCGAGAACTGAGCTCTTATATTGTTCTATTACAATTCACACTTGGAAGAGTAATTAATTTGTAAGGTCCTGATTTGAACCTGAGTTGGAAGATATTTGAGCATGTGTATAATTTTATAAGTATAGGGAGAAATTCTTATGACTGTTTTAAGTAACATAGCACATTTCTTACTAATAATACAGAACAGTTTTTCATAAAATCATAGGGCCAAAGAACAGGCCAGGCTAGAAGGGACCTCGAAAGATCGTCTGGTCTAACCTTTTGTGGGAAAGGCAGCCTAGATGAGATTATCTAGCATTCTGTCCAGTCGTATCTTGAAGACCTCCAGTGATGGGGACTCTTCCATGTCCCTGAGGAAGTTCCAGTGAGTGATTGTTGTCACTGTAAAAAATTTATTTCTTGTATCAAGATGAAACCTCTCCCAGTGCAACTTGTACCCATTGCCCCTTGTCTTCTCCATGTGACTCCTTACGAAGAGAGCCTCTTGTAGCCACCCTTTAAGTACTTAGCCCTTTCATTTACTTCTAATGCTGAACCTATTGAGTTCAAAGGAACTGAATGTGAGTAAAGAATTCATAATTTAATTCTAAATGTACTTAAAATTATCATGCCTCCAAGCTTTCAAAAACAGTAATTGCATTCTTTCCCTTAGGTAGACTTTCATAAAGCTTCATGTCTACAATATGTGTAACTATAGTAAAATGATCTCAAGAGTAAAACTACCCAGACTGTCCACAGAATAGAGGTTTCTACATCTTTGTAAACCTTAGTAAACCATTGTCATTTCACTGAGCTTAGGCATAAACAGAACTGAGATATGATTGTAGAATGTCTTTTCTGTAAGACAGAATCATTATGTATATTTTGGTTTTCTGCACAGATTTATGTATAAGTTACAGATGCTACACCCCTACATCCTGATTTACTCTCTTGGACAGCGTGTGCCTAGTATGTCTCCATCAGCTTTCATTTATTTCAGTAGATTCTGAGCTCTTCCATGTCCGAGTCAAATTTTCTCCACTGCTTTTAGGCTGTTGAACTCACTGTAGGCATAGAAAAATAGTAATTTTACCATTGGTAGTAGAAATTTGCTCCATGCAGTGCATTTGGTGCAGTGCATTATAGTTTCTGTGGCTTATTCAATAGAAACACTGAACATTCAAATTCAGATTCAAACTTTCTTGCACAAAGTCTCTCCAGGTTGTAGTGCTTAATGTTGTGAACAGTCCTGCTAATGTCATATAATATTAGCAAATCTACTGAAAATCAATGACAACTGTTACAGTAATTTGCCTACCTGACATGGTTGGCTTCACGAAAACAAAACTTCTCATTGTTTTAGGAGCTCGTGTAAGTGCCATACAGTGAGTAGGAGATGGAATTGGAGCCTATGCTTTCAACTTTCAAACATATGCTACCTTCAGTCTGATCTCATAGATATTTTTGTATCACTGCATGTTAAGTACCTTTCTTGACTGTGGAATGACTACTTAAGGCCCTAACTAACAAAGATACTTGTAGACATACTGGTACTCATCTGGATAGATTTCAAAATTTTTAAAGACCTTCAGATGATTTGATGTGAGTACTGCTTGTATTTAAGACTTCTGTTAAAAATTAAAGATTTATTTTCAATAAGGCATGTTTTGTTCAATCTGACTTTATAAAACCCTCTAGGGGAGTGGACCAACAACACACAAAGGTATTATACACAAGCTTTTCATGTCAATGGAAAGAATTGCTGCAAAATGTGTAAATGGTAACATGATGCCAGCTGCAGAACTGCAGTGAACTGAAAAAAACAGAAATATTTGTTTAGGTCTTTTTTTTATTATGGTCATTGCAGATACTACTGTAGTAGATATAGAATTTATAGGCAAGAGAATGATTTTTCATCAGGGTGCCTTTAAATCTTTAAGTCTTCATGAAAAAATTGTTCTTAAACTGGTGTGCCTATTTATTAGCATGGATGGATTGAAATTTGAGTGTAATTTCTTGTAAAGTAGAATAGTTATTAATGAATTTCACTGGATTTTCTAGATTTCTAGCTGATTTGTCATCATCCAAAACATCTCTTTAAGTATACCATTAAGGAAAATAAGTAATTAAAAGAACAAATGCCAAGTTGACTCTGATCAGTTGTATCAGGCTGTTTTCACCTGGTGTATTGGTCCAGGAAAAGGTACGTGCGTGTGAACACTTAAGTTCATTGTCACCTGTGCCAGACTGGTGAATAAACAGACACTTGTAGAGCAGCAAATCCTGAATCTTTCAGAAGACACTGAAGCCATTGCACATGATCATCTCAAATGTTGGCTATCCTGATTTTAGTTAATATCTTCTTCAGAATACTGCTTTTAAAAATGAATTAAATGAGCACATATTGGTTTTCTTTTCATTTCTGACTGTATTCAGTCAAGTGCAGATACTATGAAAGTGAGTAATATATTTACAGCCACATGGAGATTAGTAGAGATGATGAGAATAACAGTAGTGCAGCAGCACAGGCAGAAATGCAGTAAACATAAAATGCAAATACATTCATTGATTAGTTCTGAATAGATTCTGCTTCTACGTGTGGAGAAGAACAAAATGCAGCCCATCCAGGTAAAATATGGAGCAGAACAATTTAATTACAGTTCTTTTTTTTAGCCACTCAAAACGCAAAATAGGAGCAAGTGTGCTACGAGTACTGGGCACAGGAAAGATGCAGAGAGTCATAAAAATGACATTTTGGGCATATCTTCCAATCCACTGCAGAAGTCACGCTGTTCTCACTAGTTCTTCCAAATGCCGAGGGAGGCCCTTCTGATCGATGTGAAGAGCAGTTACAAGCAGTACAGTTATGTCCGGACTATGTCCTGGCTTCTAAGGTTCAAGATTATATCAGCGCCCCATGCTCTGTTCCTTCCTGTGAAAACTAGAGCACAGGAAAGCGGGGGATGATGTATGTCTGGATGGAGCAGGAACATTTGACATGTGCATATGAGAATACGGGCACAACAGGGCATGACCTTAGATTTATGGGCTGGAAGTCTCCAAATTCCCACGGTATAAACATATTCTGTGACAGCCTGAGTGCTGCTGTGAGGTGGAGCCAACAGCCCGAGTTAAAGCACACGCTCTCTGGCGCTGGTTAAACTTTTGGGCTTCCAGGTTTCAAAAATTTAAACCGCTTGCACAGTCCACAGCAAGTGCTTCCAGAGAGGCTGATCAATGAATGTGCTTGTATAAGAATAAATTGACTAACAACAAAAGAAGATACATTGATTTGTTTGGTTTGTATTTGATTATACCCAGATATTTTTTTAAAATGCAAGGTTCTTTGGGTGTTAAATTGAATCATTCCGTGTATCCTTCTAACTAGTGGCTGGATAGACACCTTCTCTGTCTTAGAAATGAAGGGAATAAATAAGAAATGTGTAAAATCAAAATACGTATTTTGTAAATACATTTTAGACAGACAGTAACAGCAGAAAGTCCTCAGCAGCGTGCCAACTGCTGTCCAGCAGCATGCTGCACAGCACGTGGTGTTCCTGCAGCTGTGAGGCTGCTTCTCCATACTTCAGCTTCCTGTAACTGTTCCACCAGTATGCCGGGGGGGGTTCTCTACTTCCACTCTTCCAAATGACATAAAACCTTTGGCCCCCAAACCACCGTACCAAGGTTACCTCTAGGTTGAGCAATGGTGTATGCCGGTGCGAACCCCAGAGACCCGATCCCCATCATTTTGGGGTTTGGCCAAAGATGACTGGTTGCCTTCTAGCCCTTGTGCATGGATTTCCTTTCTGCAGAAACTGATGGAAAGCAGACTGGTGCTCAGTGGTGGAGCAGATTATGGCTGGTGTGTGCACCTAGATCTCAAAGCTTGGAAATTTAGGTAACAGATCTGTCAGTGGGACTGTCTCGCTGTCTCTGATAAAACACATTCAATAGAGGCATATATGCCAAAGCCACGCTTTAACAAATCCTGTCTTTCTCCTCAAAATATAAAAAATGGAAAAGTCCTAAGTGCATGAGGTATTTAAAAATATATTCCCATTCTTTGTACCAGTACTGCTAAATCTTTTTGTCAACTGCATTGCAGTAGCTGCTGAAATCAATTTTTCCCTCTTTCTTACTTTGCTCCCACTGCCTGTAGCTCCCTCATCCTTTTTTTCTTCCTGAAGTGTATAGTGTTACTATTAAACTTAGACACTTACAAACAACAAATTAGCATTAGAGCTACCACCAAAGTTTTTTGTTTGTTGTTTTTTAAAAAGAAAAACTGTCCTGGCATTGTCCCATAAAAAACATTAACTGGAGACTTAAAGGAAAAGAAATGAGCCTGCATCGCCTCTGTGCAGTACTCCCGAATGGGGTAATCCATCTGTTATGGAGGTGTTGATTAAACTAGGTAGCTTAAAACCTTGCTCCTTTTCATAAGTAAAGTCTCCATATTATTGCTTTGTCTCTGCAAGCTTTTCTACAGCTGCTTTAATTTAAGAATGTCCTTAACGAAGGTGGAAATTGCTATACAACATATCTTACTGAAAGCTTTAGAGAATTTATGCCATACTGCTGACCAAACAAACTTTCCCAGCGGGGTGCTGTTTGCCGCTTTCTGTGCTGTGTTGTGATCTCAAGTGACATCTTGAAGCATTGCAGGTGGTTTGGCACGCTTTTCTGTACTTCCAAGTTGTTTTAGCAGTATTCCTAAAGGCGCCAAAAACCTGGAAAACAAACAAATGCAAAAAGCTCCTTGGTGTTTTTAGGACAGAACTATCAAAACCAAAGAAAACAAAAAAGGATGCTGAAAATGAGGAGCTGTGAGCAACTTGAATTGAATTTCACTAAAGTAAGAAACAAAACAAACCACCACAATATTAGGTCACCGAGAATCAATCAAGATGCTTTTATTAGACATGTGTGAACTCGGCACTGGCGTGTCTCTCACTCTGTGCAGGAGACTCCTCCTTGTGTTACCTTGCAGCAGAACCCTGCACTGCAGCCGCCTTCCCACCATCCGATCCCCAGGCACCTGAGGCAAGAAGTGCTTGGTGTGCAATCTGCTGCTGCGCGCCACAAACCTGTGGCACGTGGAGCTCTGCAGCTGAGGAGGGGCTGCTGCCAGAGCCGGCAGGCAGGGACTGTGCTGCCTAGGAAGCCTGACTATAGAAAAGCTCTGCTAGAAAGCATGCCACTACTCTCTGTCTCTTGATGTATGTATAGGATACGCATGACGCTAGTCATTATAATATGCATGCACGATGAATATTTCATCAGCATATTCATAACTCTCTGAAGATACATGGTTGGTTTTTTCCATCTTTCAAAATAATTTGTTCTAAATGTTTTTAAGTAAATATATCTACATTTGTCTTTTTTTCCTAATCAACCTAAAAATGCAGTCTGTTGGTGACGCTTTAGTAGAGAAAAGGTTTGTAAAAATATGAAGGTATTTCCAGCCAATTAAAGGAAGACATTTGACTAAATAAAACCAAACTTTCTTGCAACGTTTCTTTCAGATGCAGAATGATCTTGTCAGAGCCATTGTGTTTTACAAAAACAGAAATTTGAATTCGACCTCTATAATGATACATTTACTGTAGTGGCATACTAGAAGTGGACCTTTTATTCTCATTTCAATATTGTGTACTACTCTGTTGGCCCCTGTGGGTGAACAACATATGAATCTCCACAGTTTCATAACTGCCTTCATTTTAGCAGAGCAAAACAAAGTCTGTTCAAATGCTCTGGTGCTCTGATTTAATGAAATAGAAAGTACTGCATATCATCAGAAATTTGAGTATGTTTCAGGCTGATCTAGGTGCACCCCAAAAATTCTGTGCGCGCTTACATACGTTTCATCCTTCTTGTACGACAATTCAAATATATTATTAAAAGCTAAGTGGCCTACATGTCTGTTCAGATTCATCGCTTGCTATTTCTTCCACTTCACTGTTTCAGTTGCAAAGCTGAAGGACCTCCATGTCTAAACAGAGTACGCAGTGGTGAACCCAAGTGGTTGCTTTTAAAAGCTGCTTTCCTTTAAATGTATGACAACCTAGAGAAGGGCTATGCCATTCAGCCATTTTTATGTTTATTGAGCAGTATATTGTTACAAAAGCACTGGTGAGAAGACTGCATTGCTTTTTGCAGCCACACATCTTGCTGCTTTAGGATATCGGCAGTGTAGTTGGGTTGTCCCAGTCCCTGGATGAATTATTCAGGCTCTTGACATCAGAGGTTTCCGCTAGCGGATTGGCTGGGGCTCCGATAATAAAATCTTTCCACAGGAAAACAGTGGAGAAGGATGATGGCAGTGAGACCAGCAGAACTGCTGCTTCCAGTACAGCTGGCTTTGTCTGGCTGTTGCATCTCTGCAAGAATACACAAAGATGTTTTTAAGGTCTGGCTTCATGCAAATTCTCCAATAAGAGCAGGTGGAGGGATTTGTGTAAGAGGCCTGCATTCCCAGTGAAGGAAAAAAAAATCAGCTTGTTCTTGAAAAATTACTTCTGGCTGTATCCTAAAGAAACGCTGCACACTACACGAGACAGGAGTAGCTACAGCAGCAGCAGCAGCAAGGGCAGCAGCAGCAGCAGCAGCAGCAGCAGCAGTGCTTATGGCTCGCTACAAAGGTGCTGGTGGCAGAAATGTTACATCGTTAAATCTGCTTCCCGGGTTCTCTCAGTACCGGCAGGGTAAGTGGTGCAAATAAGGAGCAGAAAGTCCTTGCAGGTGGGGAGAGTGTAAGAAACTGTATGACACATGCATCTTGTGGGTATAGATGAACAGTACTTTTGCGAAGAGTTTACATCAGTTCAATGAATTTCCACGGAAATTTGTAAAAAGCATATTTATCATGAAATTTGTAAAATCAATCCACTACTTGTATTATGTTCAGATATAGGTTTTACAGTGGTAAAATCTGTTCCTTTTAAACCTATACAAAATATGTGCTATAAAAACAGAAATTTTATTATTAATAGTATGTTCTTTATGAGCCCTATTAATACTTATTAAAGAATATTAAAGAATATGTTGCTCACATATATTCCCTTGAAACAGATTATTTTGAAAGGCTATTTCTGCTATTTGTTGATAGGACTGGAACCGAGTATGTCTTCTGCTGATAAACGTTTAGAAGCCAGGAGCTGGTTCTCTGATTTCCAGTTGTTGTCAGAGGGTTGCTTCTTAAATCACGAGGATGCACTGGAACTGCAAATTAGGGAACCATTTTCACTCATTTCTTTGATCAGAAGTTTGACTTCTAAAGGCCCAGTTCTTTTCTTTTGGCATGCCATTGCTGTATCGGGGTTGCTGGGGAATTTTAAGTTTCAGAGGTGTGAATGAAGCCAGAGCTGGACTGATTCTGTGCGTGGTTGTTCTCCGTCCCCACACCTACTCACACGTAACCCAATTCAAGTGTGCAAGTACTTCCATGGAAATTAATTGGGCTACCTGTGTATATAATTGCTTGTCAGAGCAAAGCTGACATTTACTGTATGTCACACGGGAAACATCTTGTTCATGGTTAGAAACCATACAGTGAGAAGTCTGTTTTCCAGAATGTAGAAAAAATTATCACATATAAAGTAAAGACACCCCTTGCCAAAAATAGTCAGTATTGAATGAAGCACAATACAGTATTTTGAGTGATATTTTTCATAACTTGCCTGTCAGTGCAACAAGTAGATTCTGAGCATACAATGAATGTTTTTAAAATTATGTAAGACAGCCTACCCAATGAAATCAAAGAAAAAGAAGATCAAGAACGCAAAATTATTTTCTTAGACATGAAGCATGCTAATCTAGCAATAGATTAGCTGAAGAGATACATATCTTTTTTTCCTCTGGTATTTCTTATATTGTTTATATGTAAAGAAAATATAAAATCCCGAGTCATGATGTACAAACACTTTTTGGGAGCTCGTATGTGGTCAGGGAGCCATCATTGTCCCACTTAAGATAACATTTTGGCTGGTGAATTTTGTGCTGCAATTTGTATCTTTATGTACCCTCATTGTGGAGCAGCATTATGTGAATGTAAATCAGAGAGCTTATTAGTAGTAGTACATCAAACTTATTAGTTATCTGTTCTAGAGCTTTAAATGGGATTAAATAATATTCTCTTTTAATTTTACAGATGTGAAAGAGATCAAATCACTGTTCAGTGCTGCACAAGTCAGTAGCAAAGGCAGTATCAAAAATTAGATTTTCCATCTGTAGGTTTTGGGACATGCACGTGTTCTTATAAAAAATAAATATTTAACAGCAATTTTATTTATTTGGATTTTCTGGAGAGGAATGAAGGTGCTCATTCAGAACTGATGACAATAATATTATTTGGTTTTCAGTGAAATAGGTATTTCCTTTTATTTTTGAAAGAAAAATCCCCAGCATAAATACTTGAATGCCACTGGTGTGAAATTATTCCATGTGTCAAACCCGATTCCCCACAAGCAAGGGACAGGGCTTCGTGGACTGGTTATGGCGCTGTGATTCTCTTCCCTCCACAGCCATGACTCTGGCTGCTGAAGTTGGAGGAGGTCATTCAGGAGCTATTTTTGTCTATGCAGCTGGCAACAGTCCCTGAGGGACTATCTGAGAATCAGTGAAATTCACTATAAATCAGGCAAGTGCTTCAAGACAGGACTAAGGGAGGTCGTAAGTAGCAGTATAGGAACTGCTTGAACTAGCTAATGGCTCCTCTCTGTCTGGATCTCCCAGAGGAGAAATAAGCTTGATAATGCAATTTCAAATTTTTAATTCAGTACTATAAACATTTTCAAATGTGCATGCTAAGAGTATTTTTTCTAAGTCTCTAGATGATTTTCTAAATAGAAGCAACTTGACTGTCAGACACATGGATTCTAGTTAAAAAGTACAGAGAAGTCCTAGGTGCTCAGACCTTGCATAAATATAATATGGACTTAGATGTCAAATTTATCTTGGCATTCAGATTTGAAATGGTGTCTTACAGTTCATTCACTCATTAAGACTTGAACTTTGCTGTGAAACTCTACAAATAGTCAAGCATCAGAGCATTATTATAAGAATATGAAGTATTTGTTATACGTAGTTACAGGCAAAATTAACTGTCTCAAGAAAACAGTGACATTTCTGGCAACTGCAGAATGCATTTGTTGTCAATAGAGAATATTATTCTTCCATCATGTAAATCCAAAAGGATTCAGCAATGTCTAATCAAACTGATGTCTTTTTTTTCCCAGATGAGCAAGAGTCAGTGCAGAAAAGGACTTTCACAAAATGGATCAATACTCACCTGGCTAAGGTAATATATGGCTTTGAAATTTTTTTTTTTTTTAATCAAACCTTTTTATCTATGCCTGTACAGGCTTTGGAGTATAGAATGTGTAAGATTTGGCTGAGCAGAATGGCATAAACTTAGAAAGGGATCCCCATTATCTGTACACCATAGAGGATGAATCCATTTCAACGTGGTAGCAGTCAGCTGCATCATTGTGAGTGGTGTCTACAGGCAACCACCCAGCTCCTTTGGCCAAAACTGAAAGGTAGCACAGTAGCTGCTATTTCAGCCAGAGGAAATATTTGAAACTGCTTTCTATGAAACAGAAATATTAGCCTTATTACGTACAGTGTATTTGAATAAAATTTGAGTCAGTTGTGTAGTTTGAGAGAGGCATCCTGAACTGGTTACAAACATAAATAGTGCTTTGTGAATCCAGTTAATTAATTATCTGATGCATCTTTGGATTTATCATGAAACTAGTGTTGCTTCTTCTTACCACAACCTAAAACTCCTTTTTTGGTTTTAGCAGAATAAAGACAGTGATTTACACAAAATTTTAAAAGTATTAAGTTACAACTGGTACCAACTTTATCTGACAACATAAGCAGTGAAATTTAATTTGGCATTTCCCAGAGTTTTCACACAGCACAGCTCTAACCATAATTTATCAATTAGTCCAGTAAATTAAAATATTTAAACACCAGAGGTGCTCTTTGAAATGCATATTTTTAAAATATGAAGATTAATGAACTTGAAAATTGGGCAAGGAATAGCTGCAAGAGCACTGGTTTAGTTTCTGTGTAAGGAATTGGCTAATAGTGTCCTCAAAAACAGAGCAAAGCTGGAAGCCCATATAATGCTATATCATGTGATTTGGTCTAATGAGACTGTATGGTAGAGCAACAGCATTTATTTACATTACTGAGGAATGTAATTGAGGAGTTTACTGTGAAATGAATTGCACTGACATTGTAAAATTCAACTGAAAGAACAAGGCTTTCTTCAGGACTTCTTGACAGTGGATCCTCACTAGGAATGAGGTCTGTCCCCCCATTCTCTTTGGAATACTTGGAAAAGGTCCCCATGCATCAGAGAACTTAAGCACTCTACATATGTTCCATTTACTTCAACCGAGATTGAAAGAATTTCAGTTTTTGCTTAAGTGTTAGCAAAGCAGGCCATGAACATGTGTCAGAGGAGAAAAAGAACTCATTTCATGTTTTTCTATTTCCTCGTTGTATTGCGTCATTAGTAATTGATCGATAATATCTGATAATAATTTACAATTAGATATATGTATATACGGTTAGGTATATATATGTGTGTAATGATAATGTGCTAGTAATAACTGACTGATCCTTGGGAAGAGACAAAGTCGTGGTGGTACCTCAGTTAAGATGTTTTGCTCTGGGTTGAGAGTTGTGAACTCTACCGTTACTGTACTAGTCCCTTTGGGCCGTGAGGGCTCAGGTAGACCTTCTGACTTGTGTGATCTAGGTGTGTATTTCTCTAATAGGTCTGATGTTGTAAAGATTGATCAAATACTTACATTCAAACCAAGCAGCTAACCAGCCACAGCCCTCACTTTTAGCTACCTGAGCTACCCTGTAGTAACTGGTCTGTGTTAGTTCACCCTTTAACAGGGAAGTTGTTTCTATGACACTTTTATTGATGGCTGCCAGCAAGT
Source organism: Pygoscelis adeliae (assembly GCF_000699105.1). Lineage (NCBI taxonomy): Eukaryota > Metazoa > Chordata > Aves > Sphenisciformes > Spheniscidae > Pygoscelis > Pygoscelis adeliae. Next base: position 1,962,778 of record NW_008824807.1, on the reverse strand, counting down.
CTGCCTCACTGCCTAAGTCAGATGTGTAGATTAGCTGGCTTTGCTTCCCATTTATGCTGTTATGCTGCCACAGGAGAACCACTGTTTACAGATTATAGAGATTAGACTCAACAGAAGAGGAGTGACCCATGCCATTCAAATTTTTAAGTTTTTAAAGCTTAAGCTTTTAAATCTTTGTTAGTCATGTTTTTGGAAAGTGTGGAAGTATGTTTTCTGCGTTCATCATCACAGCTGTAGGAAATACTGATGGGTCTGTGAAATGCACAGGACTCCCCTTGCATTTGTATTCCGAATTGTAACACAGAAATTCGATATTTAGGTTACTTGATTCTTGTAAAAGATTGTTGTGGTTTTTATTATGTCAAAAGAAATTGGAAAGCTGTAACATCTCCATTGTCTGGAGACCTTTGAAATGTGATAAGGAAAAATCCTGGAAGGAGACCCACTTTTGGGCAGCATTGTCTGCATTCTGCTCTTGTCTTTGAGCCCAAGAAAATGTGGAGCACCTGCCAGAATAGTACCTAGCGAGGAACACCATGAAGCACTGGCCTCACACTGATAGCAGAGAAACAGCAATACCCGCTTCTGCATTTGGGCCTGTGTCTGTTAAAGCCAGTGAAGTTACACTGGGGTTAAATAACATGGAAGGAGATGTAGGACCAGACCAGCTGCAGGTGCCCCGGTGCTGGCAGTGGGGGGCTGCAGGGCGGCCTCTGTGAGGAGAGGCCGGGGCTGCCCCGTGCCGGACACAGGTGGTTTCAGCTGGCTCCAGTGGACCCACTGCAGGGCACGGCTGAGCCCCTCAGCCAAGCTGGTGGCGCCGCTGGGAAAGCGTGTTTAAGAAAGGGCAAAATGCTGCACAGGCAGTGAGAAGTGAGGGGAAAAAGCGTGAGAAACAGCCCTGCAGTCACCAAGGTGAGAGCAGAAGGAGGAGAGGAGATGCCCCAGGCGCCCGAGCAGAGACTCCCCTGAGGCCCCCGGAGAGCCCACGCTGGAGCAGGCTCCTGACAGAAACTGCAGCCTCCGGAGAGGAGCCGATGCCGGAGCAGGGGAAAAGTGTGAGGAGGAAGGAGCAGCAGAGAGAAGCTGTTACGGACTGACCACAACCCCCATTCCCCATCCTCCTGTGCCTCTGGGGACTAGAGGAGCTGGGAGTGAAGGAGTGAAGTTGAGACTGGGGCAAAAAGGGGTAGGTGGGGAGTAGGTGTTTTCAATTTTGTCTTTGTTTCTCACCATCCAAATCTATTTTAATTTGAAATAAATTAATTTTCCCCAAGTAAAGCCTGTTTTGCCTGTGACGGTAACTGGTATGTGATCTCCCTGTCTTTATCTCGACCCACAAGCTGCTTCATCTTGTTTTCTTCCCCTGTCCTGTTGAGAAGGGGGAGTGAGAGAGCAGCTCAACCCACCACAAGGACATATAAGTGTTGCCCACATAATTACAGGTGAACTTACAGAGTTACTTTTTTCAAACGCATAGGCTTTTTCTGCTCCCTTACTTTGTGTGTGTGTGTGTGTGTACACCAGTTGCCAGATTGCAGTTTACAATATAATCCAAAATGCAATCCAGATTTACTGTGCTGAATTTGACTCAATATATACAGGCTTCAAAATTAACAGTAACTTCACTTCAAATTGGCTCTTGATTTCTTGGCTACTCTTGTAAAACTTTGGGTTTCTTTCCTTTCATTTTTGGAGGGAAGTTTAATAGTTGCCATTTTTACTAATCTAGTAAAATTAGTAATGGAAAAAGTAACAGGAGGAAATGAGAAAAAAACTAAAAACTATAACTAAAGTATCTGTAAGTCTATCACTATGGCTATCTGGAGAAATGTTCCACCATGAATGAGTTTGAATGTTTTTGAAAAAGCGCTGGTGAGTAACTGCACGAAACCTCAAAACCAGGAGAAATTAATGTTTTCTAAGCAAAGATTGATGGGGTTTCACCATAGCAATTTGAAAGTTGGCAAAGGAAAGGAAACTCAGTAGACAAGGTAGAGTTTTCATCCTTATACTGCATTGGTTGAGTAGAGCAAAAGAGGATTAAAAAAAGAGCAGTTTCTGACATTGTGAAGGGTAGTGATTTGAAAGAAATGGAAATGCAGAACTGATTTGATTGTGTTAGGTAGAACTGAAAACAATTAATAATTTGAGAATATAAAACAGGATGTGATAGTTTGTCAGGGTTTGCTATGAGTGAAAGATTCTTCACTGCTAATCTTTAAAATCTTAGTGTATGCTTTTCTTTTAAAAAGTCATGCTCTAATTGAAACAGAAACTAATTCAATAACTAAATTAAGTCCATCAAGTAGATTAAAAAAAACAAAAACATTTTTTGCTTTTCAACTATAAAGTTAACAATGGGTTTGAGAATATGGATATGAATAAATAAGAATGAACAAAACAGATAAATGAAATGACAGTACCGGTGAATTGCAGTTTATGAAAAGGAGTAGGAGGGAGGCATGATTTTTTTTATTCTCTCTTGCTCTTACAGTAGAACGCTACCATTTTAAAATTACGTTTCCTAAATCAAAGGTATATTCTTCCACAAGCAGAAGACAGGTAAAGGACTTGGCATCAGCTAATCATGTGACACCTCAAAGAAAGGTTGAGGTAAAACAGCCCTAGCACAAGCTGTGCCCTCACCCACAGGGCAATGTCCCACAGGGGACAAACACCGAGGAAAGAGCTGCAAGTATGATAACTAGCAGGTGTAACGCAGCTTCATTTTGGGTCAGCTGTTAGCACTAGGCTGCATCTGTCCCTCTGCTGTCTGTCTCCCTAACCCCAGCTGAATCCCTTCTGTGAGTCTGACTCCGGAATCTGACGAGACCCAGCAGCTGGACATTGACTCTTTTCTCTGCCACCCACTTGCAGAAATTGGGGCCCAAGTTACCAAATGAATGTGATCTGTCTTCTGGCCACCCAATTTAGGTTTTGTGCATCTGTGCAGCTCTATTAATGAAAAATGAGATATGCATGGGTAACAGGACAAGGAGTTTTCAATTGCACGTTATTTATTCATATTCCTCTAAGGTTCTAGAACTGGACCTCCCTCCTCTCAGTCTCAGCCTTCAAAGACAGAAATAATTTGAGTATGCTTCTGAGTATCTTTTGAGGCATCTTTTCAAAGTCTAAGTTTAAAATACAGAACAACGTGACACCAAATGTGTCAAAAAGGAGACATTAGATCCATTCAAAACAGCAATTACTTAAATGTTTTTCATTTCATTGCCTATGCCAATTTTTTAGATAGTGGATTAGATGAGTAAAGAAGATGAAAAACATGCCTCTTTCTTTGTAAAACAACAGAGGCATACGCCTTTTATTACCTTTGTCATCTTTGGTGAAAATGTTGGGAAACAGTAGTTTCAAAGCTTTGGAAAACAGACTGTAAATTGGTTTGACCCAATCAAATAACATCTTTGTCCCCAGGTGTAGGGATAACTTCAGTATTTGTACTCACCAAAGTGTTCTTGTAAACTCATCAAATAGAGTGAACAACAAATACATACTGAAAGAAATTATTATTCATTTTGTATTTCCATTAAAAGGATGCACACATCAACAAACAAAAGCGGAGGATGGATATCAAATAAAAATAAAACTAAGAATGGGTGAACATTTTTAAATTATACTTATGCAATGTTTTCATAATGCTGAATTAAACCTGGGCGTTAAACCTTAAATTAAGGCTTTTGAAATTGCAAAACGATATGTTTTATAGCAAAGAAAGAAAGAAAAAGAAATGGGTATATCAAGATTTACAGCTCTCACACACAATGCTGTCAGCGATGGTAGCTTGTTCTTAGAATGTAACTTGGTCTTCATACAAGAACCTCATCAATTTTCATCAATGAACTAAGTAATTCTGTGTCTTTTTGTCTTTTTCAAATGAGAAAACAGAGGCTCCCAGTATCTTAGTCACTGACACAGAAAAAATTTAAGCTAATGTCCATCTTGACTGCATGATGAGGAAAATCTGACTGGCAGTTTTCTGCTCCAACAGTCGCTGTATGTTATCACTAGTATTGCATGCAACCTCTAATGTTAAACAGTGAACACTAAATTAATTTAGTGTGATGAAACTAACCATGTAAAATGTAGGGCTGAGTCCCTCAGACATTGGTAATAAAAATAGTCATTAACAGCAAGGAACATGAAAACCTATGTGCTTAAGCATTTAGGAATTAAATTGGGGCGGAGGGGTGGGCCAGCTATTACAGAGTCACTCTGAAACTTCACATTCTCCTTCCTGTTCTCATATGTATTTCCCTGCAGAGACAAATGCAGTAATTACACAGATTTGTTCCTGTTTGTGCATGTGGATAGGTTTTCACACATTTTTTCAGCAGTTTTTGAAACATTAATTGAAAAATAATGTAGCAAAGGTAGTTTCCAATGTTTGCACTGGCATTCATTATGATGCAGATACTGTTGTTTGTATAGTATGATTTATTCATTTAGAGAAGTTAAGTACAGGGTGTGAGGAAAAGATTCCTGTAGCAAAGATGCAAGTGAGAAATGAAATGCAAGAAGTAGTGTTGGAATAGATGAATAATGCTTAGCAAATATACGTTGTTTCCATATCTGAGGTTTGGATTTTACAAAACTTATTTTACTGTGTCAGAGGAGGAATGTCTAGAGATTGCAGGTCTATTTTAAATCTCTTTTTTTGAGGCTTGTCAGTCCAATACTTTTCATACGTACTGATGTTCAGTTCTTTAAATCATTCAGAATAGTTCCTGATCACTACAGCAAATTAGATGTTTGTAAGAGCAACAAGTTTAAGCAAAGCATTTCCTCATCAGTTCCCATTTGTCATCAATTCTAAATACAGTTATTTAAATAAATATTTAATATGGGAAAAATCTGGTTCATTAACCTTTAAGATTCATTCCCAATTCATATTCCTCCTGCAGAGCACATGAATTTACTTGTACTGAGTGTGCCTCCCTCTTTGTGACACAACTGTTCCTAAATGTCATTGTCACTATAAACTACACTACTGTGATTGCATATACTGCAATAAATGAGTGTTTAATAGAATACATGCAATGCAGTATACATACAGCATATCTGTAGTATTATCTTGCTATTTTGCTTTCTTGAAGAAGCTTATGGAAAAACAAAATCAAATACTAAGGCATCTGAAATCTTAGTGTAGACATGACAAGTTGTAGATTCAATGTCTGATTGTTCATCGAAGTATATTCTGAATCTCCTCAAAGAATTTTGTTCAAGAAGTTTATAAGTAACAGCTTTTGTTTAATATTATAGGATTTTGAGAGGTTACTTCATACACTTTTTAAATGTTCTTTTTTCCTGGTTTAAAAATGACATCATTAAATTCTTTGCACAGGCTTTCCGACATTCAAAATAAGGTGTATTAGGATCATTTCAGTTGACTGCATTGCTAGAGCTATACATTTACATGCAAAAAGCCAAAATCTGGAGTACATTCAACATTTTCAAGATTAGAAAATTTTAAAGTTAGTTTTCTTTCCCTGATTTAACTGATTTACAATTAGTATTTTGGCTGTGCATTAAGCAACTAAGTGAATAGGTGTTAAGTCCTGTGGAGTATCTAAAATAAAAAGTATGCAATAGATTTTAACTGAATACATCTTTAAAACAAAAAAAACCTTTCTTCTCTGGAGGCTAATAAGTAGGCAGTGTACAGCTTTGCTTTGTCTTTTCATTTCATTTGACATATATGCAGCCAAGGAGTAGGTATTTATCCATTCAACAGAAGATGTTGTGTTAATCTCTGTAGAGGATCTGCCTGGAACAAGAGTCAAGTAGCTCGAGCCATCCTGTGTGATGGTCCATATACAATAAATAAGGGTGTATGAACTTCTCAGTATCAGCTAGTGTATGTATATCTTCCTGAATTGCATCAGCATGGAGAATAAGATTGGTATTTACGGAATCCTTATGTAAAAGAGGCATCTATTCTTCTATATATGCCACTAAAAATATAACTCATTCCGTACTTCTGAGAGAGACTGGAGTCATAATAATAGGGTAAATTCTATGCTATGTGCCCAGAGTAGTAAAAAAAAAGTGATTTATGAAACACAGTGAGGGTCTTACCTCCATGTAATTAGATGTTAACATCTTCAGAGTAGTGAAAAACATTATATTATAAAGTGTAATATGCAAAATGTTTTTGGCAGTCTGTATAATTAACTAATTTTCCATATTGGAGGAGTCTCATACAGGAGATCTTGTGACACAGCTGTTGTACCTGCCTTCTGTTCCTGTTTTATCGGTGTTAAGGTACATGGTGTGTGCTGCTAAACACTGGCAGTGTAATTACGCAACCTTCCAGCAACAAAAAGTGCATTTCAGCCTGCTGATTTATGGGCAATTGTTGTGATTATCACACTTCAGAGCAGGAGGTCTTACTGACTTTGGTGTAAGTCATTTGATGGTTTCTTTATTGTGTCTCATTCAATGCTTTCTCATACTTCCCCTAGTTTTCCCCAAACCAATATTTGATTCATGTTGAAAGGAAAGTACTGTAGGTGTTAATTTACTTGAATGATGTCTTCAGGGATACTTTTACGGCCTTACCTTAGTACCGTGCCTCAGTGAAGGGTGGTTCAGAGCAAGAGCTTGATGTGGGCGATCAGAGGTTATATCTACAGTGTGAAGCTATGCACTGTGGAAACCAGAGGTGCTTCCCAGACTTGGTCTGCATATGAATGCCGGATGACTTTTGACTTCATGCTGGGATGAGGCAAGTTCAGGCCTGTACCCTGATTTGAGAGTAAGGATAGCAAAACGTTCAAGCTGGAAGAGAGCTGTGTTGCGCTCAAACAGGTCATCTGACAGGCATGTTATGGGCACCGGCTTGTGGGGCACTGTAAATCTCACTTACTCTTCAATTTAAATGTATCCTAAATCACCCTCTATAAGAACCTGTCTCTCTTCATTACTGTAGAGTGAGCTTCAAGAGACAAACCTCACTACTGGGGCATTTAGATAGGTGGTGAAATTTTTTAAGCCTTCAGCTCCTGTTGGATTAGGATGTCAGCTGCTATAATTCTCTTGTCTTTGTTGCTGAATTATTTTAGCACAAAATTCTTCAGTATTATATCATGCTGTAATACTGATAAAGCCAAAGTTGCTCTGAACTTCAAATAGGAAATGGTAACAGAGAAGGTGAGGGAAATTAATTGCATTTATATCAACTGCCTGTAATGCAAGACGAGGACAAATTAATCTCCAGTGACCTGTTTGCTCCATTGATTTCTTTGGTGCTATATTAAGGAAGAACACGATCCATTATCTATTGCATTGCTAGGAAATAAAAAAGAACTATGATTAAATACACCCTCGTAATGAGTTGTAATATTGCTTTATTTTATATACATGAGAAAATAGACTATTTTATTATTGTGGCTATTAGAGCACGTCAAATCTCAGATGCAGTCTGCTTTCAGCAGAGGAGTTCTTTTTCCACTTTATGCCGAAATTGTGTCTCACTGAAATATTAGTTTATTCAAGCCGAACAATGAAGACAGGGTGTTTTGATTTTGGGAACTAGAAACCTTTGCTTTCTCCTGATTTGTTATAGCATTTCTACCTTTCCAAGAGCAGTGTTTCATTTGTTACGTTCATCTTTTCGAATCTATGTTTCTACAGAACAGAAGTAATAGACCAAATTGTTGTACATTCATCTTTTTTTTTCAGAAGTACCCCAAAAGTAAATTATTAAACCTAAACTGATTTCAAGAATTTTGTAGTCTGATTGTCATTTTAGTGAATTAGCAGGTATAAATATTAGTACTATGTGAACGCTGACAAGCTCATGGAAGCTAGAGGGTGTTTATTTCATTTATTTCAGCTGGACCAAGTTTAAACTTTTTGCTTCTAAGAGATATTTTGTGATCATTAAAGTACTGACCAGCTGAGAGCCATAGTTCCACAAACTGGGATGTATTTAAGAAGATAGAGTTTAATGATGTGACCTTGTTATTCAAAATTCCTAAAACATCATCTGTTTACAGGTTTTTCAGTATTATCGTTGTTGTGTTTGCAAATGTAAAGACATATGTTAAGCAATTTGTCTTAAGTAGAAGCTGACACAGTGCTAACAGCACTGGAAGCCTGCAAGGAGAGGAGAGAAAATACAGCAACTTAGTGTAACAACTGTCAGCTGTGAGGAAGTAGCAGTGTTGCTCAACCAGCCACACTGCTTTAGGGATCTTTCCTTCACATAGCTCCTTGTATTTCTCAGACTGAGAGAGTGAAATTTCTGTGACATACTTAACACTAGGCAAAATATGCTGATAGATTGAAATGTGACTGTTATAGTACATCAGTAAGTTGTGCGTATTTTATAGACTCAAAGGCAATTGTTGGTGTGTTTCTTTGCTTGTTTTAGGGAGCAGGAGGTTTTTCCGTTGTATCGTTAGTGGCAGAAAGCATCTAGTGTTACAGTCCTGCGCCAGAAATGTTAAATAGTTAAACAATATGGTGGCAAAGCAATGGTTAAACGATACGTTGATATTAAGCAGTATAAAACGTAAAGAAGGGGACCAGCCACTCTTTGTGTTTCTGTTTGAAAGGAAGGGAGGTAGGATGTAATGCTGGTGAGCCTTTATAATATCTGAAGTCTTCTCCCTTTTCAGCGCAATCCTCCCATGCTGGTGAATGATCTGTTTGAAGATATTAAAGATGGGGTAATGCTAATTGCCCTTTTGGAGGTTCTTTCAGGGCAGAAGCTGGTAAGAACTTCCTTCCTTCTAAATATACACGATAGTTGCATAACTTCTCTAAGGTATAATTTTCTAATATGTTTCTATATTTGAATACCCACAGAGTGGGCTATCTGGTTACAAAACAAAAGAAAAAGATGATTACAGATGGACATTCTTGATCTTGTGCATTTTCTATTAGTTTTGTCTTACTAGTTCATAAAAATTGCTTATTTGTATTAGTCTTTGCAGTTCATCTGGGTGTTACTACTATGACACAAACAAGGTCTGAACTGCAACTACTTCTATACATCTTGAAGACATAATGACAGTCTTTTCTTGTTAAGTTTACGGCTTTTTCTCTGGAAGGAAATTGTGAGCCCCTCAAATTTCATGGGGTCTTATATCCATTTACCTTGGCAGCTGCTCTGCTGCTGTAAAGAACCTTAACTGATGACAAATGGCTTTTTCACAGCCAAGTTGTGTACAGAGGCCACGGCGTGTACATGGCAAATAGACTGTCTCTTGGGAGCCAGGCTGGTTTGGGGCATGTGATGCGGGAGAAAAACGAAAGTGTTTTAGGCCAAGGGCTCTCACTTTTTCTAAACCAGCTCGCAGATCAGGTGGCAGCATCTGAAAGAGTAGGGCGACAGTCCGTCATTCGGCTTGCTCTATGGTTCAGACGTTACCTGTTCCCTCACATGCAGGCAATTTGCAAGTGCCACACTTTTGCCCCTTTTTCATATTTCACCTCTGTTTTGGTTGCAGGTGATGCCCAAAATTAGGTAGTAATTCACACCACAAGAGCGATTTTACTGTAAGATGAGAAAAAAAATATACTTTCAAGCGTGTTTCTGCTCTGTTGAAATATACCTATTTCTGTTTCTGTTCGTCTAAGACAGAAAGTCTCCCTCTTGTGGCAAAACAGAAGTAGTAAAACAGGGAAAGAATTTTAATGACGACACCTGTTACAATGAACTTCATTGGATTGTATCCTGCCCACGTTAATTAGTGAAAGACAAGAGGCATCACAGAACCAGAATAATGTCTGGTTAATCTAAAGGTCACGTATAGCAGAATATGATATTCTGTAGTAACTGCAAGAGGAATTTCAGAATCTATAGCAGGCCTTTGTTAAATCCATTTGTAACTTTATGAACAGGAATTTAAATGATAGTAGTGGTGTATTTGCATTACAATATGAGATTCAGTGGGGAATTTAATTCCACTGTAGAGTATTAGAAACCTAGAATGTGTTCTTGATTTAATTCAAAGGTTTCTGTCTTTTTTTTAGCCTACATGTCTGAAGTTCAGCAAAATTCATTGTTCAATGAGGGTTTGTGATAGTTCTCTATCACCAATGAGGTATTAGAGAGAATGCATAAAAATTCTCTAGGTAAAATGTCTTCACTGCAGACTGATTTTTAAAAATAACAACTACCTTGACTTCTCCTTTGCAAGCAAAAATATTTTACTGAGAGAATGTTGCCTTCTCTCAAATATGTGTATATAGATATATATGTGTGTGTGTATAAAAAGAGAAATAGTTTATTTTACGTAAGAAAAACAGTTCTCTGATTTGATGAAGTTTATGGGCTGAAGCCAACAGCTTGCATCCTGAGGTTATTAAGACATAACTTTTTAATAATAGAACTGTCACAGTTATGTCCCCTATATCTGTCGGTCCTCCTTGTTAGTATATGCAAAAATAGAATTTGACTGTTCCAAGGAACAGTTTAACATGTAAATCAGACTAAGTTATGTACATCGGCATTTATAATAATCTGGAACTTCACTTTTTGCAGCAAATTGACATAAATCTAATTGGAGTTTACACTGTTCTTTCTCTTTAAGCCTTGTGAGCAGGGACGTCAGCTGAAGAGAATTCACTGGGTTGCCAACATTGGCACAGCTCTTAAGTTTCTAGAAGGAAGACGGGTAGGTTTTGTAGCACTTAGTCCTGGGTTTTCCTTATTTTTTTGTTTCTTTCCTTAAATGTATGATTTGTATCAACCTACCTGTTCTTATTCTCCAAAATTGGAGCTATGTATGCAGTCTTCAGTTTCTATACAGTGCCTAAAAGTTGCTGTAAATTAAAAATGTCAAGTTCCAACACTAATACGTAGCAATGTATAGGGTAAAACTTTTTTTTTTAGTTAGAATCACCTTGGATGATCTCTTTCCATTTTTTTTTTTTATGTGCTTTTCAGCTCCTCATGTTCCCTTCTTCCCTGTTGCTGTTCTCAGCAAAGAACAATGGTCTTCAGTTCAGCAGAGTTATTAATTTATAATTAAAAGAATAGATTTATGGACTTCACTAAGTTGTACATGCAAAACTATCCCTGAAAGTATAGACATGAAAATTTAGAACAGTGTGACCCCTTATTAGCTTGGCAGGACTTCAGACTAATTCCTAGATTGATTCTGGTAAAGTCAGTGCTGTGGTCATTTTAGAAATGAAACAAAATATTTTATAAATTTAACAAAAGACAGAAAAGCTAAAAGCTCAATGTGATCTAGGTATGAATATCAAATAAAAGCAGTCTACTTCTACCTTTTTTCCTCACTTTTCTCTCTATATTGTAATGATTTGCATCTGGTTTTTTAATTAGATTACAGGTATTTTGTTCTTCTAATTTCTGCATTTTAGTTCAATTTTTCTCAATGCAGATGTAACACCTGATGAATTTTATGTCTCCTCAGTGCTGTACACCAGGAGTTTTTGGGTTTTGGTATTCTTTCCCTCTCTTTAACTGTATGGCATCTTGACCTAATTTTATTTCTCTTACATGGGAAACTATCTTAGCAGATGCCTGTAGAAAGAAATCTATGAGAGAACTTTTTTTAATTGAAAAATGTGTAACCAAAGCAAAGACAAATATATAACCAAAGCAAAATTCAGCTTTAGCTCACGATTTCACTAGTTTATGTAGTACAGTTTGTTAATAGAAACCATATCATATGCAGCCTGAGAGTGGAGGCTTAGCTACAAGAGAGCTGCTTTCTGGTGAGAGCTGTATAAAATAAGACGAGGCTGGGGTGAAGAGCAAAAACCCCATGCTTCCCTAGTCTACATGTCACAATGTAGTGGGTGACCCAAACTTCGAATGATCCAGCTTAGATCCCAGGAATAATATAGCAGTGCAGCTAGATAACTGACCCTGCTGAGGATCAAGATAGATTTCCAGAAATGGAGTACTGTGGTTTTGCTTGCGATACCAGAGTATTTTTTCTGGACTTTTCCAAGTTATTTTTGTATGTACTTTGTATCAATATGCCAGATTTTCTTCCAGAGGAAGTTGGAAATGTGCAGTGTGTTGGGTAGATTGGTGTCCATTAGCAGGTGATCTCTAGGTTGAATCCAGCCTGAAGGATGCATCTATCCAGTCTGTCACCCTTTTTCTCCCAGAGGAGGTGGGGATGCTGTTCAGATAACAAATGCCTCTTCAGTAGCTGAGCGCAGTCCCTGGGCTGTACTCAAAGGTGAACAAAGGGAGATGGGTGGCAGTGCACAGCACTTTGGGGAGTGCCGACAGCGCCTCCTTCCTCCATGGGCACTCTCATAAGTGAAGTTTATTACATGTTTAATCAACTTCCTATTATCACTGTCCAAACACTTCTGCAAATACTCCTGTTATACTGCAAAATGCAGCTGGCAATTAACAGATTGCATTCTGGACCAAACTGTTTATTTCGTGATTCTGAAAAGTATATTTTGTAGTTTCAGATCCATTTTAATGGAGTATAAGACAAAGGCAACACAATAACTAGACTAGATAGGCTATGCTTCTGTGAACAGTAGCCTAATCAGAAGCTTTAGCTGAGTCCCTGTAAATCTTTTGATCTGTAATACATATAAGAAAAACCTCGCTTTCTAGAAAAAGAAAAGCTTTTGTTGGAATTAGTCCAGCTGAGAGAATGAGACTCTTGGTATATTTTTCTTTAGGTAGGTAATAGAAAATTTTCCTCATTGACTGGTAGAGAAGCAAGTAGTGTCAACTTTCCCAGAGTTTTGTCAGATTTCTTGGTGGAGAGGATTGGAAATACAACCTGTGGGGATTTCTCCTCTGCCTCTTCCCAAGCAGCCTGTGGTTTTAATTCTGAAAAGAGCTTGACAGCCCTGAACAGCAATTTTTTGTTTGCTTTTGACATTATCGAGTGAGTTTCCAGCTGCTGATTCAGAGAACTGCAGTCTTTCCTCTGTTTTGGGAAGACAAGTGAGGTCACCTAAAGTAATTCTCCTGCTTTTCTTTAACCTGTTCTCCAAGGTTTTTCCATAACCTTTGTCCATGAACAAGCTCGCAGTGCATGAACATTTTAGCAGCCCGTCATATTTATATCATGATTGATGGCAGACTCTTAGTTTTGCTGAGGAAATAAGTATTAACATATTTGATAATTTTCCAATACTGCCTGTTTTATTCCATTTCCTTGAGCATTATCTACCTGTTAATTTCTTTATGATATACTCTTTATCTCCTCCTTTACTGCCTTTAATCTTGTGAGCTTATTTTAGGGTGATACTTTATTCAGACTATAGATTAGCATTTGAGAGTTAAGAGTCATGGAATCTGTTCCCGTTTCTGTTGAAAAACTTCATGTGACCTTGGACAACTCATTTTTTCCAACTCTTTTCTTATTTTAAAATAACTATAGTCAGGTTTGTCTTGCAAAGGAGCCTTAATCAGTGGTGGTAATATCCTTTACAATAAAAGGCTCTCTACTGGAGAACTGTGGCATTCTTTTTTCTCTTATCTTTCTTTTATGCTTTCTCCCCCCCACTTTTCCTTTTCTTGTTTATTCTTAAACTCACTTTCCTCTTCCCATTCCAAATCTATTAGAACTATAGAAAGAAACCCCTGCATGATTTAAAATCTGTTATGGAGTATTTAATTTGCTTTCCTTATTAATTGTGTTGTAAGATGTTCCAAAAATGTGCTTTCTTTGCATTATAAAATTAAATTAATGTATTTACCTAATAATTAATCATTTAAAACTTATTTTTGTATCATCTTTTTCCCTTTGCTTTTCATGCTAGTCTATATACAGAGGATCTCCGGTTTGTACAATGGTTCTATGTAACTTTTATTGTTGTTTCAGCTTGAAATTAAATATTTTTTCTACAAATAATATCATGCAATGGTCTTAAAAATCTTTTATTACCTATAGCTATACCTGTCTAAAAAGTGAAATTGCACCATTCAATGATTTTTTTAATTAAGAAACTTGTTATCTGATTGCAAAAATGCATTAAAATCTAAAACCTATTTGAAATGTGTTTCATAATTGTTATCATTCCTTGTGTGTGGTAATAACACGTTTTCTTTCCTATATAGATTAAGCTTGTCAACATAAACTCAACTGATATTGCTGATGGCAGGCCTTCTATTGTGCTTGGCTTGGTGTGGACCATAATTTTATATTTTCAGGTACTACATTTTTTATACATCAGTATAGCTTGCTCAAACCATGGTTCAGATCATCATGTCATATGAACTGGTGTAGTTCCAGTCTTTCACCAGAGCTAAGTCACTTTATAATTAGCTGAGGATCTGATCCTGAATAAAGCAACAGTTGATGGTACGGGTGCTTCACATTGGGTAAAGTTAGATTGGTCCGGGCCTAGAATGGAGTTCCTTCATCACTGGAACATATTCTTCCAGTTTCTCTGAAGAATAAAACAGAGCAACAGAAGAAAAGAATAGAATTGTGGATTCTTGGAATAAGTACCTTTAGCACCCTCAGTGGTGACTGTGCTGTATGTCTAATTCCAGTGCATTTGATGTCAGACAGTAATTATTTTCAAACAATACACGTAAACATGCTGATTTCACTGGGAGATGCAGATATTTGCAAGGACAAAATTTAGCTGTGAATGTTATAGATTGAGAGGCATTTGAATTTGTAGAGGAGAAATCATTTGCATTCTGTTGAAGTTAGGTGGGAGGGAAAAATGGTTTTCTAAATCCTGTCCATATGAGTTAACAAAATGAGTCCCTGCTCAACAATTAAAAAAACAGCTGACTTTGTTGCTCTTCTTTATGGAGTTCTTTGGCTTTGGCTCTCTTGTGATGTAGCTTTCATTTCTCAGGGATGCTGTTCTCCTAAGCGCCAACCAGTGCGACACCTCAATGGTTCAGATCTTCTTCTCAGAAGAAAAGTTAGCAAGAATGATATTAACATTTTTATTTTAATTTATAGCTCATTGAAAAGAATGGGGGAAATTATGCTTCTTGGAGTTACTGAAACTCTAGTTCTCTGCATCAGTTTTACTTGGGTCATTTTTTGAACTTTTCTTTAGTTGTCACAGGCAGATACACCATTTTAACATGAATGAAAGCAGAAACGCATGAGAGCTGTAGTTCTCATTGTGGCAGACATTCTGTGATGTGACGAAACTTTTTTTTTAGGTAGACAGCCCAGACAATCTTGCAACATCCTCTGGATATAACTTTTTCATGTTAAAGAACCAAATTGTTAGTCAACTTAATGTTCTTAAAAGAGTCAAGTTAATGATTTTCATTTGATGAAAGGCATGATGCGAATAACTGTCATACACCCTCGGCAAGCACTACTAATGCATTTTGCCTGCAGTACATTCACTATTCCTTCACAAGGTACCTCTAAGCAAAGCCGCAATTGAATTTGTGCCAAAACAGTACAATGGTAAATAAAGAACTATCCAGATGAAATCATTGAGGTCACTTCCATTCTTTAATTGAATGAGCCTCCTCTGAAATTAGTGGATTGTTTTATAATTTGAATTCAAGCTAAATGTAAGCCATTGTCTCCTATTTCAATGGTAATTTGTCATAATAGGTAACATGACACACTTGCATATTGTTCTAGCTGTAGGGTGCCAAGAAAATCGATGATTGCTACATGTCCTGGACTTCTGAAATTAAGACCATCATCTGGGCACATACGTTAGCATTTTTGAAGCTACTTTAATGTACAGTTAAATAAAACACAGCATGTTAATCATAGCTTCTGCCCAACTTTGTCAGTTGTATTAGGAAATTATTGAAGAAACTGGTGAGAATTAAGAATATTATCTACAAACAGTCCATTAACATTTTTTCCCCACAGATTGAAGAGCTTACTAGCAACCTCCCACAGCTGCAGTCGTTGTCTAGCAGCGCTTCTTCTGTGGAGAGTGTTGTCAGTTCAGAAACTGCGAGTCCCCCAAGCAAACGGAAGGTGGTAACCAAGGTGCAAGGAAGTGCCAGGAAGGCTTTGTTAAAATGGATACAGTACACAGCAGCAAAGTAAGTAACCTACAAATGAACTGAATTTATATCTTAAGTGCAAACAACTTCTTCAGATTCTAAACTCTCTCGGTCAGGGATTGTCCTTTTGCTCTGTATTTATATAGCACCTCCCTGTGATCATACTCTTTT
This sequence comes from Pygoscelis adeliae, assembly GCF_000699105.1. NCBI lineage: Eukaryota > Metazoa > Chordata > Aves > Sphenisciformes > Spheniscidae > Pygoscelis > Pygoscelis adeliae. The sequence continues at coordinate 1,946,667 of NW_008824807.1, read as the reverse complement.
TGACAACTGGGGCTGTTAAATGTTACCACCATACAACAAGCAAGTAATAAATAACTATTTGCATTGCATTGCAATCACATTTTATAGTTTCTGAAAAATGAATGGGATTATCTTTGACAGAATGAGGAACTGAAAGGGGAATTAGTTGTCTGAATGACAATGTATTAGTCCTGCTGCAGAAACACTCGATGTGACAATGCAAGTCCCACACCAACTTAGCATTCCTCAGTGACAGAGCTTGTAGGAGCACTAAATTCTGGCATTGCTGTTGAAAGGCAGGTGATGAAAAATTATGAATATCCTTCTGCAGTTTTGTGATACAAGGGACATATTACTACAAAAATTGTCCTGAATTTTCATTCTTTTTAATCCAAGTTATTTTGGAGTTATTTCTTGCTATCTCTTGTTAACTTAAGAATTTTCTCTTTTATTTGGTATAATTATCCCACGTTTGCTCTGTTTCCAAAAAGGCATTAAAAAAAGCATAAATTAGATCAAAGATACAATGGTAGTTTGATGGCTTCCACAATAAGAAAATAAAAATCAAAGATGTAAAAGAATAAAATGGATTTATTTGTTCAAATTAAGGAATCACTTGCTATTTGAAGAGATCAATCGTGCAAAATGTGGAGGGGAAATGGCCAGTTATGGAATGGTGCCTTAGAGAAATTAAATATAATTGTAAAGATACAGACTTTCTCCAGTTCGCCAATAAATAGATAGAATACAGTAATTTCTAGTGCAGTACAGTCTAATTTGACATTCTTCCTATTGCATTGTTGTCAGTAAGGGACAGACAACTGAAAGTGGTCAGCTGCAATTTCCAGACATGTAAACAACAAATACAAATGAAACTGTCAACATTATGCAGAAGAGTAGGTGGAATGTGTTGAAAGAAGCCTAGAGGAATGATGGTACACTTTGCCTAGCCCTGCTTCATATTGTAATTTGCAAGGGCTAGCTCATTAAAGTCAGTGAAAGTGTTTCACAGTGAGCTTTGAATGAAGCCTTCATTCAGAGTTACTGTTGCTGTGAACCTCCCAACGGCAAGACTACTTTAGTGTATAAGTGAGTCCTCAAAGGAAGTTTGCATGCTCAAAGTAAAAAACAGTCTTGCAGTCTGTGGACCACCATGCCTTTCAGAATTACTTTTAAAAGAAGCAGTCAGAAGTGTGATTCAGTTCTGATTACTTTCTCATTGTATATTGCTATTTCTTGATAATTTCTGTTTATTTTTTAGTGGACGCATAAGTGTTCTGGGTATATGAAATTATAGTGTTACTCATGCTTTTGGTCAGGATATAAAGAAATCTGTGTGTTACATTTTCACCTGAACAGCAGTGATGTCACTGTTCATGCTTTCATTTAAAAAGATAACAGCTTAATGCAGTCTTTTTTTTTTTTTTTTTTGTATGATGCTGATGTTCCTAACTGAGCTGCAGTAGTTATAATGGAGGGAGATACGAAGTGCTTTATAGCGAGGGAGAGAATAGTGAATGGAGCTGCACACACCCACAGACTCTGTGTGTGTTGTACAAGAACCTTGAGAACCTTGGTGCACTTCATTTGTTCAAAATGCCATTGGCTTATTGCCACTAGTAAGCCTACTGGAGACAAATACAGTATGTATATGACAAAAAACCTCTCGGATCTTCATAGGCAGAAATGAATTTATGCAGTGGATGGCTGGAGCTGTAGTCGACCTGATTAGCATTGCAGGAACAGGTGGTTTAGGTTTAATGATGGGTAGCCACTGGGTGGAGCATCGTGTCTCCTCCCCTATTTCATCCAGTCCTGATGCTGCAAGTCACTTTTTTTTTCTTTCATATTTTTTAGGCAAGTTGGAATTGAAGTCAAAGATTTTGGACAAAGTTGGAGGAGTGGTGTTGCATTTCATTCCGTTATTCATGCCATCCGCCCAGATCTAGTGGACATGGAGAAAGTGAGGGGAAGGTCAAATAGAGAAAACCTGGAAGAAGCCTTCACACTCGCAGAAGCAGAACTAGGAATTCCAAGGCTCCTTGATCCGGAAGGTACCTAATGCATAGCTGAATATAGTTTGAACTACTTGCATGGGTTAAATCAGATGTGCTATTTCATAGTGTTTAGACATTTAAGCAGCATTTTGTGCCATTCAGCTAAAAATTAATTTACCATGTTCTATACTTGTCTAGATGTGGATGTTGACAAGCCAGATGAAAAGTCTGTCATGACCTATGTAGCCCAGTTTTTGAAGTACTGTCCTGATCCTCATCATACAGTGACTGATGTGCAGGACAATGATGTAAGTTTCTCTTGCATAACTATACGAATCAGTTTGTCATGAGGAGGGCTTTATAAATACATTTTATAGCTCTCATAGTTTATTATGTTTCCTTTTGATGAGCAGTTCAAGTGAAAAGCAAACACAATAAGAAAACTGGGAAAGATTAGCTGAGAATAAAGGAACCAGTGTTGCAGATGTTTACTAGTAGATGGAGAAAATAGAATGGTGATCCTGCAGAGATTTTCCTATTTTCAGCAGTAGGAGCCAAAAAGAACACAAACGGTTATTGTTGATGGTAGCAAACCAATGGATCCTGAAGTTCCCTAAGAGGTTTTCAAACATAACAGGAATGAGATTGCAATAATTTGTTACCTGAATGCGTCACTTCTGTTTCTATCACACTGGGTTTCTGGATAAAAAACAAGAATAGTCCAAGAGATTGCTTAGGTTTAGTCTTTGGACTTTTAGGCTTGGGAGGCAGTTACAATTTTGACACAGGTTTCTTTCTATTGCACAGTGATGTTTGACTATTCGCTCTAAGGAATTGTTTTCAGTCATGGTTTTTTCTTGGTTTTTGTTTTGTGTATGCTCTAGTGCATTGGCTTTGCACTAGAATGGCTATACTCAGTGATGCCAAGTGATCATGACTCACTTCCTAATCCTGATCATTTGCTTTCTTCATGGCAAACACAGGAAACACTGCTGAGACAATCTGCTCAGCCCCAGCAAGAGAGAGAGAGGAAGCACTTTTTATTTGTGTTTCTTTGCATTCCCTACAGAGCTACAGAAGAGCTTTGAAAGGAGTGAATCTCCTTCCTTATGGCTATGCGTGGCTAAGGTAGTGGTAGCTCTGCTGTCCAATTCCAGTGCCTGAGCACTGGAATTTTTCATTTTTCTTGCTGCAACATTTGTCTGAGGACATTTGTGTGCCGATGCCACAGCATCCCACTGAGCAATGGGGCTGCTGAAGCAGAGGTAGTGAGCACTGAAGCCTCATGCTGTGGCCTGTGGCATCTCCATACCATGGCACACAATGTAGTTTCTGCTGCCAACAGCCTTGGCCAGGTCTGCTGCCTGTGCTGGGGTTGGATTCTGAGGAACAGCCTCACCACCTTCTTCTGAGCTTTATGCAGAGACAATGCAGGAGAATGCAGGACTCAGCCACCCCACACTCTGCCTGCCTCTGGCTATACCCACAGAGGCGATAGCAGGTGAGTTGTGAAAGGGGAACTACTGAGTTGCCTCCAGAATTCCCAGTGAATGACTAGGAAGTGAAATTCATCAGTTTGACATGCTTAGCTCAAGACCACTTCCTCTTCCTAGATATCGCTAAGATATTCCAGTAACAATCCAGGTGAATTTTGGTAGAACCGCTGGTCCCCTGCATGTCACACTGCAGAAATCAGTAGCTCCCAGACTTTGAGAAGAAATTAAGAGTTTAACATCGTACCAATATCATCATTCTTTGTTTCCTTGAGGAAGAACTATATTCCTTCTCACACCCCTGATGACATGCCTGGCAGTTTGAGACAAACTCCACTTCTCCAGTGGAGTCTCCAGTCAAGAATAGCAATGGGGCCCTCAGTTTTTTCTGACACAAATTCTGCTAATCCATCTCTGGAAAATTCTCATCCTTATCAGGCACCTATGTTCACTCTATACCTTTCTCCCTAGTCCTGTCCACCATAACTTCCAATTCCCTCACCTCCTGATCATGGTACAAAATTATGACCACATGGCATGTGATAGGTTGATGGGAAAGAGATCTGGATGGATCCAAGCCAGTAAGCAATGCACAAAAAGTCCAGGACCCCAAGTAGTCACTGGCCCTGAAGCAGTGAAATACATAGAAAAAACAGCACAATGCTTTCATTTATTTGGGACTGGATAGACATAAGCTCTCAAATGGCTAAACTTTTGGCACACTTTGGTCTTTTATTACTGTAAACTTTTGTATTTTTGTCATATATCACAGAGAGAAGCTTATTTTGCACTCGGTTGCTTTGATTATGACTTTTCAGGGAGAATTTGTCAACAGATAATCAAATTTCCCATACTTAGAACTTGCATTTTAAGATATTTGATGTGTTCTCAGGAAAATCATGATAGGTTTGGTATACTATCATATACAAATTCCAACAAAAGTTAGGACATTAGTTTACACAGTTCTGGATGGGAGGGGGAAAAAAGCCCCGAGTTAATGCAGTTGATCCTGTTGACTGCAGGGTACCTAGATGAAACAAGATATCCAGATAATCCTTGGCAAAATAAGAGTGCCATTCATATTACATGATGCTTGTGAAGAGATTCTAGTGCTGAGAATCCAACAATGCAGTTTAAAAATATACAGACATAAGTATTGCATTCCATATTTATACAGTATTTGAAGGGAAGATTGAAAGAAAAATCTCAATCAAATATTTCGTAATCAAATATGTTTTGGAAGTTTTTTTCACTGAGTGCTTTCATACGTTTTAGCCCAAATTCTTAATTGCGTATGGGTTGGTGAAAATTAGGCAAAGGATCATTTAAATCGCCAGGTTAAGTAAGGCTATCATAACAGCAGATCCAAATTTATAGAGTTGCCAGCAGGTCAAGGGAGGTTGCCAGCTGGTGAGGACACACTTAGAGCACTGTTTCCAGCTCTGGGCTCCTCAGTACAAGAGACCTGGACATATTGGAGAGAGTCGCAACGAAGGGCCACAAGGATGATGAACGGACTGGAGCATCTCTCGTATGAGGAGAGGCTGAGAGAGCTGGGGCTGTTCAGCCAGGAGAAGAGAAGGCTCAAGGGGGATCTTATCAATGTGTATAAATACCTGAAGAGAGGGTGCAAAGAGCCAGGCTCTTCTCAGTGGTGCCCAGTGAGGCACCAAAGGCAATGGGCACAAACTGAAACACAGGAGGTTCCCTCTGAACATCAGGAAACACTTTTTCACTATGAGGGTGACTGAGCACTGGGACAAGCTGCCCAGAGAGGTGTCTCCATCATTGGAGGTATTCAAAAGCCATCTGGATGTGGTCCTGGGCAGCTGGCTCTAGATGTCCCTGCTTGAGCAGGGGGTTTGGACCAGATGACCTCCAGAGGTCCCTTTCAACCTCAACCATTCTGTGATTCTGCAATTCTGTGATAATATTTAAGAGCGCAGTTGATATATTTAAGATTTATTTTAATGAAACAGTGACAGTAGAGGTCTTCTTGCAATGCAAGAGGAATGCTCTTTTCTAAATGGCATCATACAAGAATGGAGATTTAAATTCCTTTAAAAAAATAGAAAAGTGGATTCTGTTTATAAGAGCAAGAACTATTTTATTTTGTACTTAAGGAAACATTCATGAACTTATCACTTCACAAATTTAAGGGAAATCTTTTTTGATAGAAATAACTGCTTGGAATCATAGTATGGCAACTGACTTTCTTGACAACACAAGCCATTTAAGTGCCTTTTTTTAACCCCTTTCTGCACCCATGGTTATTCTAATATTCACCTTGTGAAATTAATTGATGGGAAAAAATGTAAAGGAGAGAGTACTTCTTTTCTCAGCGCACAGAGCTGGCAGTGCATCAGATACAAGATATTTGTGTGACTATATAATCCATTTAGATTGAAAATTCTTTTACTCTTTTTCAAGAAGTGTTGTCCACAGATTCTGTTCTAGGTATACAAACATATGTAAGATCAGACCAAACATGTAAGATTGCTGCATTTTAAAATAGCCCTTTTGTGTTTTGTGGAAACCATGTAAATGAATTGGATGCCCTTGTGATCACCATAGCTAACAGTGCAAGGTAGAACAGTATCTATTGCCTCTTTCTTCCCTCTTACTGACCTGGAGTACCCATGTCCATCATAAAGCTTTCCTTAGGAATTTTACATTATTTGGTTAATTTAGTTATTTAGGACAGGATTCATCCATCTTTAAGAATGTAAAAGCTAGGTACTTACCCTCCACCTGTAAACAGCGAGAGATAGACACTTTTCTAGATGGCATCTTTCTTAAGATGGTGTCCTAAATAAACTGTCTTCTGGAAGTTCCTGTTGCATAGCATTTCAACAGAGTTAAAACTGCCTCAGATGAATCCTTCCCTTAGGTAATGGTAGATAAAATGTTGTTAGCAGTTGATTAAAAAGAAATCCAGGCATGCTTTATATTTTTGTGACTGGTATAATCCCCCTGTTCTTAGCCTTTCTGTCTTCCCCCTGAAGTCTAGTATAAGGAAATATGTATCACAGAATGGTAGAATCCAGGTACCTGGGAGACATAACCTTGCAAGAGTTTTATCCCTTAAATTCCTGGGGTACTCTTAATTTCTTGTTTTCCAAAATTAAGCACTTTTAAGGTGTATTCCATCTGACCTGTGTTAAGTGCCTGCTGTAGAATGAGATGAGTTGGGCAGTAGATGCTAGATGCAACAGGTTTTTTTCTATTTGTCAAAAAGAACTGAAAGAGTGACTATCTCTCTCAGTTGCAGATGCCTACATTTAGTTAGAAGAATCCTACTTCAGAGTGGAGCATGTCTGGGTGGGTTTTGATGGTGTGGGGGGAAGGATTTCTAACCCTCTCCCCCTGCCCTCCAGCCAACTCAGCTGCCACTGTGTTTCCTCAAGATGTGTTGTCCACACAAATTCCTATTCATCTTCCCTCCAATGCTCAGTTCATAAGGAATTTGCATTGGAAGAAGTGGAGTAACGATTGAAGCTTATCCCTTATTTGTGGTCAGAGGGAACAGCTATTTGCATGTGCATTTCCAGAATTAAAAGGGATCTAATATCTCATGCATGGGCCAGCTATGCACGTATGTGAACTTGTGTAGTCAACACATCTCAAAGAATCACAGTTACTCTAAGGTAAGCAACTGTTTTTCCAGATAAAATAAATCATGTAGTGACTAGTAATCTGGAAATCAGACCTAATATGAAAACTACTTCGCTAGACAGACACATGAACCTGATAATATTTTAAGTACATCATGTATTCTCACACGCATGGCTCTTGTATTGTTCTCTCTGGACTTTCTGTCTTCTTTGCTTTATTTTGTTTGCTTCCCCCCCCCCCCCCCCCTTCTTCTTGTTTTCCCATTTGTTTCATATTGCTAGGAACTTCAAGCAATCCCAACTTTTGTCATTTCTTTTATGAAATTTAAGGTAAGGGTAATATGCTCCAGAAGAATTGCTTGAATTGGACCTTTCATGCTTGTTATCTGTTTTTATCCTGCATTTATTTGACTTTAGATTTTGGGTGGTTTTATGTACTTTGGTTTGCTAGATCCATATATTAATCTTTCAGAAAAAGCAAATAGATGAATATAATGAGTCTAAGTCTGCCTTCTTACATGAGCTGATCCTAACAGCCTAATGCTTAATTTTGCAAATAATTTCACAGAAATATTACAGAAAAGCAAGTCAACTTTCCTATAATAAATCTCAGACTATGCTTTTGGTTTTCTTAAGTGTAGGTATAAACATGAAAAAATAGATTATAGGTCAATGTTTCTTCTCATCTAATCTCATTTTAGATGGATATTTTTGTATGTCTTGAGGTTTATAGAGTAGATACTAGATTGTATAGATGATTGTGCAAGTGATGTACGTGGACTGTGCGTTGGAAGGAGAGAGAGCATTCATGTGTAATTGCATGATATGCACTGCTCCTTTTTTCACATAAATTATGATGTTTTAAAAAATATACCTTTTTAATCATCTTGGACATTTAGATACTTATAATTGTCTAGTCTTAACTGAGAGAAATTCAGAAATCTAACATGAAATATTTGAAATGAACATTCAGAGGTGAAACTGGAACACTGCCGAAGTGAATATATTATGAAACAAACAACAGGTGTCACTGCAGTCAGTCAATAGTGTTTATAGTTTAACCTGATCCAATTAATTACCTTGGTTCCACACTCTCTTTTGTGTTGGTTCGTTTTTTTCTTTTTTTTTTAATATATAAGCAACAGGTTATTTTCAAGTAAGTATGATCAAGGGTTCATCTCATATTATGTATATCTAACTAGCGATATGTGTTGAAGTGAGGATTAATACTGATAGCAGAACTATTCCCATCTTCTCAATCCATGCAAGCAAGTTTGGGTTGATTTAATGGGACCTTGTACATTCTTAGCCTTACACAGCCCCAGGGCCTTGCTGCTTAAGCTAGTGAAGATTTGAAGTGGTAAAAGCTCTGTCAGTTTCTTTATCTTGGTATAAATTTAACTATAGAGGAAGCACTCTCCTTCAAAGTATTTCTGATGTAAAGTCTTTCTCGTGCTCTGATGAGCAGAAGATAATACTGTCACCTCCAACATCTTTATGCCAGCAGGACCCCAATGTAAGAGGAAATTCCTGAGCAGCAACCGTAAAAATAACTTTCTGAGCTCTTCCAGTGACTTACTGTCTATTTTCACAGATAGGCATTAATAGCTTATCCCTGAAGATGATGCTTGGCTCAGCATTCACCGTGCACCTGTGATGCTGTTGTCAGTGAACGTGTTTCAGTAACACATAGACACATATACATCTGGTAACACATATATACAAGCCAGTTTTCAAAAGGAATAGCATAATTAATCAAATTCATGTATAAACATTCTTAGAGGGACTTGATTTTCTCAGCACATAGGCAATACAATAGTTCAACATCCCTGAAAAACAGGTGACAATATTTTTAGATTTAATAGTTCATATTTAAAAATTCTATCCTGCCTGTGCCTGAGAATTTGAATGGTTCACCTGGTGTATAATTACATATTAGAGAACCCAACAAAGTACTCCTTTTCAAATCCATAATTAAATTTCTCATGAAACACAGATGTGTATTTTTAGCTCTTCAAACACCAAAGTATTCTGTATTATGTAATTTTCAAATTAACTCCGGCATATCAGTTAATAAAATAATGTTTTGATTTGAGTCTGGGCTGAAAACTTTCTTTGTAAATTTAAATTGTACCCCCTTATCCTATTGGAACTCATAAACACTTTTCTCTAATTACCACCTTTGATGGTCTTTAGCAGTTGAGTGCTCCAGGTCTGTTCATCTCTGCAAATCAGTGAATATTCATAGAATGGTGTAACGATAAATTAATACTTTAAAATGTTGTTTAGAAGTAACATGCAGAAAATAAGTCATAGTGGCTTAGATAAATTGAAATAAATATGATCAGAGATCAATGATCCTCATACTGGGGAAAGCACAAATAGTTATAATTATCCTAGATAACTTTTCTTTAGAATCATAGAATCATTAAGGTTGGAAGAGACCTCTAAGATCATCGAGTCCAACCGTCAACCCAACACCACCATGCCCACTAAACCATGTCCCTAAGCACCTCATCTACACGTCTTTTAAATACCTCCAGGGATGGGGACTCAACCACTTCCCTGGGCAGCCTCTTCCAATGTTTAACCACTCTTTCAGTAAAGAAATTTTTCCTCACATCCAATCTAAACCTCCCCTGGCGCAACTTGAGGCCATTTCCTCTCGTCCTATCGCC
>NW_008824807.1:1908145-1935894 GCF_000699105.1 Pygoscelis adeliae | reverse complement strand
CTGCCAGCTCCCTCAGCACTCTCGGGTGGATCCCATCCAGCCCCATAGACTTGTGAGCATCCAGGTGGTGTAGTAGGTCATTGACTGCTTCCTCTTGGATTATGGGGGGGTTCATCCTGCTCGCATAAACCATAACCTTTGATGGTTTATGTTCTGATCTGTATGCTACTTCAGATGTGCAGGCTTTAGAAAATAGTTTACATATCTGTAAGAATATCCTTTTGATATTTTTTTACCAAGAGTAAGAACCACTAGGCAGTAATTAAAGTCTTTTTTTAAGAATGATAGCTCATTAGACCTGGGGGGTGTTGGTGACAAGGTGCCTTGGCGTCTAAGAAAGTGAATCTTTTATGTCGGTTACCCAAACTGAGACTTTAAAATGCTTTTGTATCAACCAAGGACCACAGAACCAAGTTTGCAGGTGATAAGTGATGCGCTGTACTGGAAAGCTGTGAAAATGTATGAATAAATAAATAAAATGCTTACCACGCATTGTTGCACAATGTCTTAACATTCAGTTAGGCGGTTACTGAAACACCTAAATCTTCTGCAATTAAACAAAGTAAACAAATAATTGTCAAACTAAATAGTAAAAAAAAAAATTGCAGAAGATTCAATGCCACCTGTTAACTTTATCTTTTCACTTAATGTCAGAGAAACGGTATGTGACTTAAGAGAGGTGTGGTTGTTCCTGTGTTCTTTATCTTCAGGTACCATAGTGGTGTTCTTGATCCCGGTGATATTCTACTTCAAAAAGATTTGGTCAGACCCAGTTTTAGCCATCATTAAATTTTTAAGCTATGTTGACAGGAATCTTGCAAAATACCTATTTTGCTCACATTGCTGTACGAACAGTTGCAGCCACACAGATGCTCTTCTTGCAAAGACTTGCCTTATGGAGGTGCTTCTCAGCAATAAGAGCATGAGCCATAGAGGAATAAAAGCCAGTGTTTTACAAAACTGTATTTATAGTGTGAACTAAAAGTAATATACACAACATTGTGACAACACTTATTCTCTTCCTGACTCGAAGAATGTCTTACTTAAAGTTTCAGTTAGTAGGATTGTTATAAGACTTTCAACCCATTAAGATGCATAGTTTAGTATTGCCTTTATGGAGCTGAAAGCTAACTATTAATAGAGATCTCAACAGTCTCACTAAAGTTGTAACTTCTAATGAATGGAGTGCATTTAATACCAAAGTTCTTTTTTTGATGGCTGAAGGAGTTAATTCTCTCTTCTTATGTTCTTCTACTCATAGGGGATAGTCCTGGCTTTGCTGTTTATTTCAAAGAGTCTTGGTGTTATTTTTCCACACACAGATCCAACTATCAGACCACAAAAGTAGGAATTTTATTAGCCTTCTCTATATTTAAATGATCTGAGAAGATGGAAGCACTAGGAGTTTTGGCTTCTGGGGACACTATGTGCAGTCAAGGAAATGCCAGTATTACAAATAGCTGGAGCAGGGAAGTGTCATAGGTGTCCTACACTGTTTCTCAGGTACCAACTTTTGGCAAGTGTCAGAAGACAGGAGCATGAGCTATAGTGAACTTTGTTCCAGCACAGCTGCTCTAAGATCATGTTAACCTTGCTGCAACTACCCAGCTAAGAATTTACCTAGTGAGTTAACAGTTATAATACCTGTGATATTTGCACAATCTGCTTTGCAAATTCTGTCCAACTAACTACCGCTGTTTTGAGTAGAGAGTCAGTAAGAGAATTAGTAGAAATACATGAAAGAAGGGTTTCTTTCCTATCTTAGGATCCTGTCCTTCCCTCAGCGGAAATGAAGCAATAGGTCTATGCTTTTAAAATTATTAAGGAAAGTTATATTTTACATATTTGAGGCAGCTTTCAAAGAAAGGAACCATAATTGGCTCCTTTCCCAGGTTAGGATCTTTTCTTAAAAGAAAGTACGTTGTTTCTTAAATACAGTCAGTGGCTATTCTTTTTTATCACATGGTCCAGTTTTTCTTCTCTCATGTAATGCTTGAAACTTAATCACTCATTTTAGGTGATTAACTCATATGATGTGGTGTTGCATTTGTTCTCTGTAATAGATCTGTTTCTCACAAATTTTACAGTAATATGGCTTCTTTGGTTTCAAAGAGTAGCTTCTGATTAACAGCCAGCACATATGGTTCATTGGTGGGAAATCTGAGACGGACTCTTGTATCCTGCTTGATTAGCCTACTTACACAGTGCACAAAAAACTTTCTGTTTTCTGCTAACCTTCTCATATAACATGCTCACAGACCTGAGATTTCCTGTTAGTATTTTTCTATTCACTGCCAGGTCACTGAATTCTGCAGAGAACTTTGCAGCCTTGCAAAGCACCAGTGCCATGATAGGCTGAAGTGTTAAAGCAAAACTGTAAAACAAGTATGCTGTTCTTCAAAGCCATAAAATGGCATGGAAGGAAAAGAAACTGAATACAATTGGGTTTTCTTTCTTTCTTTTCATTTTCCTTGTTAAAACATTCTCTATCAAAATATTTTGCCAACTTCTGCACTGGGAGCTTGATGTCAAGGATTGCCCTGAAGTCACTCAGAAAATAACTTTTTTTTTCAGAAATAGCAGACCAGATAATAAAATGGTAGTAAAAGATGATAAAAGCCTCTCCTGTCTCAGCTCAATTAACTTTTACTGAAAATTGACTCTGCAAATATGTGGAAGACTAAAATTAGCTGTTGAGTTATATTTAAAGGACTTTGTGTTAATTTAACACCAGATATTACTGCAAGTAATATCTCTGAGACTGCAATGTCCCAAATTGTCATGATTTCACCACTGTAAGACTCATGTCTAGATGCTGAGTTCTCCTCTTACACTCAGGAAGTGCTTTTCAGTTAGACTGTATGAAGATAAATGATGAGAGAATTGGGCCCAGATGTTCCATTGGCTTTCACTACAGCTAATGATCTTGACTTGCTAGAGAGATGTTAATTTCTGGACTATAACATATATATGTTATATTCTGGACACCTCTACTAATAGGCTGCAATGGGGTTTTTTTGTGTGTGGTTGTACTAAATCACAGAAGGAAGACAGACTGATGCTGAGAGACCTAAAAGTGTGGGCAGAACAATTTGAAAGAGACTTAGCCCGAGCACAGGTGGCAGAAACAAGCTTACAGGAGAAATACCAGGTAAGCAATAGGGAAAATTTTTTATGATAAGACATTATTGTCATCGTTACGTGTAACATATACTGCAGTATTTCATGCAATCTCTATATATGCAAGTCAATATACTGATGTTTAGAGAAATAAGGACACAAACAGTCTTTCCTTGTATTGGTGGAGGAATTATAATGTCAGCTTCAGCTTTGCTACGTAGAACAGTGCACAGATGGTTTGCCTAACACAGAGCTTTTTCTAGCAGTGTGAATAAGGACTGTCCTAGTTAGAAGTGAGCATGTGTCTGTACAGTCCTTCCAGATCCTGCGTGATATAGCTCAGATGGGAGGTATGACTGAAGGCTGAAGGAGGCGACAGGTGGAGAGGACAGGGCTTAGAGCTTCATTTTTAACTCCTCTCTCAAAGGTGAATGTCTAAATCAGCAATATAAATTTTGGCCTAAATTTTCTCCTGAAGCTCGGCTGTTCTCTAAAAGCAGCCACTGTCTGTCCCAAGTAGCATTTAATCCATTTGCTAGTTTATCTGATTTCACATAGGGTTCAGGCATCTAATAACTGAAGGGAAATACAAAAGTCCTATCTATATTTCCCTGGAGGATTCTACAGTCTATTAAAACCTTTAATAAAATGCATTTCAGTGTAAATATACAAGTTTACTGCTACTTCTTTTTGGGAAGGATTAGGACTTCTATCAGTGCAAAATTGTCATAGGTTGTAGTACTCCATAAATGTTGAAGAATTTCATTCTTTGACTCTGTACTACATTGGTTTGATTTTCTCTTTGTGCAGTCATTTAAGCATTTCAGAGTACAATATGAGGTAAAAAGGAAACAGATTGAACTTGTAACCCAGTCATTAAGGAAAGATGGTAAATTATCACTTGATCAAGCTATGGTGAAGCAAGCATGGGACAGAGTTTCTTCCAGGGTAAGTTGAAAATTATTATGCTATATATTTTTTATTAAATGAAGGATGAGAATTTAAAATCATTTAGACAGCTGGTTGCTATTGGTTTTATTAGGCATTAGGAACCTAAAAATGGACCAAATTTCTGGCACTGTTAAATTATTTTGCATTTGTTTTGAGAACATTTACTGCACTACCATCTTTAATATTGTTCAAAGGCAGAAGACGAACTTCAAGAAAAGGACTATACTTTGAGGTTTCCCTTTATTTGAAAGTGTGTTAACAGTGCTTAGCCAAGTTCAAAACATCATTGATAAAAAGAAAAGCATGCACAATGTCCCTTTGAAATGCTGGTTACCGGAGAAATTCTAGTATAACATTTTTTAATATAACTAAAAAAAGCTTCTGTGTAATACTGAATACTTTATCAATAAATGAGGCTTTAATGCTATTTTTGACCTGGTTGCAATAGCAATAAATTAATATTAGTATTTATGATACTAATTTTGTAATAATTGAATGAAAAATCGCAAGCGAGTTATACTGTTTGTCCAAAATAAGAAGTTATTAAATCATTATTACTCAGTGTATATATGGGGGGGTTTATGTCACATATTTAACAGAAGATCTGTTTAAAAATATTCTGGAGTTCTGACATAATTTTAGTTATTTTTCACTCTCATAACTGGGATTGCCAATAAGACATGGTATTTTACTGCTATATTCTCAATGCCACAGTCCTTTGAGACTCATTTGCACTTTACACATAGAAAATATGTTTAAAATAGAGATAAAAAGATTTTATGCAAGAGCATGAAATAAATGACATTGGGTGGAAGAAGGTCTCACATCCCTTGCTGTGCCTATTAACTGATGAAATTCCATATCTTTAGCTTGTCAGTTGTTCCAGTTTATATGTGGTCAGTTCTGTAACTCAGTTACCATTCTGGAAGGGAAATACATGAATCAACAAATCCTTATAGAGATTTTGTTGCCTGTGAGAATGCTATAATTTCAGAACTAATGTGAAGTAATACACCTAGGTTTATGTCTCAAACATACTCTGTTATGTGGGGTTTTGGTCCTACAGTATAAAATCTGTTTTTTCTCAAGATACTTGTTTGTATAATTAAGCAAGGAAGGAAGTTCAATCCTCTTACTTTTATTCCCTAGCTACTTGATTGGCACATACACCTTGATAAATCTCTTCCTGCACCTTTGGGTACCATCGGTGCTTGGCTTTATAGAGCAGAGGCTGCTCTGAGGGAAGAAGTAACAGTTCAGCAAGCTCATGAGGAAACAGCGAACATTATACACCGGAAGCTTGAACAACATAAGGTAGATATACATGCATTCATTCTGCGCGTTACATTTCATTGTTTCCAAAGCTGTAAATGATCTTGGTGGTGTCATCTTGATGGTAGCTAAAGCTGGGTGTCTTTTAGTGATGATTTCAACTGTGATATCTGTATCTTACAAGCAATACTCAAAACTGCTTTTGAGTGTTCCTCCTGCTTCTATCTGAGAGATATCAGGTATTAATATTTTAATTGTTCCCCTATTCTAGGATTTCTGTCAGGTAAAATTCCACAGAGAGCTCCTAAGTCGGGTGCATTGTTCAACCAATATGAACTTATTAGGTGAAATAGGTGCAGGTGATATGCACTGGGGGAAAAAATAGAATGAAGTGAATTTTCATAGTCTTGTGATGACAAATAGCATGAGAAGTCCCCTCTGCTGTGGTAAACAGGAAACTTTTCCATATGAATTTAAATACCTTTGCCATTGTTCTTTGCTGAGTCCAAGTTCTCATTTAAAATCAAAACTGTGAGGTTTGTCTGTGCATTTCTGTAATATATATGAGAAAAATACAGATAGAAATTGTTGGTGAGATGATAAGTGAAACTGAACCAGGAAATATGACAGAGAAAGGAAAAAGATGGTGTAGAGAAAGGCTGCACTTGTGGCAGTAAGGCTGTATTTTATATTGCTTTTTTTCTCTATCGCTACTATTTTAAAACTTGATTGTAGTTTTGTTATTTTTTGTGTTTTGGATATGGGTGGGTTTTTTATTAAAAAGTAATGGCATATAATGAAAAGCTGATAAGTTTCATGGTCATCTCAGAACAGCTGTGACAGACAATGGTAGTTTATCTGGAAGATCAGTTGGGTCTTCTGATTACTCTTTATTAGAACAGTGACAGCTCTTCTAACTTAAGTGGTGGCTAATAAAATTTAACCAAAACAATATTAAAATCTATGAGGAAGATACTGTTTTCTTTCAAGGTCTAGCCTCTTGTAATGCTAAATTTCATTAGCTTTCTTAACATCAAATGTTTCAGGATTCATAAGATTTGACATTTGTTTAAAAAAAGCAAGTCAAACACTTTTTTGTTCTTATAATGTGAACACTATAGACCTCCTTTAATACATTCATAAGAAACACAAAAGAGTGTGTCCCTAAGCTGTGTTTTCTTTCCATCAGAAATGCTGTGGTGAGGGATTTCTACACCAACAAATAAACTTTGATTTAGGTTAGTCTGTGCCAGGGCAGTTTTCCCATGGGAGTGGGACAGGGAAAGCTTCAAGAGAAGCATGGGTAATTATATCTGTTCCTGGAGTTTGTTTTGTCACTCAGATTTGTGATGAGTCCTAATGTGCTCTTGGATAGTACCAGAAATGCATTAGTGGGGGTTTTTTGAGTCCCTGTTTCCTAGGAAGTTGTTGGGGTTTGTTTGTTATGATTTTGTTCAGGTGACGTCATCACTTTCTCTATATCTTTGTCTCATCTGACGATGGGTTATTTTAGTGAACTTTATAGCATATGGCCATTTTGAAGCTAATACAAAATGTACCAGTTTATTTGGACAAACCTTAATGGAATCAGGCAAGCACTTAAGTTTATCTTAGTTAATATTGCCACCAAGACCCAGAAATTAAGAACAATGTGCTTGTTGAGGGTCATTTTGTAGAGCACAATTTCACTTCATGAGAACACTATGTAAAAGTTTTCATGGGCTTCCAGTTGATGTTGGATGAAACTACTGGGTTTTATTTGGACTTACCAATGCATGTTAGGGGCATCCCTTTTTGTCTGGCACAGTCTCAAATGCAGCTGGCCGAGATACTTGTTCCAAGCCTTTCCTTTATGTGAGAGTATGTTAGTCACAGGATACCTTCAGTGGAGTTTTTCCCGTAGTAAAATCAGTGCATCATTTGCATCTGAGAAAGCCCAGTTCATTTCTCTTCACAACAAGGTCTTGGCTGAAGTGGAAAACAATGAAAATATAGGTGGGTTGGTGGGGACAGTGGGACCATTTGGTGAGCTGAGCCGGTGAATTACCATTAATTTCTGCTGTGCGAACACTGGGCGTTGACTGGGAAGAAACCCTTCTTCAGCACATAGGAGTACATAGACATCTGTGATCGATACACCAGCCTGCATTTTGTTCCCCCGGGTGAGAAAGGGGGACCTTTGTGTAATTTCCTTTGCTGATAGGCTTCTGAGCACTTTGTGCCAGGAGCTGTCTCTATGCAGTAAAAAACCCACTGTTCTGTGTCCTCTCAGCCGCTGGGGACTTGATGTGTTATTGTTACAGTACCTCTTCAAAGACTACTGCCAGTCATTCATTTTAATATGTAATCTCCAGGAAGCCGTTTGAAGCGGTGTTGCTTAGTTACAGTTGAAATGTGCTCTGCTGTAAGGTTTTTGCTGGTACAATTCTTATCACAGGAATACAGGTCAGGTACCACATTCTGCATTCATTCGTGTAATATAGAGAGAGCGATCCTGAAATCTTTTGATGCTGAGAGAGTGAAAAGTTCACTAAACATTGAATATGTACTTACATAAGGAGCTGTGGATCTTCTGCCTATATATAGTGGAGTAGATTAGTTGCTGAAAATTTGAATCTGTACTTAATAAAGGTTAGTATCTCTTATAAAGATGTAAAGAGTAAATTTAGCAAGATTATGCTGTTGTGATGTTAGAGTATTCGCAGACTGCATTCCAGGGATTATTTAATACAGTTAAGAGTTCTTGTTTTGTTAAACCTTTGCAGTGTATCCTCTGTTTTAAAATCTTCCATAATTGTTAGACATAGCTTTAGCAGAGCATCTTATAAGGGGATTCCCTATATAAATGTTCAAGTTGATGTAAATGCTTTTGTGGTATGCATAACCTTGCATGCAAATGTGAGAGCATGATCAAATAGTTAACTGTATTGAGTCATCAGTGCAGGCTTAAAATTGTGCTTATTAGTTAGATAGCCTACTGTGAGCCTTCTCTCTCCCTCTTTCTCTCTGTCTTCCTCTCTCCCCCCCCGCCTCCCCCCCCAATCTCTCTCTCTTAAAATCAAATCAGGATCTGCTGAAAAACATAGATGGTCACAAAAAGGCATTCCATGAGATCCACGGGGCCAGGTCTGTTAACGGAGTGCCTGTTCCACCTGACCAATTAGAGGATATGGCAGAGAGGTAAGGCTTTCAATCTGAAATAAAAACCCTCTGTGAATGAAAGGGAACCGGTTTGCTTTTTAATCTGTTCATGTAGAAATCACTGTCTAATTATGTTTCTCAGCAGCAAGCATGAAAAAATCGGAAGGAAAAACCTCCTAGAATATACATAAAAATATACCGAAAAGCCTGATGCATTAAAGATTGATAAGAATCAAAATAAGCTATGGGTTTTGGAAGGGAATACTTTTTTACATTGATCCTGTTATTACTTGTCCCTGGAAGAAATGTTATATAACAACAGCCAGGATGCATGTGAAAAAAGAAAAGAAAAATGACTTGACAAAACTTAGTAAGAGATGTAAACTGATGATTTCTATGAATAAACAGAATGTAATTGATTTGTTATTCAAGAGCAGTCATCAGAATGATCATCATGCATAATTAAATGTTTGTAGACTCTGAATTAGGTGAAAGATTAGAAAAATAGCTGAACTGTAACTAAAGATTTCAGTCTCTCCTGCAAAAATGAATATTGTTGTATTTTACTACAGTGTGATTCATTTTATAGGTTTAATTTTGTTGTCTCCTCATCTGAGCTCCATCTGTTGAAGATGGAGTTTCTGGAACTGAAGTACCGTCTACTGTCACTCTTAGTCCTTGCAGAATCGAAGTTAAAATCATGGATTATCAAATATGGAAGGCGAGAGTCGGTGGAACTACTTCTTCAAAATTATATTGTAAGTTAGGGTTGTCGTCTTCTTTTTATAATTATTTTTTAAATATTCATATTTACCATTGCTGGAAATGAATAAAAGAACAGAAACAGAAATGAGACTTGCCAGTCATCTACTTTATGACTGCATTCCTATGGACTATCTTTTCAGAGGTGAATCTGTCTTCCCTATGGAGGAACTTTAGTCAAAAGGCTAAAAATGAAAATGATTCTCTTCACACCATCTCTTTAAAAAAATGTCCCAGCTGCTAACTGTCCGACCATCAACTTACCAAGCACATCTGGAGGTTCCAAATCCTAGACTTTTACTTACCTTAGATAGCAATTCCAAAGAACTTAATTTCATCATCTTTTACAACCGCATAGATGCACTTTATAGTGACTATACACAGATTAATTAAGTGTAGAGTTATAAGAGGTTTTTGGCATGCAGTCCCCCACAGTACTTTTTTTAAAGTCCTCCAAATGAAGGAAAAAAAAAAAAAAAAGTTATGCTGCCTCTGTGTACTTGTTTAATACACTATACTGATAGGGGAGTCATTTTATTCTTTTAAAGAACGTTTTTTCTTCTCCTGCTCAGCCTTAGTATATTAAACCCATTACTTTATTTCTGTTCTGGAAAGAGATTGCTCCAGCTCTGCATCATCCATATATTATGTTAAGAAACAGAGGCTATTGACTTACAAACGCTCATTGATATGTTCCCTTTCAGTCTTATGCTGCTGTATCTTGTTAAATCCACACTTGCAGTGCCAAGTGGCTGGTAGAACGGTACCAGTGCTGAACTTCTACGTTAGGGCATGAGGGATTCTTTCAAAAGCAGGGCTGCACTAAATACTTTTTTCCCCTTATAGCTAACCTATACGAGGAAAATTGCACAGGAAAATTCAGTTTGGAAAGAATTCATACAGTTGTAGAACCATTCAGAGCCAGGACACTGTAGAGAAAGTTATTGATGCCCCCACAGCCTGATAGTTTTTATTGCTTTGGAAGAAAACTTCAAACTCAACAAAGTTCCTCTACAAAGTGAGAATTGAAGACCTGTTCACACTTTTCCCTTTCTATGTTTAAACTTTAGCAGTTAGGGACACATAAAAATTCAGGAGTTAAGCCTTGTTTTAGACAAGCTTTGCAAAATTCAGATAGTTATTTAAAATAACATAGTTTGGTAGAGTAATGTGCAACAGCTAGGAGTTATAGTCCATTTGTATACTCTGTAAGACTCGCAAAAACTGCTAAAAGGTGACAAGGGAAATAATGAGGAAATGGATAGCTTGACTTTTGGATTATTATTTTGTATCACTTTCTTGTTTTTTGCTTTAAAATGAACATTAAGTGGTGAATTTGTATATTATTTTGTGATTGCCTCAGTTATTCTTGTGCTTCAGACCACTAATGCTGAGATGGTCGTTAGGGGGAAAAAAATGCTTCTTTGCATCATTTATGAAACTGCATCACATCAAAATGAGGAAATTGGGACAAGGAGATAAATAGAGCTCAGTTTCATTCCTGGTGCTCTTGACTTCCAGCTCCTTCCAGGTGTCCAGTGATGGAGAGACTTTATTTGCTTTGGCTTACCTGGGAGCAATTTTCTAGGTTTTGACAAGAGCCAAGTGTTACTCTTCCAGTAAATTAGGAGTCTTATGTAGGAAAGCTGTAGTCAGTACCTTATAGTCAGTGACTATATTAGTAGGAGATGAAAATGTAGGTTTGTTTGTCTGCCAAAGCAGACTGAGCAATGTCAGCATTCTAGGAACATGCATAGTTAGGATCTGGATAGAACATATGCCTGGAAAATGTTTATGTACTGTAGCTGAAAAATAAAAGTGGTGGTTGTTACCTTATCCCATCTTCTTTTCACCTCTCTGTCATATACCAGAAGTAAAGGTCAGCATAAATTGTACACCATCAACCTGAAGAATATACTGTACCAAAGCCTCAGCTGTAATGGAGATACTGGGTGCAGTTATCCATGGATTTTAACCCACGGAACTGTGTTTTGGCATTGCTGTATTAGCACTTTTTTAGCACTGTATGCTATAGAAATTTGGGGAAAGCTACATATTTTCTTTAAGGGATCTTGTCAGATGGGAGACAATATTAATCAGTAAAATGTCTATATTTAATTTTTGAAAATATTTCCAATTGCTCTTGAGATCAGTATTATATAAGTAGTTTGATACAGTCTTTTACTTTCTCATATGAAGTCTTGCAGTTTTTGGTTCAGAGTAAAATGTCTGTGTGTATGGTTATGTCACATAATTCATGGTAAAGCAGGGAGTCCTTTATACATGCCAGATACTTTTTTTAACAATAGAGCACAGAAAAATTCTGATTGTCCTTGACTTCTAGTTTCCTTGGTTATACACACATTTCTAAATTACATACTAGAGAACTGTGGTGATTTGACATAGCAACTGTAAAATGTTTTAAAATAGATTTTTAGATTTATACTGGCAGGCAGATTAATTTTTAAAACTGTTTTTCATGTTTATATAATGTGGGTTGATGAATACACAAAATGTAATTCTCCTCTTCAAAGTACATTGAACTTTGACCTCATTTGAAACCTAGTTTTACCAAAATCACACTCGTACACATAGAATTTTGTCTATTCTGACGTTCCAAAGCTTGTGTAGACATATGTGAGATGTACTTGCCTTAACTTTGTAGATCTGTAACTGGGGAGGCATGTGAGGTAGTATAAGTTACAAAACCATTCCAAAACTCTAGATAAGTACATTAGGTAAAGCAATATAAAAGCCCTGTAAAAAAGCAGATTTTTCTCCCTTTTTTAACAGTGGTAATGCAAGATATAATATGCTTGCATAATATAAAGATATAATTATATATTGCACTTAAAGGAAGTAACATTTCTAAAAGATTTTAAAAAAAGTCAGTGTCATTTGCCATAAGGGATAAAGAGCCATAAATGATAAATAGCCATAACTCTGTAACCAAAATATTTGCAGATAAATTATTCATTGCGCTATAACACATTACATGGCTAAAACATCACTCACAATGGAAAAGTGCTGTGTCACACTTTGGAAAAGCAGCATCTCTTTGTGCAGTGTTCCTTTAATCTTATTTTTTACCAATTGCAAAGGAGGTAAAGGAAAACTGAAGGATAAGTCAAATGTTTTTCATCTCTTAAAGTGAAACCTGCCTTTCTGCAAAGGCTTATTACAGGAACAATTTTTAAAGTTTAACTGGATTTGATTTTTGTGGTTACATATATGGATGAAATTTTCTCTTTTACTAAAATGATTCCACTTAGATTTCAGTGTAAAACAGTTTCCGTTAAATAACTTTTAAGTTAATTGCTCAGTTCCTGCACATTCAAAGTATCATATGCTAGTGAGTTTCAGCAAGTCAGCAACTAGCAGACTAACTAAGAACATATTAAATAATCTTTCCATACGCAAAGTAAATAAACTACATTTGTAAAGGGAGACTCTGCTGTACCATTAATTTGAGAAGGTGAAATTTACATATTATTTTATAGTGATGATAATTTAAAAATTGTTTTATAATGATGAAAAAAATGAATGGAGGAATAATGAAGTTAAAAGTTGTCATCACTGTTCTGATGTAACTTTATGGAAATTATCCTTATTCTTAATATCTATCTTTATTTTGTCTGTCGTAATTTTTCTTTTCTTTTCAGTCTGTTATTGAAAACAGTAAGTTCTTTGAGCAGTATGAAGTTACTTACCAGATCTTGAAAAGAGCAGCTGAAATGTATGCCAAAGCAAATGGCTCAGGTAAACGCCTGTGTTTCTTTCATCATGGGGACATCATTTTAATCTCTTTAGACATAAGTATCCTCTAAAAAGATCTCCTAATATTTGTTTCTTCCATGCAGCAGAGCTGTACAGCAGCTCCAGTTCACCAGAGAGGCTACACCCTCTAGTAGCAATTTCACATATTCTCTGGCATGAAGCCAGCTGGTACAAAGCAGCCTGCCCTCCTGCTGCTAAGATTTCTTAATCTCCAGAAGAGGGTAGTCATGTTCAGATCTCCTAATGGGAGAAGTCCATGGTCCATGCTAACTTCTGGATTGTTTCAGTATTGTTGATTTGGGCCAAAAATGTGCCAGACACCAAATTAGGAGTAGGGAAGACCATGTTCTGGTGCCTGGAAATGCTCCCTGGCTTGGCTTCATTTACTAGAAAAAGACAAATAGAGAGCTGGTCCCAGTATCGGTATAGTAGCAAAAACATCCCCTGATTTATTGAAGATTCTTCAGTAACTGTGAAAACCTGTAAGAAACCCAAGTGATAGCTGAAGTATGGATATACACGAGAAACTTGTGTAGCTCATTGAACAGCTGCCTCCTGTAATTCCTGAACACTGGTGAGTTCAGTGAGAATGCATGAGGGCAATATTTGACCTAGATAGTTACAGAGATGAGATCACTTTAATCTCTGCTGAGGAGATAACACCATAATGTCGGTGGAGGATTGCTGCAGCTGCTAAAGTGGTTAGCAGATGTGGAGAGAAAATGGATATCTCTTTTTGTTGTGAAATGTAATTTGATGATAGTGACACTCAAATTTTACAAAAGTAAACATTTTTACAAGGTATTCTTATAAAGAATAAAATTAATAGATTTATTTAACACTATTAAAAAAATCCAATAATTTTTTTTTCTAAAGGGCAGCTACTCGCTTATATGAATTCAGAAACAGCAGTGCAAATTAGAGGACACTTTAGCTAAAAAATGTTTTTTAAATTATCTATATTCCGCTTGTTTTATGAAGTCTCAGGATTTGCTTGGGTCCTTTTTCTTCTCTCTGTTTTTTTCTTCTGGAATGAGGACACACTTGTTCCTTTATTGCCATGAGGAAAATACTAAAAATTAAATGGCAAAAATTAGCAGCAGCTGGGGTTTAAAGTCGGTGGAAGGAAAATCAGAATTTCATTCAGTACTTTCCAATGCAGACATAGTATGTGTTTGTACATTATACACCTCTATTATTTTCTGCTTTTTTAAGGAAACTTTCTCTCTTGATTTCTTTTATTAAAGATTAGAAATAAACGTCACATTGAATATGCAGTGTGACTTTTAATATAGCACTCATTTTATGTACTTTCCTTAGTCTTTAATTCACAGGTTTAATTTCTCAGTCGTAATTTTGCACTAAAATTGGGCTGTGAACTGAGCATATGTATATAAAAGCCTACTGAAATAGAAGTTGCAGTAAAATATAATTCCCTGATGAGAGTGGATAAACATAACATAAAATTAAGCTTTACAGAAATAATAATGAAGCAAAATAACTAATGTCTTTCCTGTATCTCAGTGGAAGAAGTTGAGAATGTGATGAAATTCATGAATGAAACAACAGCACAGTGGAGGAACCTCTCGGTAGAGGTGAGAAGTGTAAGAAGCATGTTGGAAGAAGTAATTGCTAACTGGGACAGATACAGCAGCACTGTGGCAGGTTTGCAAGCGTGGCTGGAAGATGCTGAAAAAATGCTGAATCAGCCTGAACATTCTAAAAAGGTATGCACTAATTGTATCTGGCTATTTTGTAAATTATGAAACGTGGGATATGTTTTTGCATTTGCTTAGGTCGTTTTATAAAGTGTCATACAAGAGGGAGAGATTTTTTCAGTTTCTGGCATACTGTCTACATTCATCATAGGTGTTTCAATGTTTGCACGTATAGCATGTACAGACATATACATATATACACACAATGAAGGAAGGCATCATCTGTGATAACATGGCTAGAGGCATCTTTGACATGAATATAGGGCAGCAGTATTGCTCAGAGGTAGGAATGTTACATGATTCACTCAAAGGCAAATACAGCTCTTAACACCAAAGTGCATCAACATGTGCTGCATATAAACAGACTTAAAGAAAATTATTTTTTCCACTGATTTTTCTACCATAAAGATGACAGATTTCAATATTAGTTGCCTTCACGAGACAACATTATTAATATGTGTTGTTATGTTTGATGGGTAAGTAATTCGTCCATTTCCCTGGCATTTTAGAAAACTTTTAGACAGCTCCTTTTGGGGACCTGCAGTCATAAAGATAGTTTTGCTGTCTTTTTTTTCTGTTCTAATATTAGAATACTGAAGCACTAAGATTTATGTTTGTGAAACTTCAATAATGACCCAGACTGACTTGAATAATGCTGCATTTAATAGGTGCTACATTTTCACCCAGTCCCAGTGTAGCAGCTATACAGCTTTTAACACCAAAGTATGGTTTTCATAGGTTGTAAGATGTCAAACTGACATCAGGTCAGGAATTAGCATTTCATGTTACATGACAGAAAAGTATAATTTTTGGTAAAAGTTTGTTATTTTAAATTGATGTACAAGAATGGAATACACTTTTTAAATAAACCTGTGAAGAGTATTCAATAGTCTGGCACAATATAAATACCAACAGTTATTATTACTGAGCAGGAAGGATGACCTCAGCTGATCAGGTTGACCTTAGCTCCTTGTGTATGTTTTATGTGAGTAACTTGGCAGTGTTTAAAATGAAATATTCTTATATCCACATATATGAATAAAATAAAATTATTTACTTCTCTGATCAGTTTTATAACTTTATTTTTAAAGATTTTCAAAGCAGAAATCTGAACATATCCATACAGTATATACTTGCTTCTGATTTCTGACCTAAATCCAACAAGTACTTCTTACCGTTCTGATATATGAAGAGTTTCAAGAAGCCTTGTTGAAAACCTTAGACATGAAAGCATTATTCTTCCCAAAATGCTAATTTCTTCTTAAAATTACATTGGCTCGGAACTGTTAAAGATTACTGAGAGGTAACATAATCCGCCTGTAGACTGAGATACATAATTTAACAATTACTTCTACTGTTAATGTTGAGTCTAGCACTCCACAACAATACTGTTCACTTAGATAGTTCCAAGGATAGTTCTGATTTAGCAGTTTTAATACTTGGTTATTAAAACCAAAAGCAATATTTATATTGCTTTGTACAATTAATAGTCATACAGCCATCAGCACAAGCATCTGGAATCCTAGGTGACAGATGATAACTATTGCTTGGAATATGGCGTAAAACCTTTTTAAACATTTCCAAATATTTGTTCTGTAAAACCACAAATATATCAGTAATATGATACAAAGATTTCATTGATGGTCATTTGCAAACCTTACCTGCATTACTAAAACCCGCCATATTCTATCCTATTCAAAGACCATAGTAGCCCCTTACCATGTTGTCATGCTTTCTTCTTTCCATTTTCCCCGTATGATTTCAAGACCAGCAAGTACCACTGTTCTTTTTGCAAAAGAAAGTGGCTTGTTGGCTTCCTCATTGGCTTCTGTTTTCAGAAACCTTATTGTGAACCTGTAGCACAGAAGATTTGCAAAACAGATCAGATTTTTCTACTGCAAAGTACTAGAAATTTAACAGTAAAGATATTGATGAATAAACCGCTCCTTCTACAACTCCTTTATTTACTTGCAGTACCTCTTAAGCACTTCCCATCATAACCCCATTGTTACTGTGCTCTCCCACACCTTTCTCCAACAGCCGTATCCAAAGGGTACCAGAGGGCTTCTAGATCTCACGTGGGGACTTCCTTAAAAGGAGCTGCACTGTTTTAATTGAGAACAAGGTGTGCTTCACACTACCTTCCAAACTTGTCCAAATTTTACACATGCTTTAGGCTGGCTTCTGAAATGGAGAGACTCCCCAGCAGGGTCTGAGGAAGGTAATGGTTTGTGGGAATAAGTGTGCGGGAGCAAGGACATGAGTAGTTTACTCCATGTGCTTTTTCCCTCTTGACCTCTAGTAAGCCTGACCATTGGAGAACTGACCAGTGCCAGATTCAGTAGACTTAATTTCTTTTGGATGTGCTCACAGAGGATAGCATTTGCACAAAGCAAGGGTTGTGCTCCACTGTGAGTAGAAGAAGATTCAAACTGCACATACAATTAACTGAGATGATTAAGTTTATTCACTGATACATCAGTACAGAGCACCTTGTACTCTACTGATCTCAGCTTTAGGAATTTAAAACACTGTATATTGTTCAATTCTCTCTTCAACAAATTTGAGAAGTATACATCCATTTGACGTTTTCGGTTGTATCAGAACTCTTTTTACATGTGGATGAGTTCTGACAAGTATAAAGTTTCAGAACTGTAGCTCTGAAACTTGGGATGACTGACAGTACAGTTGGACAGGACTTTTTCACATCTACCCCTGAGCAAAGGATTGCATGGGACTGTCACTGTCAAATGAACGGTCTTGGAATTATAGGGTAGATCAATAGTCATAAATAAAATGGGTCAGTGCCCCTTCCTTAGTCCTGAGGACCAAGTGGCACGGTTCAGCTTGCATCCTTGTGGTTACTCCTTCTCCCCTGAAAGAAAGTGACCTCATGATTCAGTCTATTGGGAACAGTCCTTGCCATGTGCCATCCATGGAATTTTGCGTTGTTTGGGAGCAGGGTAGCAGGGACAAGCCAAAACCATGCCAGGGAAGGTGTGGACAATCATGGGACAATGGTTGAATCCTGTTTTGTTTACTGGTGTAGCTCCAGTCATAGAGCCTGGAGACACCTGCCTTAGGAACAATTGCAAAAAGGAAGGGAGGGAGCTGGTCTTTGTCTTCTCTACCAATTATGTGTGTGTACCTGCCTACAAGATGCACAGAAGCATTTGGCACTGTGGCTGGACTATTTAGACTGTCTCACTGGAGCAGAGGAAAAAAACCAGTGGCAACCATCTCTTTCCCCTCCCTACTCACCTGCTCCGAGATAGGAGGAAACAGTGATAAAGAGTCAGTCTTCTCAGGTCTTCTGGGATGCCAGACCCTGGAAAGCTGCATATGCTTCACAGTCGGGGAAGAGTCTTTCTACAGTCTGTATATGGCCCAGGTTACTGTAAGCCCATACTGTTTCAAGACAAGACAGAAATTAGATAAGCCCTAACAGTGTTTTCAGTTAAACTGTCTCTGTAGGAGGAACTCCATTAGTTTAACTGAAGCTACTCACTGGAGTAAAATGAGCTATAAGTAAACTGGTGGTAATTTTTAATTCCATAGTTTATGTTCACAGACATTAAAATTCTATTATGGCATATCTGATATGAAGAGCTTCAGAGTTCAAAGAGTTTTATCAAGCCATTAGCTGGTGATTAAAATTTAGTTTCATGATTTAAGATAAAGACTAATTGAAAAGGTTTCAGAAAGGTGTTTTCATTTTCTTCTTCAGGATTTCTTCCGGCACTTACCTCATTGGATCCAACAGCACACAGCCATGAATGATGCTGGTAATTTTCTGATTGAAACATGTGATGAGACCATTTCCAGAGACCTTAAACAGCAGCTTCTGTTACTAAATGGAAGATGGAGAGAATTGTTTATGCAAGTTAAGCAGGTATGTGGTTTTGCTGCTGTTACTTTTAAATATTTACTTTGTCATCTCCATGCAAGCAAGACAGATTTGCCCCACTAGCAGGACTATAGGACAACTTACTGAAGTGCCTAACTGCTCATCATTATTTAAATTAGAAATGAATCCCCGACAGCAGTTTATTTTATCGGGGCTTTTCCTTTGTTTATCTTTTTGCTTATACAGCTTTTTATTTTTATTTTTGGACATTTTCAGCTGGTATAAGCTGTAGTTTTTCTTTACGGTCTCTGGTCTTGAATCAGTGAATATTATTTATGCATATCCTCTACTGTTCTTCGAAGAAAATGATTAGTTTTAAGTAGCTATTTTTATTGTAAAAGCTCTGTAAAACTAAACAGTAAAAATGGTGAAAGTGAATATTTTTACTACTCTTTAATCAAGGTTGCATTCAACTATTGTAATGCAACCATAAGCAGGTACGATACAAGTTAATTAACTAAATGTTTTCCCCAAATCGGTCAGACATTACTTCTATCTTGTGCCCAAGGAGGCACTGATAGTAAATGAAAAAACTACCCTCTATCTCATGGAAGAGATTCAACTGATTGGAAAAGTATTGTTGTTTCTATATTTGCTCTTTCAAAAGCAAAGAGAAGACGTGACCTAAATTACACAGAAGTATTTCACACCTCATAAACACATTAGAAATTATCTTTGCTATAGTCAATATACATCTAATGATATTTTTCCCTTCCAGTGATTTTAAAGAGCAGTTGCCTATTTGAAGACCCTGAACCTATTTTCTTTACTGGCCTGATTATTTCCATTGCAGTCAGGTTAAATGGAAAAGCAAATAATGGTTGCCCCTTTTTTATTGTAACTTTTCCAGACTGTTGACTAGAATGTTTTCAAGCTTTATTTGCTGATGATGTTTAGGGTGATTCACTATGGAAACAGTAATGCCCAGGATGTAAATGTCTCTTCCCCTACTTCGGCAGCTTCTTTCATGTGCTGGCTATATGGTTTTTCTCACTGGCTTTTCACCATTTCTGTCATACAGCTCTTTCCACTTTCTAAGACTTGTGTTTCCCCTTCCTCCAGCCAGCAGTTCTTTTATTGAAATTTCCCTTATCCTTCAGCTTTTCTAGGCTTTTCGTGTTCTATTCTCTTTGCTGAATTTTCAAAATTGATGCTGTAGGTAATGAGAAATGAATTGAGATGTTGATTCTAGGTTAGAAACAAATGAGAGTCTGGCATTCTCCAAATGATCCAAACCTTAAAAAAGACTGACCTTTTGTATTAATGTTGTGTTTTTTAGTATCAGCACTATTGAAACTAATGTAGAAATTAGTGTCTAACTAATTTAGAAGATCAGTTTCCATTATTTTGTATTTTGTTGAATACCATTTTTCCAGGAAACAATTGCACTGAAAACATGCTCATTCTCTTAAGTCATTACTTAATTGCCAGATATCTCATTTGGGGTGGTTATTTTTTTGTCTGTTTCTCTTTACTTTACGTTTTCTAGTACGCTCGAGCAGACGAACTGGACAAAATGAGGAAGGAATACTTGGATGGTGTTGCCCATTTGACAGCTTTTATTGATGGAAGCAATAGGAAATTTTCAGTCCCTGTAGAAGTGTCCTTCCTTGATGTCAAAATGTTTGTACAAGAGTTAGAAGTACGTGTCTTCCCTCCATTCCTTTCTTTCTCCTTCATAAGAGAGAAATTTGTAACTTTAAATCCTAGAATGTAAAATTATTTTAGTATACATTTCCATTGTTACTATTTTTTTTTACCAGTGGTGCTTTTTTGTATAATTTATGCTACAGCTAATATAAGTCATTGTGTTCTATGAATGACATTTTTAGACCACGTTTCCAAAACACTGTCCGACTGGATATTTCTTTCTGTGTAGTTTCAAATCACATTCAGGTAAGCTGACTGATAGCCTTTGGCACGGTTTTCATGCATTTGAAATATGATCCAGTATTTACCAAAATCAGCAATGGAAACAATTGATAATTGGAATGTATATCTCTTATTTCTTGAGAACAGACTTGTATCTCCCATGAATACATAAATACTGTTGTTGAAATATTTTTTGAAACATTGTTTCAGAGTATTAAGCAGAAATTGCCTGCGATGGAAGCTCAGTACAAAATGGTTACAAGAACAGCACAACTTGTTACAAAAGAAGTTTCCCAAGAGGAAGTGAATGAAATGCTTGGAACTTTGACAAGGATCAAAGAGCAGCTGAGCAAGGTTGCAGAATACTTTTTTTACTACACGTTGCTGACTGTTGAACTAACAAATAGTAAGCTCTCCTACATAAATGCTCAGATATATGCATTTGAACAAACATATAGTAAAAATAGATTGATTCAGGGTGGAGAAAATGTTACTTCTTTTAGACTCTAAGACTACTGTCCTTAAATTTAATATTCTTTTCTTTAAGAAGTAATACAGGATCAGGATTGATCTATCTTGAAAGAGGCAGGTAGCAACTATATAAACCCACATGCAGAGGAAGCTGCTATTTATTGACTTTTACAACTTTTTTAATAATTACTTTTCTTTAAAATGGCCAAAGGTTAAGGAGTATTCCTGTGCCCTGCTGTATGAATGCCAGCATCTGCTGTCTCCACTGGAAGAACTGGAGAAACAAATCACACACTTTTATGAATCTCTTGAAAAAGTCAATGAAATAATTTCTATCCTGGATCCTGAAGCACAACCTACAACTGTTCTTAAACAAAAAGCCCAAGTAAGTTTCAAAAACATCTTACAAAGATCTGCTGCCTCTCAATATTTACAGTTAGCTTTCTAGGAATTTGGATTGCAACTTGGTAAGCTGAGCAAATGTTTCTTCATATTCAGGCAACAAACATAGCCTATCCTAAAGTCAGCTAGGCATAAACATACAAAGATTGAAACGTGTTCCCTCCTACTGCCCGTGGTTTCAATCCAAGAAGTAAATATAAGACTTTTTTTTTTTTTAATCTAGTGGAAACTGGACTGAAGTATCAGAGATACATTGCATTTTTTATTAAGCAGATGAAATAACATGATCAGGAACATCCCTAGGTTTTCTTGGACAGTTATGGAAGTTTCTTACAAGTCTGGAAGTGGTTTCTTTGAAGTGCATTGTAGTAGAACGTTAACTTTTCTACCTGACCAATAAACATTTCATTCTGGAGGAATTCAGAGCTAGTCAGAACTCACTTGGAAGGGTATATGAAAATATGAGGATCTTGCTTAGGAATTGGCATTTATCCTTGTGTATGTATGGTATATATCCTAGAAATAGTCCCTCAAGATTGTTGTACACATTTCATTAGAGTCAGATTTGACAGGTAATAGAATTAAATGGATTTTTTATGGGAAGCTGAAGTCTTTCAAAGACATTTAGAGTCCCTTAAAAAAAAATTTTGAACAGAGATTTAATTTCATATGTGTGTGTATATATATATATACACAAAAGAAGGTTCAAGCTTATAGTGGCTCTGGAGATTGGCCCAATAATTCAACAAGAAGGGTCTTCTCTTCCAGTGACTTCAAGCTTTGACTGTATTTCAACAAAAAATGATCTGCTGAGCTTGAATCAAGCCAGTCCATTTATCTTCCCAAGTATATCCTCTTCTGTTTATGAACACCAGCTGAGTCATGTATCCAACCTGCAGGTTAAGGAGCAGCTCATAAGAGCGCTCCTTTCCTCTGCTTCTGAAGGTTAACCTGCCCCAGAATGTCACAATAAAAAGACATGTTTCTTCTGCAGTTATTTGCCAACCAAGGAACCAAAATCTCCTCAGTTATATAGAGGGTGCTGGTTTCTGCTGATCAGAGAGTAAACAGGGATTTGTGCTGAGGAATACAGTGTTCCTTCAATAGCAGAACAGTTTCCTCACCACAGGTTTTTTTAAAATGTTTTTTCAGCCTGTGCAACTTCTTTTCTTTTCTTCTCTCTCTCTTTTTTTTTTAAAGTATAATTCCCATTACTTAATGCCATTTGTAATGAAATCTGAATTCCAATAGCTGACATGAAAGGTTAATTTGTTGAAAGGCAAGAAAGGTTAACATCGCAACCTGCTACTGAGAGTTGTCATTCTTATGTCTATTGTTTTCACTGCTGCCTACTTACAATTATACAATAAATATAGACATCCCATAAAATTAAATCACAGACTAATGTATTGACCTGCATTCTCTAAAACTACCCAAAAGACTTGGGTACATGTCGGTGTCTTTTTTTATAGATAGCTAGAGTTCTATTTGGGTACAGGACTCTGCATACAAGGAGAAAGTTGTGTGGTCTGTGTTATTCCACGTAACATTTTGTGTAGTCTGTTTATCATGGTTCTTTGACCTCATCCCTTTTGTTCTTATTGTCAAAAAATACCTTCCTGTTATTTTGCCAAACTTTTCTCTCCTTTGTTCCTGGCCAGGGTGGATATATGTTTTTTTCTTTCAGGATTTGGTAGCTTATCAAGAAAACTGCAAGAAAGATTTGTCACTGATTGAGAAAAATAGTCAGAGTATCCTGCAGTGTGTGGCTTCGAGTGAAGTGTTACAGCATTTCCATCAGTCAACATTTCAGAAGAAAGTTACACAAGTTCAGATTACTTTTCAGGTAATTATGTCATACCTTGGTGCATATTTTTGAAAGCTTGTTCATATGCAGCTGATCCATCCTACCATATTTCCACTTCATCACTCTGTAGCTACTGTCACAGAGAGCTCTCCTCTCTGGTGTCAAGTTATTAGTAAGTATTTGTCTGTATTAGATAGTAATAATTCAGAGGTGAGCCTGCCTCAGAGTAACCCGGGATTTAAGGAGAACTTTCACACATCTCAGGCTCCTTTGGAATGAGGAGCCTGAAATCCACCTGTTAGGGCTCCACTGGTTTTTTTTGTTTTTTTTTCTTCTGACTTTGTTATCTTGGCTAATTATTTGCTCCTATATTCCCATACATCCCCTTTCACACAAAGCATGGAAGATGGAAATTTTGCAAACGCTACTATTGCTGGGCTTTGTATTTCCTCAGAAAATGCAGTGGATTTTGAAAATAGAAAGTTGCAAATATGTATTTGTATTTGTTAATGTAAAAATATGCTATAATTCCCCTTACCTGTAGAGCTCTATGTTGTTATTAGCAATATTCATATTTTCGGGGCTATTCAGCCCCAGTCTAGCCCCACTCTAGCATGAAATTAACCATTGTCTTGAAGTCAGATCTCCAGATATTGGGTTCTATTAGATTTGTTTTCAGGCAAATATTGTTCGGTATAAAGCTACCTAAACTGAATTTTAAGCTACAGAAAATCACCTATCAGTAAAGAGCTGTCTCTGAGAGGTGGATTTCAAAATTTATATTGTATTTTGTGGGTAGTACTTAGAGATCAGTGGGTTTTGATTTAAAATCTAGAAATCATTATTTAAGTTCAGTTTATAGTAACAGAAGCAGATACAGTTGTAACTTCGTACATTTATCATGTCGAACATTAATTATTCTGTTTCTATAAAGATGGATGGTGATTTATCTCTTTTTGTGTTAGAAAATAAACCTGTAAAACATGGCATAACCATACAAAATGGCATACCCAGAGTTAAAATATTTATGGATCCAGAAACTGGCATTTTCTCATGTAAAGAATACATTACTGTATGATTCTACTGTTATACACAGATTTTTATCAGGAAACTTTAAAAAGGCTTAGCAAGATGTTTAAGTTGAGAACTACAGATTTGATTAGCTCACTGGGTAAAATCATTACAATTCCTTACACTGGGGTTTGTAATCAGTAAGGATGGTAAAGTGTATGGTTAGTAAGCAGTGTTGGAATTACCTTGCTGCAGTTGAACTGGTGAACGGTTCATTTCTCCTGGTAAATTTTGTTGCTTCCTTATGGAATTGTAACCACTGAATAATGCAGTGCACTGGGACGGACTACAAAGCAGAATGATGAAGAGCTGTGACTAAGGTTTCAAAACAAGAGGATTTCAGAGTAGCAACTAAACCACAAAATTTGCTGTCTTTCTTTTAAGCGGCCTTCTACCTGGTTGCTTATCTGGCCTACTAGTTTGATAATCCTACAAACCTCCCCCAGGTCAGAAGACCTGTAGCATGGAACTGGTTGGATCCATAGATCAAACCACCTTCATGTAGAGTCATGTAGGAGGAGGTAGGAAAAATGGAATGGCAAGCTTTTAGCCATACCAGGTGCTTTACATTTGAAAGCAGGCTTTAGGAAAGAGACGCTAGCCAAATGGCAGAGGTATTCTGAAGGTATCAGAGACGTCTATATAATGATAGCTACCCATTTTATTTGAATGAAGGATGACATTAGCCCAAGCCTTAGTTTAAGTATTAAAAATTGGGAAAATGGGAGGATGAAAGGGAGAAGCACTTGTGAACGGCATATATTTGAAAAAGTTAGCCAATCAAACGCATTCTTTGTAAGATCATATTAAAAGAGAGCAAATAAAAATCAGTGAGAAAGTGCCAGCTCATTTTCTTTTCTTGTAACTCAGAATATGGTCAGAAAAGCTGGTGACTGGAGAAAAAACATAGAAGCAAATAGCCGTTTGATGAAGAAATTCGAGGAGTCTCGAGCAGAACTGGAGAAAGTAATACAGATTGCCAATTGTTGCTTAAAAGAAAAAGGAAATCCTGAAGAACTTCTCAGGAAACATAGCGTGAGTAAATTCTCTGACCTTCCTCATGGAAATCTTTGAGTGCATGACATACAAGTGAAAAGCCTACTTAATTTTAAAATTGTTGTGGATTTCTTTCACGTATAGAAGTTATACAGATCAGGTCAAACTAATGTTAAGGTTGAAAAACAAAAAGGAAAAAAGGTCACCCGTCTTATTGATTTATGTAAGCAACCAGAAGGTGAAGAGAGAAGACCCCCTAGAAATTAGGGTCAGTTTTGCCATTAGAACCATTGGGAGTGAGGACGCTACATTTTGCCAGTCTCACACATCCACTGCTTTTTTTTTCAGCTTAATATCTCTGTCTGTATTATAACCATTACTTATGCATGTAGCTTTAAAATGTATTCTTGTTAAAATACCATCTCAGTTACTGGCTGAGAATAAATTAATTTGCTGGACTTTAAATAGCTAGAAATAGTTCTTTCCTTAGCTCAAACATTGATTCTTCAATGCAGCAGAAATAACCTTGAAACTTACAGAGCGTGTTAGGGAACTTCATGTTGGCAGGTAACCAGCTTCATCTTCTCACCTTCTCACTTTCCTCCTCAACTTCAGGAATTCTTTAACCAGTTGGATCAGAGAGTCCTAAATGCCTTTCTGAAAGCATGCGATGAACTTACTGACATCCTCCCAGAACAAGAGCAACATAACCTGCAGGAAGCTGTGAGAAAACTCCATAGGCAGTGGAAGGTTAGTGACATCGAATGATGTCTCTGGAAATTGTAAGTCTTAACTTCAGGATGTTTCTGCATGACCTATATGTTGAAAAAATTTAAAATAAAATAAAATAAAAGTTGTATTATTTGGCTTCCTGTACAATTGGGGGAAAAAAATGTATTTTACATTACATACAGTTACAACTACAAATACCCTCTTGAAAAAGCCCTGTTAAGTAAAGTGGTCAAAAGTCAAGAAATGTGAGAAATTGAAACCTTAATTTCTCCCCCTACATACAGCCATAACGATACCTGTGTTAAGAACATTTGTTGAGAACAGGTGCTAGCTTTTCTTACTTTACGCTGATGTTGGATGATTGCAGTTACTTTCCCAACCTTAATAAAAGAAATCTGTAAGAGATCAGGCTATCAGTTTAAATTGTGTCTTCTGCCAAAGGCTCTAACAACTGAATAAACATTGCTCATAAGCTATGGAATTTGTTGCCTGCTACAGCATGTTGCAGGTCAAAGCTGGAGTGACAGATGAGTGGTTTCTCAGTAGCACACAAACAGGAACCTCTGGAAGCAGTTGTGAATGTAGTTTCACTATTATTATTTGCTTTATTAGTTTATACAGGAAATATTTGGTATATCTTGCCAAGAATCAAGATGTCTCTGTAATGTGCCTTATACATACATATTCTGGTCCCCAAAAACTTATGACATCATGATATATCTAAGAGATATTTGTAGCAGAGTTGCTTTATTTACTTAAATGAATACTGAGAAAACCCCATCTGTTCATGCTTTATTTTCTATATTAGCAGTCTTTAGATAATTTGTTTGTAATAACTTCACACTGAGGTAATGAGAGTAGTTTTTTATCTCTGTGCTTGTTTATTGCCCCTGTGGGTGTGTAGGATCTTCAAACAGAAGCCCCATATCATTTGATCCACTTGAAGATTGAAGTACAGAAAAGCAAGTTCCTGGTCACAGTGGAGGAGTGCAAAGCTGAACTAGCTCGACAGAACAAGGTGTTATCAAGAGAAGGCAATGAAAGGATGATCGGGGAACACATGGTATGAATTATATGCCACCACGTGGGCATTTAGAGAAATACCTTTCAATGTCAATAATAAAGAGAAAGTCTGACCAACTCATAAGCCAGCAAACACTGTGCACAACTAAATCACATCAATCCTTCGGGTCTTTAACAGAAGTTTAATTTGAGCTTAGTGCAGTTTATAACAAGTATATAGATATGCTTTGTGATTTCTGCCAATTTGTATTTTGAGGAATTGCCAATTTGTATATTGAGGAATTGGTTAGATCGTCATATCCAGAGGGTAGTGGTCAACAGCTCAATGTCCAGATGGAGGTTGGTGACAAGTGGTGTCCTGCAGGGGTCTGTATTGGGACCGGTACTGTTTAATATCTTCATCAATGACACAGACAGTGGGATCGAGTGCACCCTCAGCAAGTTTGCAGATGACACCAAGCTGAGTGGTGTGGTCGACACACCAGAGGGATGGGATGCCATCCAGAGGGACCTGGACAAGCTGGAGAAGTGGGCCCGTGTGAACCTCATAAGGTTTAACAAGGACAAGTGCAAGCTCCTGCACCTGGGTTGGGGCAACCCCTGGTATCAATACAGGCTGGGGGATGAAGGGATTGAGAGCAGCCCTGCCAAGAATGACTTGGGGGTGCTGGTGGGTAAAAAGCTGGACATGAGCCAGCAATGTGCGCTCGCAGCCCAGAAGGCCAAT
>NW_008824807.1:1891461-1908011 GCF_000699105.1 Pygoscelis adeliae | reverse complement strand
GAGACCCCCCCTGGAGTCCTGCGTCCAGCTCTGGAGCCCTCAGCATAAGAAAGACACAGACCTGTCGGAGCGGGTCCAGAAGAGGGCCACGAAAATGATCAGGGGGATGGAACACCTCTCCGATGAAGAAAGGCTGAGAGAGTTGGGGTTGTTCAGCCTGGAGAAGAGAAGGCTTCAGGGAGACCTTATTGCAGCCTCTCAGTACTTAAAGGGGGCTTATAAAAAAGATGGCGGCAGACTTTTTAGCAGGGCCTGTTGCGACAGGGCAAGGGGGAATAGCTTTAAACTAAAGGGGCGTAGATTTAGACTAGATAGGAGGAAGAAATTTTTATGCTGAGGGTGGTGAAACACTCAGGTTGCCCCGAGAGGTGGTGGATGCCCCATGCCTGGAAACATTCAAGGTCAGCTTGGCTGGGGCTCTGAGCAACCTGGCCTAGTTGAAGATGTCCCTGCCCATGGCAGGGGCGTTGGACTAGATGACCTTTCGAGGTCCCTTCCAACCCAAACTATTCTATGATTCTATGATTCTATTTCTGTTGTATTTTCTGCTTTGTCTCCCATCAGTTGTTCTTCGGTGACAAGGGACCTTACCAGCTGTGTGAGAAAAGGCTACAACGGATTGAAGAACTGTGCCAAAAACTGCCAGTTTCTGATCCAGTGAGGGCTACATTGGAAAGCAGCCAACGAATCCTGAAGGAGCTCAAATCCCAGATAGACAGCACATACGTAAAGCTAACAGAGCACTCAGACACCTGGAAGGGCTATAAGAACAGGTGTCGGCTCAATTGCTAGCTGGGTGTTGTAGAGCCTTATGTGTGGTCACTCCTCTAAATGTCGTCGTAGATCAGTACCACGTAAAGAATGATACTGTGTTGTTAGCTTCAAGTAGAAAACTATACTTTATGTAGTAATTCCACAAATTATAGTGGGGTTTTGAGTGGATTTTATAATTTTTGGCTTAAATTTAAGAGGTTACCATTTGGTGGTGGCAATTTTTGTGTAACTTTTTTCCTTGCTTTGCATTATGTAATGTTTTATTTCAGATTTTCTGAATTGGCAAATTGGATTTCGTCAACAGAAAGAGAGCTAAAGAAGATAAAGGAAAGTGTTAATGATACTGCCAAATACAAGCAATGTAAAGCATCTGTGGGGGTGAGCCCTTGGCTTATATTCTAACAAAGCTACGGTCATTGCTACTGGGACTCTGGATAAAACTGTTTTCTGAAGTAGTGCAACTGTTTTACTATGGCGACCATAGTAGGTCTGCTGATTCCTGGTAATCTTAAAAACGTTTCCGGGAGAAAGTTCCACATGCAACAAAGTGTGGCAGAAGTTCCTACTTTTAATAATTTAGAGAATGGCAGGTCTCTTTACCCATATATTCAGAACATCCAAAATATAGAAGCAGATAGAATAAATACTTGCCCCTCATCCTGCTGCATGCACAGTTAAAAATGCTGCGCAAAGAAAAGCCAAAATGTCTGCACTGGGGGTTTTTGAAGGATCAAGTTACCGTCTTACATTTAGGGAAATCTTCTATAATAAAAATTCTCTTCTACAGTAGTATAACAGGGGAGGCAAAGATATTCTCCCATTCACTTTTTGTTTGGTGATTGGTAACAGAATTGGTAGAATAGTTGAAGATTGGGTTGTTTGGTTAAATTCGTTTTAGGCAATAATTTATTGTGTCACTTGGGACCTAGCTTGACCCTTATTTCTTTTTTTTGTTTCACATGCTAGGAGCAAAAAATAGGAATGTGACATACTGTAGGAGTTTGTGTGAAAGTCATGAGTAGGTTATGAGGCTAACTGTGCAAAGAAACATAATTAGGATGACCTTGATAAAGCAGATAGACCTTTAGCTTAATGGGTGCTTCTGCTCCAAAAATTCTCATTTACTCATGCAGTTTCACTGCTGGTAACTTCTCATCAGCACTGGCACAAAGATACAAATGGACTACTGAGTGAAAACAGGGAAAAAAAGAGCTGTTTAAATAGGAAAAAAAATACACAAAACCTTGTATCACATGAAATTTTATGTTTGGGAAAGTCAGCATTTAAGATTTAAATGGTAACTAAGAAATTTGGTCAATATATGGAAAATATATACACGGTATCTACCATCTATCTATCTATCTATCTGTAGGTAAAAATGTTAGTTTGTGAGGAAAAAGTACTCCACTACTACTTATTAAACAGCAGTCTAATAAGTAGTAGTGGAGTAAAGTCTGTGGAGGAAATGCAAAAATCTAGCCATTGACTGGAACAGAATCATATAGGGTATGCAAATAGAAAAATGTATGCAAAATAAAAAATAGTGTTTCAAGATAAGAACAAAGGTAGCATGTTTACACTACTAATCTTTGAACTGATGCCATGAATGTCACTCATTAATATATTTTGTTTATTTGAAGAAAATACATTTTGATTCTTCCATAGGAAATTAGGAAGCATATTAACAAGCAAGGAGAAAATCACAGCTGGCTGAAATCTAGACTTGCTGTTTTGACCGCAGTATGTCCTGATTTGGAAGCCAAAAAGACAGAGGATGAGCTTTGTAAACTTTCCAGTGACTTCAAGGGACTCCTAGATTTGCTGGCTAAGGTACAGTATGAGGGACACAAGAACTCCCCATTTCAGTGTCACATGAAATGATGTCAATCATGGCTTCACAAGCATAAGTTCTCTGCTGTGTTTTTTTAATTAAACTGCAAGCATTCAGCAACGAAAAACTCATTTGTACTCCCTGGGGAGCAAAGCTTTGAGAGTAGCAGCCAAAAAATACTTACATTATGACAATGGATCTTTTTCCCTTTGCAGGACTGGAAAGCTTCATAGTAAATGTTTCTGGAATCAAAATGTCAGTATTTTTAGAGGCAAAAGATAGTTTTCTAAAACCAGCTTTTAGTGAACATTGGCAAAACTGTGTTGTACATCAACTAGTGGATATAGAATTTGACTTTAATCTTCATTTATGTATCTTTTATGCTGAAATAATAAAGGAACTACTGTGAGGTAGTTTCAAATCATTAAGGATGTCTATCATGCACTGAATTTGCAGGAAAAGTCTGCAGTTCTCTGAGGTCTGAATGATAATACGATACTGTAACTGCTGAAATCATGGGAAGTTTCTAACTGATAAGCAAAACCTCTTAGACTCCACTGAACCCTTGAGTTCTGTGGGATCTCAGGGAATTTACTGCTTCACAGTTTTCACAGTAAAAAGAAAGATCAGGAGAAACTTAGAACATCTTACACTTAGAAGGCGGAACAGATCTATTTGAAAAAAGAGTTCAGGATAGAGAAAGAGTTTAGGCTTCAAATTCCATTGTTAATGTCGATTCTTGTGGAGGCCTTGTAGGTGTTCCAAATGTATAAAAGTTCCATGTATTTATTGAAACTTCTCTAAACTTCTGTGGTGTGAAAACT
This sequence comes from Pygoscelis adeliae, assembly GCF_000699105.1. Lineage (NCBI taxonomy): Eukaryota > Metazoa > Chordata > Aves > Sphenisciformes > Spheniscidae > Pygoscelis > Pygoscelis adeliae. The sequence continues at coordinate 1,904,582 of NW_008824807.1, read as the reverse complement.
GTGTTTGGAAAGTTGGGGAAACCAATGTTCTGACTTCCAAGTGACTGCAAAAAATTTAAGATAATATCTTTTTTTATTATTATTTTATTTTTTATTAAAGTACTTTTGCTTTTTGTTTCCTCCAAAAGTCAGAACTCAGGGGAGCACAGGTTCATGAAGGTAAAAAAGGAAAATAAGAACTAGAATCTAAACTTGTTTTGAATTTAAAAGCATAATCTAAATGGCACTTTATACTGTAGTTAAGAGACTGCTGATTCTTAGAAGTCTGAATACTCTTTACAGCTAAATTTACAGCTTGTTAACCAGATGGATGAGACTGTTTAGGCAAGGACTGATACTGGGTATTTCCAGAGTTCAGCAATGTTTTCTGGAGAGTAAATACTAAACATTTACATAACAGGAAAGAGAATGGCTTGAATCTGAATGACCCTCCAAAGTGAATATGGACTGGAAAGAAAGAAAGGAAGAGAGGAAGAAAAGAAAGGAGTTGCTTAGTTCTAGAATACTTGACAATTAAAACCTTAAAACACAGGAACTGTCTGAGGAACAGAACCTGTACTGAGAATCAGCTACAAGTTGTTAGCTGAATCATGTAGAGGGAAGAACTTTCTGATATGTTGAATAGATATATCTTTTTCTTTATAAAATTCTGCAAACTGAGACTGGATATTGCACCACAAGCATGTTGTGGTCTATAAAACCAGGGTAACAGGGCATTTTAATATATTTGTGGTTCACCAGGGCACTGCTCTAGAAGGTCCTAAAGGCAGCACGATTTTTTGTGAGTTGACTAGCGCAGGTGTTTTGGAATCTGGGTCAGCTTGCAAGGGTGAGGACAACGTGTATTTTCATAGAATCATAGGATCATAGACTAGTTTGGGTTGGAAAGGACCTCTAAAGGTCATCTAGTCCAACCCCCCTGCCCTGGGCAGGGACATCTTCAACTAGATCAGGTTGCTCAGAGCCCCGTCCAAGGATGGGGCATCCACCACCTCACCTGTTATGTAAATATCTGTATTTTCCAAGTGGTCACCAATAAGTGGCTGTCGGAGACAGCTATTTACTGTATGGCAATGTAATACGGAGTATGTCTAAACAAGACAAAGGTCTCCTTGGTCACATTTTAAGTCTACAGTCTCTCTTTCAATGTAAAGTTAAAGGTGTTTGTTAAGAACGCTGGAGACAAAAATGGTTTGAATTTAGACAACTTACTATATTTTTTGAAAAAATATTCCAAATATAAATGTGCCCTTAAAATATAGATGTGCCTTTCAACATGAAATACTTAAAGTTATCCATAATTGTAGATTGAAAAGACATTAGGCACTGTTGGAGAATGTGTCCAGTACAAAGAAGAAGTTAAAAGTGCAATTGAAGACTTAATCAACAACTCTAAAGAAGCCCAAGCAGAGGCTGAAAAGATCCTGGATACAGAAAGTTTATTACAAGCTCAGCAACTACTACTTCATCATCAGGTAGGGCAATTAGTCATGGCCATATTTGATTTTTTTTTTTTAAGGCAGAATGTATGTAATTACTAAATTTTGTTATGTCCATTAGCATAACTCTTTATATTTAAACTTGGAAAAGTTATAAAGGAAATGGTGTCATATGGCCTAGTATTGATTTCTTATGATGAAAAAAGTACTCAGTATTTTTTAAATGTTAATGCCCAAGGATGAACTTGTTTTTCAACTTTTATTGAATATCTTTTTATTTCACGTGGGTTTTTTGGGCACAGAGCACCTGTAAAACAGGCTTCATTTACTTGAAATTTTGGGTAAGCGTACTCTGCAAATAAGTAGTCTCTCTCTTTTTACCTTTTGAAAGTTTGCGTGTCAGATTTGATCATGGTAAATTTGGCCTGATCCTGGTTTTGGAAATTTCTCAACTTCAGCAGCTTTGATGTGGCCCCAACTGTAAACGCTGGAGGGAAGGTGTACCTCTAGCCTTATCTCCTCCTCTAGGTAGCTACTGCAGTGACAGATTGGCCTCCAGTCTGCAGGAGTAGAACAGGAGGCTTTTTATGCACCGATAATAGATCAAAACATCTGCGGGCTACAGTAATAATAAATCATATGGGCTGCATACAGCACGAATCGTGGGTTTTAAGGCCAAATATGGGAAATTAACTTTGAGGCCTGCTCAAAGCTAATAAGAATAAGAATAATTTACTGTCAATGTTTGGGCATTATATAAGTGTTTTATATTAACATCTATTTCTGTAAGGTCGGACATGTCTTATTGTCTGACCAGGCACTACTATGTCTTACCTCTGTCTTATCTAAACTCTTTGGTGTTTGTAAAAGCTATTGTACATGTTAAGGTTCATATTTGTTCTTTCAATACTCTACATTCCTTATCCATCATAGTAGAGGTAGTAGGAATAGTTAGCCTCTCCGTGAGTTCTCAGACTCTTCTTCTTCTTTTGATATGGAGTCTGTTAAGGTATAAACAGACTTTGACAAAGACCTGAAGGTACCCACAGTAGAACTGAGCAGGGAGCTGTGAGCTTACCCAGCAAGGCTGGCAATGGGTCAGGCATTTAGGAAAGGAGAGGGGAGGTAGTCTTAGGAGTTTCTGATAGTGCTACAAAGCAAAACGCATCAAAGAAAGAGTTATGCAACTTGGCCATCCCCCTACTGCTCTCTAATGAAGGCTGATATATTGCTTTGATTAATCTGAGGCTCCAACCTGTGCCTCAAAGAGCGCAGAGCAGACCTGGATGCTTCCAGGCAGTCATGAGGAATACATGCACCTGTGGCTACTGCTGCAGTTGCTCAACTGTTGGGGCTTCTGCTTTCTAAAATACTGCTTTGGATAAACGGCCATACTGTCACTCTTTCTCTCCTCTTTGTATGCCACAAAAGCTGTATACACATTTTGAACCCAAGGCATATACTTGATGCATATATGAGACTCTCGAGAATACTTGCCACAGTTTATCCCTTTGTCTGTTATTCCCATTGCATACCCGTGCAAAAGCAGAAGGTGGTTTCATTGTGCCAGTTTCCCAAAGGAGCTAAAAAGTCTAATCATTCCTGTTGGATGAATCTTTTTAGCAAAGGACAAGGAGACTCCGTGCAAAGAGACAAGATGTGCAACAGCAGATTTCCCAAGCTAAACAGCTGCAGATTGAAGGTGGACTGCCCAGCACAGTGCAAGAGGATTTACAAAAGTTGGAAGGAACATTGGAGAACATGCAGCAGACTGTGGAGAAACGTGAAGAGCAACTGCAGGTGGGTCCTTTGCAAATAGAAATAAAAACCTGTGCTTTCTTCTTTTGTATTTTTAACTTAGTAAAAAAACAATTTTTTTAATGTAAAAAGTCTGAGCTCACTTTCTCACCTCTGAGTCTTGGTCCTTGGGTTTTTCATGATCAGTACCTCCATGAAAACTGCTTGAAGCTGCTGGATACCTCTTAATTAATAAAGAAACAGCATTTTGTCTGGAAGTGTTTAAAAGTCTCAACTATTTGGTCATAATAGATATTTTAAATAATTTATCTGTGAATTAATTATTAGGTGGGCTGTCTCCCCTGGTTACTAAAGATGGCATTGCCCTTTAATTGAGTCTTTAGGTTGGATATTAGATTAATAACACCTGATGTTGTGCAAATATAATCCTCACAACTACTGTGTGAAATACATGCTGTCATCCTAAATTTAAAGAAGGAAGAAAAAAGTCACAGAGAAATCAAATTAATTGCTCCAGGTTGTATAACTAATCACTGACTGAACTGGGATTAGAATTTACAGCTTTTTGCACCCACATCTGAGTTGTCCTTCGCATTTCTCTAAACAGAATGGTAATCCAGCTGTCCACTATTTCACACAAATGTTTAAAGTCATCAAAACTATTTCCATGATAAAACACAAGATGAAAAACATGGTCGATAGAGCTCAAATAACTTCTTAATGTAAGAATTTACTATTGAAGCCAATTTTTTTCTAAGGAATCCCATATATAAAGTCCAAACTAGGGCCTTGCTTTACTTTGGAACCAAGAAAATATTTGTTTATACTGTCATAGTTCTTGTGACTGGTAATTAAATGCTGTATGTTAATCAAAATTTTACATTATCAGTAAAGAACAAATAGATTCCTATGTGTGAGTTTCCTATGAGTAGGGATTTTCTTCTACCATTTTCTATAATTTATTTCATTAGAGAACTTGAAAATCTTTTAGATATTGTTGACTACCTGTCACCATAAGCATAAGCATCTGTATCTATTACTTCAGACTTCTTATAGGACATTCAAATATAAGATTTAAATATTGCTGGCACCTTAGAGAAGGTGCACAGCACAGTATGAATCAGTGAAAATTCAAGGGAAAACTTTTCTTTTATTGGGTTCAGAACAGTTTCATCTGTAGAGTGGATGGCATTTCAGGAAAAACTGTTATTTTATCTCAGGTCTTTTTCTTTTTTCTTCTTCAGTAACTTACAATGAAATTCGTTTTTCTCCCCTTTGATCTTTTTGTGTTTGTGTTCCTGTTTTGGGTTTGTTTGTTTGTTTGTTTTTGTAGGTCACAATAAATAAATGGGAGCAGTTTGAAAGGGACAAAGAAACAGTAGTAAAATATCTCAATCAAGCAAGCTCTGCACTTGAACGTATCTTAAACTTTAGCAGTTTAGAGAGCCTCTCCTCAGAACTGGATCAGACAAAGGTATTCACTGTGTAAAATACAGGAACTGAGATATCTTTCCGCCTTGCATGTTAACATGTAGCGAGCATATTGCCTTCAATCTTTGCATGTTAATGCTGGTGCAAATTGCGTATACAGATTAGAGACTGCATAAACTGTTTAGAGGTTAAAAGTTATTTTATGAAAAGGTCATGAAGAATTACTCAAAGTCTGCATCTGAAGCACACGTATGGAAGGTAAAATGATTTTGAGGACTTCCCATTTTATGCTCAGTAATCATCTATACTAGTAAGCTAAACAGTGTCAAGCACTGGCATATCAACATCAATAGTGTGCTCTTTGGCAAGGTTATGTGGACTGTGCCAACTAGCACTCTTTTAGCCCCGAGGTGAAAAAGGAGAAGCTTCTACAATATGGACATAAGCCATAACATGCCACTTGCCCTTAGCAACACAGAATTACCCCAGCCCATTTTATTTACTGATTCAGAAGTAATAGTAGTGATTGGCTTTCCTGAGTGCCATGCTTTTCATGCTGTTTTTACCCTTTGATGAATCTGGTACTGAATTATGCATATCTTGGTTATGCTCAGCATCCATTGTTCTGGTGTATGGGTTTACCATTTGTGACAGAAAATAGATGTTAAACAAAGTGAGATTACAAGCTACAGGATACTGCAAAATCCTCTCTGTAAAGGGTAGGATCTAAAGATTAAATAAAGATGCATGTAATCATAGAATCATAGAAACATAGAATAGTTTGGGTTGGAAGGGACTTCTAAAGGTCACCTAGTCCGACAATTCACAAATAAATTTATTGAAGAGCTATAGAATAAATTTTGATTGGCTGAGTTAAAAACTTTTGGACATATAGTCTCCCTTGCTAAATTTTACTCAAGCTAGTTTGCTCAAGTGAACATTTCTTAAATGCAACAAGAAAATAACTTCCTTCAGAGGTTGTTTTTATTTATTTACGCATTCAAATATACATATAGGACACAGATACTTTTTCTAACCACAAACACTGAGGAAAAATACTTTTTGTGTAAATATATTGAACTGTTTATAGTTGTATTAATGTCTTGCATCCTTACAGGAACTTTCTAAACAGACTGAAGCAATGGCAGTGCAGGCTGAGAATTTGGTGAAGAATTCTTCTGAGATACAGCTTGGTTCAAAGAACAAGCAGTCCCTTCAACAGCAGGCAAAATCAATCCAAGAACAAGTGAAAAAAGTGGAAGTTACTCTTGAAGAAGAGTATGTTCTTAACAAGTCCTAATATTTATTCTCCACTATAAGATTGTATCAGATTTCTAGAATACCTTGTCAGCATTTTGTGTTGTCTCATCAGCTCTGTCATTTACAGCTTGCCGTGGCATAGTAACCAGGTTATAGTACCAAATATGTCAAAAGAGTGTGTACAAATAAACAAAATCTTTGTTTAACAATACATAGTTTATAAAACCACTGTTAGTTATGTTTAACCTGTCACTTCTCTTTAATCCCCAGTCTTGTGAAGAAGGAACAATTAAACTCATTCTTGAGGTACTAGACTTTTTTAGAAAGAAAAATCTCAGTGCAAGTATGAGAACAGCACATTTGCCGTATTTGCCTCGGTTTTCAGTATTCCACTTTCTCCATAGGAATGTCAAGAAGTGCCTTCATTTTAGCTGAATATCCAGATTTTATTTCATGGGCAATATCAGAATCTGCTTCTGCTGCTGCAAATAACAAAGGCATCATTTGCCAAATTTTCTTTAAAAATTGAAAGTTCAAACTCCAAGAAAATGTTGTTAAATCCTGTAAATATTTGTAGCTTTTTGTATTTGTAAAAATTTCATCCCTTTTCTCAAGTGAGTAACTCAGTTATTGAACTCAAGTTACTCAACTTCAACTTCAGCTGTTGCTATTCTATCTATAGACACATACATTTATATGTGTGTATGAAATTAGTATTTTTGCATATATTAGATCTGATACACAAGTCATAGATATATGTGCCAATTCTATGTTGTCTTACTGGAATTACTATGTAGAATAATTTGCTGTATAAGTTTAAGCAGGTACCACCACCTCCATCTGAATACGAGCAAAGGGCAATGCTCACAATATCGGGTTTTTTCCCCTGTTGGCCATTGTCACGCTAACCTGACTTTAATTTGGTGCCATTTTCTTCCCAATGTAAAAGAACAGTTGTAAAACAGAATAACTAGCCTCTGCAGCAGATGTAACTTTCTGATTGTTGATGGTCTAATTTTTTTACATAACACTTTCTCCAATATGAAGTATTACAGTGATATGCAGTCAAATTCTACCATATCTTACTGAATACTTCAGTTTATACATCTTTTTCTCCAATATTAGAGAGAAAACTAGTGTGATTTTTCAATTCAAGAAATTCATCCTTCCAACAATGAATATTCACCTTTTTAAGAGTCATCTGTTTTTAAATGAAAGCCATCATTGATATCCCCTTTCAATGTAGATATGAAATAGGTTTTAGTTGCATGTATGGATTGTACAGAATGTCTGTGGTACTGTGACAGATAATAAAAAAATAAATCCCTTCTGCAAAACATGCAAATATATACAACTCTTCACAGTGGATCTACAGAACATATAATCAGTGTGTAAGGGTTATATTGTAACTCGCATCATCAATAAAAATCTTGGCCGAGTAATTTAAAGTGAAGGTGTTCCAAATACATGTGGTACATACTATGCCGGTGAGCAGGAAAGGGAAAGGAAAGATTGAGCAGCCCTCCATAGTCAGCTACAAGGCATCCTTAGCACACCTGTTTTCCAAGGAGATCATGCGTAGCTGTGCAGTGTGTTTGGGACTGTAGTCTTTACAGTCTGAGGCTTTCTTAAAACTATAAGGAAGGCAGATACAAAGGTGATGCTGTGCCGCTGATTTGGTCCCTTAATTCTGATTTCCAGCTGTATTTTCTTGGGCTGGACTTGAGTGAAATATTTTTGCACTTCGTTTTGCTGCAAGTAACTTGAATTTGAATACATTCTTATCAGTAAATGGCTGTTGACATTGCTATTTTTTTTTCATTTTGAAAATAAATAAGAAAAAATAAAAAGGTCAATTTTTACGTTTTAGACTACATCTTTTCTTAAAGCTTCCTCTAGCTTTAATGAGGGGGGGGGGAGAGAAAAGAAACAAAATCTTTTTAACATGGAATGGTTTTTAAGGCTATATTTAAAAGGAAAATGTATTTTGGAATTTTGTAATATTCGAACTTTTCTGATGAGATTTTAATATTTTCAGTGAAATAGAAAATGCATGTTTTGCAAGCTGTGTGTAGGGCCTACATTAGCAGTGGTTTCTTTACAATGACTTGAAAGGAGCAGAAACTTTTCATACTGGATGTTAATGCTGTTAGACCTTATAAGGGCCTTAGACTTCTTACTTGTGACAAAAAAAAAGGGTGCTTTGTTTGCTATCCAATATATACAAGAATCAGGCGTAATCCTTCTCTGTTTAACATACCTATAATGTATGTTTCAAAGAATATAAATCTATGAACTTTGAGGTAGTTGAGTCATATCTGTTGTTGACTCTTTGGCTTGATATGAAATCATTGCCTCAGAAAACACAAAATTCCTATAAGATGGGCAGATTGCTGCTATAAAAACCCAAGTTTAATAAAGTGGTCAAGCATTGGTGAACATATGTACCTCCAGAATACACGTGGTTTTAATCATTCTTTTGTAGCAACTAAATGACTAACATCTGTGACTCAGTTATCTCGATTTTATATCTGATATATATGATTTTTATATCTGATGTAATCTCAATTCCATATTATTTCATAGAAATCATATTTATGTTACTTTTCCTTTCTCTTCCTGCTATGATGAGATTCTTGATGTACAGCTGATGAATGAAGCTGTACCCTGTTTCACCTCTCAGTGTCCCCACTATGGCTAATATAATTGTTTGACTTTGGGTGCAGTCTGGGAGAGAACCAAGTTTGAATTTAGGCACACAACTTGGTCCTCTAAAACCAGGAGTTTTTAAAATGACCCTCCTGTAGATTGAATAAGTTACATTTTTATTCTAGCAAGAATATGGGCAGCTTCATTATATTAAACTGTTTATTCTCTCTAATTAATTTGGTTAATTTTAGTATTAAAAGCATGGAAATGGTGAAAAACAAGTGGGATCATTTTGGCAATAATTTTGAAGCTCTGTCCATCTGGATAGCTGAACAAGAGAAAGAACTGGAAACTTTGGAAACATCATCATCTCCTTTGGACATACAGATCAGCCAAATCAAGGTGATTAGTTCTTGTTATGTTTAGCGTTAAAAGTCCATTTATCTGTCATTTTGCTAGAGGCCAAATGGGAGAACGGACATTTTACACGTTTCCAAACTACCACGATGTAATGATGGCACGCTTTGTACACAAATATACCAAGCAGTAAGGTTTTACCTAGACTAAAGGAAAATTCTTACAGGCTGCCTTCTCTGTTAGTGTTTAGTTTACATATATGGAGCCTTTGTGTGTATGTTAAAAATATTTTTTAATTTATACTCTTCTTATTTTTTGAGTAATCTCAACTGGTGTACAAAATAGCTACATAAATACAAGGTGTATAAAGCCTTTTTATTTTAAAACATACATCAGCTAGTGGATATAGAACTTGATTTTAATCTTGCAAGATAAAGTTATAACTTGATTTATGTATCTTTTATGCTGAAATAATAAAGAAACTATTGCTCTTGGTAGCTTGCAAAGCCACATACTATTTATTGCTATTATATTTACAGTCTTAAATTCTGTGTACATTCCTGTAGATACATAGTGGTTTAGTTTCTTATTGCTAACTGAGGTGCATATTGTCTCCAAGCATTGCATTTCAAGGGCTGACTTCATATCCTCCCACAAATGGAAACATACCTTCTCTGAAACTGCATGTTTCTAAGGGGACAGAGTTTTTCAGTACACAGTGCACGCTGCCATTTTCTTTGTTCTGTGACCTACTTGCTCTTCAGAAAGTGTGCAGGTGTGCCGCTGCTTGCAGTCACGGACCAGGCTGACACTAAGTATTTCCAAAGGATCCCGTAAGGCCTGTGCTTCACGTGACAGGAACAGTTTATCAACAGATTTTCCTGTTCTTAATTTGATCACAACTTTACATACACCAAATAAATAAAATCTCTTGATTTCATCATTGAAGAATAAAACAATGCTTGAATTCTTGCTTCATCGCCACAGCAATTCAGAAAGTTTCCTTGTGAAATGATATAGATGCATTTATTCCACTGGCACACACTGTCCTGTAGCCATATTTTTCAGTAGTTAGTAGGTATGATTCAAATGTTTAAGACAGAAAGCAAGTGCATCAAATGATATGAATATTGCATTACAGTGTGACAACAGCTTTTGTCTGTCCAAATGGAGCCCAGTTAAGCCCTACTAGTCCATTCAAGCCAATTTCCCGGAAAGGCTGTTCCTTGCTAAATAGGCAGCTAAACGGTAACTTTTACACTGCATTGCAAGTTTTTGAAAATGCCAACATAAGCCCTCTTCATTTAAACATCATGACAGAAAGAAAATGGTCAGCAGGTAATTTTTATAATTGGCTGAGTGAACAGACACAAAGCAGAGAAAATCCTCCAGATAAAGCCTAGGGTACATCACTGTAACTCAGATGAGCAAACCAGCTTTATGAACTGTGATACGTGAAGTGAGTCATCTAACCTCCGATATGTGGACACAGCTGGAGGTCTTCTTCAGCAGCATTGCTTTGTGCCTGATTTTGAAGGATTTGTTATGTTTTGTTGGGAGTTTCCTGATGAGTTAGTCTGTGTCACAATGCTAATCAGCATACTTAGTTCATAATTTCTAGTACAACATATTAGTAAGGAATATTGCAATATGAGGCAAATACACCAAAAAAAAAATAAAAATGGTGGTGTTCCCTGATATCTTTGGCTGACCAGATAAAAAACCTGGGGTCAGCTGAATGTAATTATCATACATAGTGTAATTATCATACATTGATTGCAAAACCCCAATGACTTCAGCAGAGCCAGATTTTCACCTACGCATTTCTCAGAAATTCCTGGTGGACAAAATGACAGTTATCACAAGTAGTTACCAGCGGTGGCAGACTCAGTGAGAGTTTGAAGGCCTCAATTATCCACCTTCTTTTATGTAACTGAGTGAATTTAACAGAATAGCGTGGGAGTAAAAAAACGCTGCCTCATTTGTATCTGCTGCATTGTTAGATAATTTCAGTTTCAGGGCCGCAAATCCAGTATTCTTCCTCAGCACCGTATTCTCATGCAAAAAAGATAGATATTTTATAATCTGAATTAATTCAGAATATATTGCATAAAGAGACACTATAAACGCTTACAGCACCACATTTTTTTCTGTACTTTCACCCTGCTAATTCTAGACTCTGAATGTTGCAGTAAGCCACTCCTGAGCTTTCTAATGGCAAGCAAGATACCATATTTTTATCACAATTATAGCAGAAGGTGGGCACTTTCTATGCTTTTGAGAGTGCATTTTCAGGAAAGTTTTTGGTTGATCTTACATACATACATATCTTAACATTTTTATATCTGAGAATGCTATTGCCTATTTCAATTTCAAAGAGCGCTCTTGGCTCTTTCAATTCCCTTCCAATGAGTATTTTTCACTGCTTTTGAGAAGAGCTCCGTGGACATACTACATCAGCAAAAATTAAAAGAATTCTGTTGTGAAAAAAATCTTATTTCCAAGTTCACCAATGCTTACTGAATAAATAGCCACTGAATGTGAAACACCCTAAGTTTGTGTCTTGGATGTTGTAGCTTTCAGGTTTGCCTCTAATTTGCAATAAAAACAAGTGCAAAAAAAAATAGGAGACATTGCTGTCACGCAGCTGCTGAAATGTAAAGCCAGTGCTAGTTTGTCTTTATGCATTTACTAACTGACGTAGAAGACAGCTGAAAAGTACCAAAGGCCATTATCATTCTTGTTTCATGGTTTCCTATTTACACTGTAATGTGGTTCTTTATTTAATCCTCTGCCTGAGGGCACGCTCACCCTACCTCATCAGCTAATTTAATTTATTCTTTATTATACCATAGGATTTTAAATTAGAAAATGAAAACAATCTTTATTGGTTTTCAAATCATAGCATGTTTTATTTTGTAAGTGCTTGAAAACTTATTAAACACAAATAATCAACTGTTAGGGTTCAGCTCCTTAACAATATTGTTTTCAGTTATACACCTACAATTTTCATCGTCTATTTATTTTGAAACTTTAAGACAATTGTGTATTAATTTGCTGTGAAGTAAGAGATGCTAAAATATGAACGATCTTGTCTCCTTATGAAAATATGCACCTCAGGCAATTCTAATTCCTCTTCATAGATGCTGTTTTTAGGGCAGGCTGTTTTTTAAACCTTTTCCAGTGCTAATTTCAAGAAGAAAGAGGGAATTTACAGGGCATATTAAAGACTTCTATAACTAGTTATTTCAAGTGGTCAATGAACTCTCCTTTTATTTACTTTTTTCATGAAGAATATTAGTAGCTCAGGTAAAAGAAGGAAGTAGAAAATACTATTCTGATAACTAAAACCCTATTGTGCTTCTTTATTTACTATTACTTTACATTTTAGGTTATTAATAAAGAAATAGATGATAAAATAACTGGAATCTCAAAACTAGAAGAGGAAGCCGAGTCTTTTTCCCAGTTTGTTACCTCTGGAGAATGTGCACATATTAAAGCCAAACTGTCTCAGGTCAAAAGGTATTGGGAAGAGCTAAGAGATCATGCACAGAGACTGGAAGGAACAATCACAGGGAATGCATCAGCACAGCAGAAATATGAAGAAAGTCTTAAACAGGTAGACAATGCAAAATCTAACGGATTGTTTGCAGTAGTTTATAGAATTACTCTTTATTTTTCTAAAGTTGCATATAAAATGCGTATTATAATAGGATGGACTAGAATATATGAGTAGATTTGTAAGGTAATTGCAAGACGTCTGTATGTAAATTTTTGCTTTGAATGACTTAAAAGGCAGGTTCAGGAAGACACTAAAATATACACACTCAAAAGATTATGCTGTCTTTTAGAAAACCTGTGATTCTCCTGGATATTGCACTAATAAACCACATCCATACTTCTTATAAACACTTTAACTTCAATCTTGCGTTGTTAGTAGGTCATAAGGAAAATAATTTAAATATTATTATTGCCCCGGTCACAAGGACCTGAGCACAGTTAGCATCTTGTAACTTCAGAAGGCAGTCAGCCCTACAAAAGCTTAGGATATAATATTCTCTTAGCACTAGATATTTAAAAGACGTTATTTAAAGCATCGTTTATGTATTTCCAGTTGGTTTTAGACTCTCTGGTTTGCCTTTTCTTCACAGGTGCAGCGGGCAGTGTCTGAATTTGAAGCTAAACTAGCTGAGCCTCTCACATCATGCTCCTCATCAGCAGCAACAT
>NW_008824807.1:1889922-1891363 GCF_000699105.1 Pygoscelis adeliae | reverse complement strand
TGCTGATAACCTCCAGACCAGGGGCTGCCCCACAGCCCAGGGTGGAGGCAGGAGGAGGCAAGGGCTGCCTGTCGGGGTGGGCAACCCCAGGGAAGGCTCAAGCAGGCTTCCTCAGCTATTTCTTCTCACTGTTTCAGACAGGCTTGGAGAGTTTTTTCCCCGCTCTAGAGAAAGGAAAGCCTAAAAGTATGAATTAATCCTTCAGGTTGTTGTTTTTAATTTTATGCATCTAAAACATTATGAAAAATAGAAAATAAGAAGCATGTCTGTTAGACATTTTTCCTCAAAGATTTTCATGCAGCTTGGGTCTTGGTATAGAGAACTGTGATTTTTTTAAAAAAAAATCTCCTTGGAAATAGTTTTTCTTGGACAATGCAGAGACTGGACAGAGTTTCAGCTGACAAACTTTTATCTGTGATGCCAGAAAACCATGGGTGTTTGGACATTTGGTTCAGTCCATTACAAAAGGAAAACAAACATTGGATTGGTATTCAAACTACAAAAAAATCCCAGATCTCATGGAATTTGGTGTAGCATTTTTGTCTGTGTCTATAAGTTTGTGATGTGTTCTTCCCACAATAATAATTATCTTCCTTTCTAAGAAAATATTGTAAAAATTTTTAGTCATATTGTTCATGCAGTGAAATACATATAATTTCTTCTGAACTGGGTGGTAACTACTTGCAAAGGCTGTATGCAAGGAAGACCTGGCCTGTCTGCTTCAAAAAAGCTTGATACTTGTTGAGGAAAAGTATTTTGCATATGGAGAATTTATTCAGACAGCACATGTAATCATTATTGTTACTGGCTTTTAAACATTATGAATATGCTGAGTATGCTATTGTAAACTCTTGTCCTGCCTACAGGATCATGATGATTCAATGCCTTAATGTGAAATAATTTTTTATTATTTAGCTTAAACATCAGCAGCTTGTTGCGGTATAATTCACATTTCCTCCTATATACGATTTCTTTCATGACTCTAATTATAACCATTACTACTGTTGTTATTATTGCACACCTGTGAGTTGGAACTTTAGTGGTCTTAAATCTATTTCATTTTGTGCTTTTCTAACTCATTGTACTACATTTCAACCATTTTCATGTGAACAAGTTTCCCAGCTCTCTAGAAATGGCAACACTGGAAAGTCTAGTCAACATCACATGCCATTTCTATGAAAAAGACCTTTAGCTAATGCTCACAGAAGCTCACAGTAACTGTTCCCTACCTCTCCCATGTCATGACATGGGCTACAACTCTGGCAGTCCTCACATGTTGGAGTGAGCTTTTGTATTTACTGTATATGTGTAAATTAGAGCAACTCTTAGATGGATGTTAGGGGATTTGGAGCTTTGTCCTACATGATCATGCTGTGTCGCGTGCCCATTCAGAACATCTGACCCTTTTGTTGCTGACTGTTTTTTCTTTAACACTGTTCTT
>NW_008824807.1:1882075-1889905 GCF_000699105.1 Pygoscelis adeliae | reverse complement strand
TGCTGATTGATATGCTTGGGGCACGTGTATCTAGGACAGATCTGAGTGAAATATAAGCTATGCAGTGACTTCATGGTCTGGTGGATGTAGCATTGCTTCAAACTTCGAGTAGAAGCACAGAATTTTTCTCACCATTGTTACCATAGCTCTGTTGTTTATATATGTGACTTCTGTTTCTTTTACATGTTCATTAGGACCTTTGTCATACTGTGGAAAAACTGAGCAACACTCTGGCCTCTCTCTCAGCCTGTGCCCGAAAGGTGGCCAACAAAGAAAAAGCTGCTCAGGAGGTTACAGCATTACAGCAGAAACATGAAAAGGTGCTAGAAAATGCTAAAGAGAAACAGACCTTATTAGAGACTCTTCTGGCTCAGTGGCAGAAGTGAGTAGACTCTCACATCTGTTATGATGGTCACAGAGACGTTCCTGCAGTCAGTGTGTGAGACCAAGGGGATGACTTGAGTTGGTAACTCTACGTTGTGATTTTGCTAGGCAGGAGAAAGAGCTGTCTGCCTTCCTGACCTGGTTGGAGGGGTGTGAAGCTACAGTCAGGCCTTCAGAGCAGTATGTTTCTGCTGACAGAGTTAAACTGGAAGGTGAACTGCAGTCGGTGCAGGTACGTTTCAACTGAAAGATTGTCCCCCTACATTTCCTGGTTTATTGCTGTCTTTTAAAGGATGGACTTGCTCAATTGTAGTCTGACAAGTCACTTGATTCTGGGCTTTGGAAATGTCCTAGGGAAGTATTACATTATCGCTGTTGTTATTTATCAAAGACAAGAAAATGACAGGAAGAATGTTATTTGCAAATATAATATGCCAGCTCAAGAAAAATGACATCCTGGTATATCCTATTATCTGTCAAGGAAGGACATTGATCTGCTTGCCAGAGGATCCTTTCTCTAGAGAAATTCCTTTGTTAGACAATGCTACTTTCCTTTTTTTGCACGTGAGGAAAGTTGCTCAGATGACAACATGCTCAAAGATTTTGAATTCACAATGAAAGTCTCATTTCCGATTTTTTTTTTTTAAACACAAGACTTTCATCCTACTCTGAAGTATGCCTTCCCTTGGATTTTTTGCCATTTGTTTTTACATTAATATGAAGCAGTTGGCCAAATGTAGCATCTTTCACACCCTCCATGAAGCCAATGAGTCCATAATTTCACTTTTAAATATTACTGAAGATAAGGAAAATTATTTTGGGTTTTGGTTTTTTGGTTGGGCCAATTTGTGACATTTCCTCACAATTCTATTGCTGCTCACAAAATAGGTTGCAAAATCTTGATTTTAGCCACTTCCACCATACAGTAGAGCTGTGCAGAAAGGTCACACTTTGTCCTAAAGGAGGAAAAAAAAAACCTTCAATGAATCCTTACTGAATTACAGTTGCAGATGTAGCTGTCTGAGAGGTGTTGAGTACCTGCTTGTCCTAATAGACCTCAACTCCTCCAAGGATTTGACTGTGCTCATTCACTTGTCTCAAAGTGGTGTACTGGAAATCCCTAGCTGATTTTTTATTAGTTTTGTTATTTTGCATAATATGATGACATATTTAATCCAAAGACTGTACATTCCATTGTTTTCCCAGGATTTGCGAGCAGATATTGAGTCCCATGCTTCAGTCTATGCAAGCCTGTTACAGTTAAATGAGTCCCTGTTCCCAACAGCTTCCAAACAGTGTGTGAAAACAATAAAAGAAAAATTTGAAGAGCTGGATGAGAGGTGGAAAGCTTTACCACAAACTGTTGATAAAAGGTTTGTGCTTCAGAATGTTTTTTACATGTTAAATGAGAGTAACCCATATCTAGATGAGGAATCCCAATCCTGAAACGTAGGTTTCTACAGTATTACCATTAGGAAAACACAGGTTTAAGATTCATACTGAACCCTGAGTGCCCAGGAATGGGGTGTGGGGAATCCCACAGATTTATCATGCTGTCTTTTTCGTGTAATCTCTCCTTATTTTTTTGATGGAAGAGTTCTGTTTGAAGGAATGTGGGGCAGGAAATGAAGGTAATGTTGCATTTCCTCAGTTACAATTTCCCAAGTAACTTCCTAAGTTACTTCCAAAATCTGTAATATCTGCTTACCATTTTTGCAGTTACATGCTTTATCTTGTGCAAAGCCACACTATTATCTCTTTAAACCCACTTTGAAGTTTTCATTTGCCATAAATACTATAAATGCTCAATTGTTAGGCTGCTGGCTCATGTTAAGCTCAGGAACACTGCCTCCTTTTTTGAAACTCTATGTTATCATATATTTAGATTTAAATTGTTTTGGTGATGAACATACATATTTTATTATTTGTAAAAGAGCTTAAATAATAGACCCTGGTCAATGACATTGTCTTCTAGGTGCTTCATCAATATGATTGTTTTACAATATAGTGATCTTCTACATAGCATTTCATGCTGAAAATTATGTAGAGAAATTTCTAAGGGAAATAGGAAGGTAAATGGCAAGGCCCTTTTTAAGGTCAAGATTTAGAAGCTTAGTTCTGCTAGGTTCCAAGTACTCCTGTGGACACATTCCTCCTTTGAATTGTGTTCTTCTGAGCAGACTTGACCCTCACTTACTTAAGTGGAAGTTGAGCATGCAGCTACTCACCCGCTGCCTAAATTCATTAGACTCTTACCTTACATGCAGCGTTGCAGATGATAGGGCAAACAGAATTGCTATGTCTGAAAATGGATGTTTAACTTCCATCAGTATCATTCTCTTTGCTGGCCTACCCCCATGAAGAAAGTTGAAGAACATACCTTGATTGTTTGGGGCACTTTTAACGGTTGATATGAATAAAACAGTGGAAACGGGAAAGAGCCAAACTGGTGCTTTCAAGTGTTATGTTATTTCCCAGTTAAGAAATCAACATGGCAGTCATCACATTTGTAACATAAATTAATGTTTCCTTCTTTCCTTCCACCTGGCATTGATTTTAATGCTGTCCAGTCAGCTGTGGTTTTCATTATGGGAAGTGATTAATTTACATCAAGTGTTTTCATATTTACATCTGACATTCTATAGGATCAACTTCCTTCAATCTCTTGTTGCTGAGCATGGGCAGTTTGATGAGCTCCTGCTCAGGTTTTCAGACTGGATTAAGCAGTTTCTTGCTGAACTACAAGCCACTTCAGAGATAAACACAGCTGATCAACAACTGGCTGCATCTTACAATAAGGTAAACTTTTGGATGTAAATATTAAAGGCAGGGAAATTGTACAGTGCATTCAGCTAAATATTCATTGAAAACTAGCATGAGGTCATTTATTTGTTTGAAAACTGATACACGGTTGCAGTCACATACAGATTTCTGTTATTTGACCAGTTTAATGCAAAACCGTAACACTGAACTGTTCTTACTGGAAACCCCTCAGCAGTACTTTTTTTGCTCATAAGTTTAGTCTTAAAATGTTTTCTGAGCTTTTGACTGGAAGAAGAAACCCAGCCTTATTTTCTTTCTTTCCCATAGAACCACGTAATGGAAGTTGAAAGTAAGAAACAGCAGTTACAAAGTCTGAAGGAACATGTAGATAAATTGTGTTCAGTCAGCTGCCCAGAAGACCAGCAGACATTGCGGGGAAAGACTGAAGATTGCTTTCAGATCTTCCAGGAGGCAAGTCAAATAACTTGCCAAAGACAAGAGGCTCTGGATCAGCTGCGGGTATTCCTGGAGCTCCAAAGTGCTGCATCAGGAGTGCTCCACCAGCTGAGGCAGACAGTGGAGAAAACAGGAAATATGGATAAAGCTAAATCTGAATTACTGGAGAAGGAACTCAATGATGTTATTCAAGATCTTAACAAGCTGGAATCTGTCGCCATCAGTTTGGATGGTTCCCTTACTAAGGCCCAGTATCATCTAAAACACAGCATTTCTGAGCAGAGGACCTCCTGTAGGGCTGTGGTGGATAATTTGTGCTTGGAACTGGAGGCAGTTCAAAACCTGCTGGGAACCAAACAGAGCGAGGCAGAAGCTCTTGGAGCCTTGCGAAGATCTTTCATGGAACGTAAAGAACAGCTACTGAAGAGTATTGAAGATACTGAGGAAAAGGCTGACAAGGAGGGTCTGAAGGAGGCGACACTACAAGCCCTCCAGCAAAGGTAAAAACAGTATCGGTGCTTGAGATTGGCACTTCTTCATTTGCTTGCAGTCTCTAGACTTTTTATGACGCATTGGAGGCATGCGTGAGTTTTCTGCCTGGGTACCTTATTCCTTGCCAGGCATATATTAGTCCATACATCTACTTAATAAAATTGTGTAAGTGAGCGAGTTGTTTGGATGGAGAGAGAACGTGAGCAGAACGCTTAGCAAGTCCTGCTATTCTTTTATATTGACAGAACAGTCAAGAAAATCTTTGTCTCAGAAATTTATTTTGTCTGAATGAATCCAAGCTCCAAACAGCTATTAGAATTCCCATATAACATAACTATCTCTACTCTTACAGAATTGAAGACTGTACATGTGCTGAAGGAATTGAAAACACTTACTATAATAAAGTATTAATCTAAATATTTGAGTATATTTCCAAGTCACTGTGTCAGGTGAAGGTACATGTGTATCTGTATAATTGTACAGCTGTATATGTACCAGAAAAATCACATTCTGAGCCTCGTTGTAGCAGAAAAAAATCCAGATAACACTTTGTTTTCTGAAGATATTTTAGGAAATGTTAGAAAAAGGGAACTTTATGCACAGTAACTCTAACAGCAACCGTTTCATTCTTCCTTTCTTCTCTTTTCTCTTGCAAAAAACTGAAGATAAGTAAATTTGAAACCTGCCTTTTAACTTGCAGATTGAGGATCCTTAACCAGTTAGATGAAGAATTGAATTCTCACCAGCATGAACTCCAGTGGCTCATGGACAAAGCAAAACAAATAGCCCAAAAAGATACTACCCTTGCTCCTGAGATTGACAAAGAGATAAATCGCTTAGAATCTCTGTGGGAGGATACCAAGAAAGTTATACATGAAAAGTAAGTAGTTCTTAGACTTAAGGTGAGAAAGGAGAGGAGAGACCCAATTATTTATATTTAATATCTTCTTGCCATATTAATCCCAATAGAAAACAGGGCTTGTATGTTAAATACTGAGTGGAAGATAAAACACAGTATAAACCAGGATATTTGTACCAGTTGCAATTATACTATTAATAAAGCCACAGACAGGTCCTCAGGACAGTACTTATAGATATACTGGGCTTTTAGTTTCATGTTATTGTTTACTCTCCTGAAAGATAAGGTATCTCCATTGAGATTTCACTATCACTCCAAGTAGCACATGCTCTCCTTCTAACATGTATTTTCCTTCTATATTGGATATGTATTTCTGACAACCCTATATTCAGTGGTCCTAAATCATTCTTAGATTTAAGTCTTTCTGTCTGCCCAAGGGACCAGGCTCATAACAACCATTAGTGTATAATCAGTGATGTAAGACAGTTTTGTATATCAATTGAAGTTGATAAAGAAAGGAACTAAAGAAACTAAAGAAAGTTTAATCTTACCCTTTTCTTTGTCTTAGCTGCCTCTTCGTCATCTTTAAAGAAAACTTCTTCAAATGTTCTTTTTTTAAATCTGCATGGTAAAATTAAGGGCTAGATTCATTCAGTATCACATCACCCTCAACGTACAGAAAGTTTGTCTAAGTGCAGAAGCAAAACAGTTCTAAGTCTGGCTAATACTTCAATGGGCATATGCAATTTGGTGATCCCCATGTAACTGCTGGGTTGGTGTACTGAAATGACGATTCAAAAAAAATTTCATTTGTGCTGCAAAATGTTTTTTTTTTTCCCTTTGGTTTCTATACTGTACTGTTATTCTATTTTCTTGATTGACACCATACAGATATTCGTAAATATGCTGCCCCTTAACCAGATCTGTGTATTATTTCCCTCTTGAAAATATGCACAGCTACATGAATTGCATTTCTGGTGGTTTTCTCCAGCTGAATTCAGTCTGGTTTTCTAGTGCGTTTTTAAGAGATGTATAAATCTGAACTAAGTGGAAGAAAAGGATAGCTTTATTTAAAAATGTCCATCGCTCCTTTTTCTTCAGCACTGCTGCTAATTTGTATTTCATGTTGCATGTTGCTGCAACCCATTTTTCTTACCTTTAGAAGTCCTTAATAGTAATAAACCAAGTAATTTCCGCATACATGTGCCAGAAGCTAGACAGTACCAGTGTGGTAGTGAAGAAAACGTAAAATAGCTATCCCTGCCTTATAGATACATTATTGAGGGTAAATGAGTTGTCCAGTTTTCCCATACTGGGGTAGTTGTTGCCATCTTTATACCTAAAACTGAAAGATATTCAGGTACCTCGTAATTCCTTTCTAACATGAAAATAATGTTAATTTTTGTTTAAATTATTAATTTAATTTTAATTATTTTGAACTGTTTTCTCTCCCATATAGACACAATTTTAGACCCTCTTGAACCTGATTCTTTTGGAGAGCTCTTCGGAGCATTCAGAGAAGAGCCAGCTCCTAAAGCAATTACCTCTCTCTCTTGGCGATGTCATGTTTCCCAAATTCCTTTCACTGCAAACACTGTTCTACCGTCAACATATCCAAAGTATTAGTCTTCCTTCTCTCTCTTCAGTGTAAACACCAGGAATGGATTGAATAGGGTTTTTTTTTCTGTCCATTACCTGAGCAGAAATAGGCTTTTCTGGAGAGGGGGTGGAAAAAAAACATTAGGCCTGTTCTTAGCAGCAGGTTATTCTGTTCTCAGTAGAATGACAGGTAAGTTCAATGTAATGTTTTAGACCCAAAAGCATGCATCTGACAACTGGAGGACAAAATAGTCAGACTTATCTTGCATTGCTTTCGTCTTTGCTTCTTTTTACCCCCCAAAATACTCCATGTTAAAGAAACAAGTTAAAAAAAATGAGCTGCAAGTGCCAGCATCATTATAGTGTGGTTTCCAGTCAGTAAGATGCTAAACTTAGGAAGTGAGAAGCTTGAATTCCGGTTTCAGTCTTTCTTTTGCTCAAGTCAATTGCTTCGATATCTGATATATATGAGATGGCGATTCATATACTCTTCAGTGAGATGTTTTGTGATATATGGACCACAGTGATTTGTAAAACCTAAATATTAATATTTCCTTGGCTGCCTAAAACAAGTTTAGCACTGCATCCTGATTTTCCCATGGTAAATCACTACGTCACATTCTCTTTCCTTCAGAAATATGACAGCAAATGGAGCTAACGCAGCCTTTTCACATTACAGGAAAGAGCAGTCCTGCATTCTTATCGATCTGATGAAGGAATATCAGAGCTTGAAGTCAACAGTAATGAAAGTCATAGACAGTGCTGACAGTGCTTCTGTGATCAAATCCATTTGGAAGGACCATGAAGATGTCAGGCGAACTTTATCAAAGGTAATTACATATATTTTCATTTGTGGGATTTAAATGCTCTTTGATTTAGATGGATTTTTCTGTTTGAAAGGTGCCCTTGAGCTGTGTTTAAAGTTCCTTGAATTTACTGTCAAATCTTGTGACGCTGGCATTCAGGGTTTAAATCGTACTGATTCTGATGAGGAAAGAATATAGTCCTTTCAGCATTTTGGTGCGATCCACTAATGTGTATTTGATTGTTGCTATTTATTATTTTAACACCTAGAAATGCAAAATGTTAATTTATATGGAAAGCATAAGTTATCTGCTCTTTATATAAAATACCTTGAGACTATATTCCTATCATAGTATGAGAGGATATTTCCAGTCAACGTACTTTAATAATTTTCCATATTGGGTATTTTTTTGAATGGATAAAAGTCAACAAAAGAAAATGAATTGCACACATTTCTGATGTGTGCAATTCTT
>NW_008824807.1:1863508-1882030 GCF_000699105.1 Pygoscelis adeliae | reverse complement strand
ATGGGGTACAATGTTGATACTGGCCATTGAGCCGAGATAAGGAATTTTGATGCCTGCATTCCATTCATTTCACTGGATCATATTTCTAAAATTCTAAATTCTGCTATCCATCAGCCCGTCAGGAAAAACAGTACTGAGTTAAATTCTTTCCATTCATTCAGAGTGTAATTTCATTTGGAAGCCTATTGAGCTCTTCATTAAAAATTCTTCAGTCAGATCTGTATAAACCTCATTCTAAACTGCGCATATTTATGGCCTCTTTTTAAAAGACATTTTAGTTAGAACTGAAAGCCAGAACAGAGCTCACCAGTCTAACAAAGAAATGCATGTATCTTCCATACGATTCCTCTCCTTAATGTGAGCCTTGGGCTGTGGAGAATTCCCTGCTACAACAGCGGCCACATCTAGGCCTGAAGGAGTTGGAGCGCAATAAATATTTTGCACAACTCCTACCATAATTAAGTAGGCATGGCCACATGGCCATTCTGCATCCAGATTAGTAGCTTATCTCTAATGCTGATCTGTAATGCTTCTTAAAGAAAAAAGTATGACATGCTTACTGTGATCCTTTCTCAGTATGTTGTCACCTCTTCAGTGACAGTGTTCTAAAGATTTCCCTAAGCCTAGAACTGCAAACTTAGCAGCCCTGAAGGTTTTGTCTAATTCCTTTCTGAACACATTCGTACTTTTGTTTTCCAGAGTATCTAGGAGTGACGGGTGTTACAATTCTAAATTTTGTTTGCACCACCCTCTGTTTACCCTGCTGTAATTCCAGAACTGATTTTAGATACTAGTTAGTCAATGATGGGTTCTTATTATTCAATTTTAGACATGTAGAGTCTGAAGAATAAAAAGAAGAGTAAAAAAATTTTGCCTTAAGTCCTGAAAATAGCTGGTTACCAAGTGGGAAAAATTCCGAATTTATTATTCCCACTTGTGTGCTTTATTTGTAAGAACAATCATACTAATTGATTATGCTCGTGAGAAAACCATGTCAGTTGCTCTGTATTTTGTGGCATAGTTAAATATTAGGTGGTATGCTGAATGAGAATTATGAAATGCATGACATATACCACAGGGCTAGGGATGGGTGCCTGGAGAACTGGATTTTTCTTTCTTTCTTCAAGGCTTCATTAAACAAGCAAATATTTATGTCCACAGCATGAAGCTGCCAAGAACGATCTGAGTGATAAACAAAAAGACCTGGATACTTTCACCAATAAAGGAAAACATTTGTTAGCAGAATTGAAAAGAGTGCATAACTGCGACTCCACTGCGGTAAAGACAGATATGAACTGTACAGTGGACAAATGGCTAGATGTAAGAGTCTGGTGTTTATACGCTGAATACAGTTTTTAAGTTGGGCTAAGGTTACAGTATTAGTATTTTATTAGAATCTTAGAGTGCAATTGTTTAGTAAAGTTTACTTCGAAGTGTATCTCAAAGGGTTAATCATAGGGATTTGGCATCCACTGTACTCACAAGGTTGTGACATCCACTTGATATATTTAAAACGATGTCTTATAACAATGTATGAATGCTACTAGTATAAATTTGCTCAGTACACACTTCTGAATATAAATTTGGATTGGATTCTCACTTAATGTATGCCAGTATTACTTTATTAAAGTAAATTGGACTAAATAAATTAGGCAGTAAATTGTATTAAGCTACACCATAAAAGATGTGAATATGTTGAGAAAGACATTATAGCAGAGAAACATAATATAAAAGTTAATATTTTACATTTTCATATTTATACTGCTTTATTAAAAAATTCCTGCATTACAAAAGAAAGATAACTATAGCTGTTTTTAAAGATAAAGTTTATTTGAACATAAAGCTCTTTCCCAGTAAAAAATATACACGTTTTTGGAAACAGTCACATATAATTTTTGTTCATTTTACAATCTGGGTAACTAAATTGAAATTAGAATTCAGAACTTAGACCTAACTCTAAGAAAATCATTTTGCCCAGGCTTACTAATTATTTCTGATGCCCTTGTCTTACAACTGGCTGCAAAATAAAGAAATGTAAAATTAATTTGTGAATGGTATCGATAAATTCTCCTCTCCTAAAAGGTGTCTGAAAGAATTGAAGACAACATCGACCGGCTGAGTGTAAGCGTGTCTCTATGGGATGACATCCTGAAAACTGGAGATGAAATGCATGGATGGTGCAACAAGTGCATTTCTCAACTGAATGAGGGCATCAGCAACTTGAGTAACAGTCAGAGAACGGAGGTCCTCCTGAAAGACTTCCAGGTGCTTACCCATAAATAAGTGATAAAAATGTTCTGGACCAAAATCTCAAGTGATCAGGCTGCGCTGTTGTAGACCACCGTGTCCCCTGTTCAAGCAGCGGTACCGCGAACCCAATGGCTAGCTGACAGCACTCCAGTCCTTTTTTGAAGCTGTTTGCTTCTGACAGAAACAAGAACGGCACATCTCTTACTAAATCTAAGCTCCATACTTATTTTGACTCTAGCAATACATGACAGTGTGTTCTTACAAGCACAAACATTTCAAAAAATATCTGTTTGAATTTTTTAGAAAAGAAAGTTTGGGTAATAGGATGCACACACCAATTACTTGCCTAATACTTCAGAACTACAATTACACAAATTATGATTTGCTCTTTCATTTTGCTATTATTTTTTTAATAAGTAGAATATTTCTTCATAACTTGGATCTATACAACCACAATAAATACAAGGTCCAGATATGTCAGTGCATATACAGCAGCATTTTTTAATTCCCTTTTGAGGTTAAAATTTATTTCTGTGACTAATTTTTTTCCGAGAGCTCACTTCCTTGTAATAAAAACCAGAGAGCACATGTATTATACTCTGCATGCCGTTAAGTGAAACCTAACAACCACAGTAGATTTTTCCAGTCAAATAAACAATGACATTCCCATCTTTATTCAGCCAGTTTTAAGAAACTAAAGCTGTTAGTGCATTTCAAATGCTAAAAATGTGTGTGGTTATTTTAATGGAGGAGGGAAAATGCCTGAACTGAGTCTAATAAAGGAAAAGAGATGGGAGATTTTTAGAGAATAAAACTAATAGAACAACAGTGTTTTCCCTATGGTTGCTAAACTTTGTTTACATTTTCTTTCATTTTTTTAATTGATGGAGCATCCTTCTGAAGGTCTAAAACCTTCTTGTAGTTTGGTATGAAACTTTGACCACATCTCTTTTACAGTCTGAAGTCAAGGATAAAGAACTGAAGTTGGAGCAGCTTAGTTCCAAAATTTCAGATCTCAAAGAACTGACCCATAGTCAAGAGCCTCCTGCAGATCTCCAGGTAAAATAAAGATATTGGTAATCACAGACTGTGCTCAAATGACTAAGAAGAAACTCCTCCTGAAATTTCTGTCTCTCCTGTACTGTCTTTTTCTTTCAAGATGACAGATACAGCATTATTTATATGTCTCATAACTATTCTTTGTTCATATTTCTTTAGTTAACTTTGATTTTTTCTGAAAAAAAAATGCTATAAAGTAATTCAACGTTAGAGTTGTAAAAGTACAACTTTTTTACTAAATCGAAATAGAGTAAATAGTTTATAAAGTAGCTGATCAGATATGAGACACATGATATTCTTTACACTGCACAACATTAAGCCACATCATATGTGAGTGCATACAGTTTGCCTCTTTGAAAGAATTATAATGCAGTAAAATATGTTCATTTGCTTTATCAAACCAAAAGTATTCTTTAGTAGACTGGAATTTGTGCCCTGAACTAGCTGTTACAAGAGAGGGGTAAAATACGAACACTGAAGGTGAGCTGTTGAACTTTTATTTTTGGCCAGGTCCTTATTTTTTATGTTCTAGGGCAAATGCAAAACCAAAGTATGACTATTTTGGATGTTTGATTTCAAATGGAAATTGGTATGTGAGATTATTCACTTTCAATGTCAGAAGTTTTAAAAGATAAGCTGACTTCTGCGATTTCCACAGGCAGGGAAATATCTCGATAGATATTTATTTCAAAACCATTTATCAGATTTTAACAGAACTTAATATAACACTCAAGCCTTGTCCACATTTTGCCATGACCATACACATAAACCTAAATTACCAATCAGATATAGGTCAAGAATCCTTTGTTCTCCCAAATTGTTTCCTTTACATGAAAGGTTCAGTAAATTCAAATTTAATCATATGTTTCATAATAAATATCTGTCCACTTATAGAGCAAAACTTAGAGCAAATTATTTTGCAGAATATCAGTTAACCAACACACACCTATTTCCAACTACTAAATATAAATACAATAAAAAATTTAAATCAATACAACAAAATAATTGTAGCTGATATATAAATGCAAATTTGAAAATAAAGCCTCACAAACTAAACATAAATCCCCAAATCATTTGCCAACATTCAAATGAACTAGTGTGATCAGCTCATATCCTAAGAATATAAACAATTCCTTAATAGAATTTTCAGTAATAGCTTATTTATAAATATTATGACTGATTTGATTTACTTTTTATTAGTAATATATGCACAGCTAACATCTACTATAATTTCACATACTGCTGTCTTTGAACAGGTTAATGGGCAATATACTAACTTATTTTTGTATTGTCTTCAATTTTAATCTGCTTTCACTGAGATACTTTAAGCCTCAGTGCTCTTAAGTCTCACCATTTGATATTTCTTTTTATGGAGCTAGTTGTGTTTAGATCATGTTCTGTATATATGGCAAATTAGTAAAGGAAAAATACCAACTGTTTAATTTTTCAGAAGTAGATAATAACTTCAAAAGTTTGCAGTCTGGCTTTTTATAAGTTAGTATCCCTTCTTTGGATTACTGTATATCTAATACTTAATCCTGAATGGTCGACATTTTTTTGTTTATGTAAGTATCTTTAGTTACGGATGTAAAGAGAGCAAAACGATCATTGTGTGTCACTTTCCTACCTTCCATTTTTTCAATAAACATTCACCATAATAAATTCTTTATTTAAATGCTTTAGTACATAACATTTTGCTTTTAGTTTATAGAATCAGATTTGAGGCAGAAGTTGGAACACGCCAAAGAAATGTCAGAGACGGCAAAAGAGACACTGAAAGATTTCAGTACTCGGAAGATGCAGTTACAGAAGTTTATTGATCAGATGACAGATTGGTTAACAAAAGCGGAAGAGACACTGTTAGGCTGTGCATGTAACCTGGATCCTGAAGCTCTAAATAAAGTGAAGGTCAGTGCTGAAGAAAATGAATATGTTTTTCGTTATGCGGTGATCTTTGGTTTTTTATCGGAGTTTTTGCTAAGCATTATACTTAATTTTCATTTGATAAAATATATATATCTCCTGCACAGCTGCTAGAATATTAGCAAATAATATAGCGACACTCTTTAAGAAGTTCCACCAATGAACAAAAGTTCTGATCTATTAACTTCATACAAACCTTTTAGAAAATTATAATGAATAATATGGTCTTTGTTGTGACAAGAACCTGTTTTGTTACATTGAACTCTTCAGTCATTACTCCAGCATGTTTACAAGTCCATTGAATCCCTTACAATATGTTACGAACTTACAACTCATCACAGTAAAAGACCCTGGACTGAACTCAATTTTAACACAAACTTCTACCTCAGAAGTCCTCCTCAGTCCTCATATATAGCAATTCTTTTGTCTACATCCTAGAGCTCTCTTGATTGCATACAATTATGCACATCATAACATGACAAACAACGTGGAGATTTTTTCAGCGTGAGCACGTTAATGTTGATGTACTAGCCAATTCAAATTTAATTTTCAAACAAATGTTCCTCTCTAGTAAGATGAAAACTCCCTTCCATTCAGAAGTCCCATCAAATACCAGTGTCATATTGCATCTCACATGTACCTTCAGACTTTGCTGAAAATAACTATTGCTATTCAATATGCCTTGAAATTTATTTATTTTTTAATAAAGTATTAAACCATGAGAAACAGCATTTTTTACATTTCTGTGATGGCTCTTTCATTTCAAGGATTCATCTCACTTGGAAAATTCAGGAAACGTGATCCAGTACTTCTTCCCTTCATTGTGTCTAGGACTTGCAATAGACCATAGAAGGAAAGAGCATATGGAAGGAGAAGGAATGCCTGAGGAAAAGAGAGGGCTCTTTTGTTTCTTTACAAATGTCATATTTGTGTTGTAACTTCATTTTCAGGAAACACAAAGAGACCTTCAGCTTCAGCAGAGCAGCATTGACTCAACACGTGAGAACCTCAACAGCCTGTGTCGCAAATACCATTCTGCAGAGCTGGAAACTCTTGGTGGCACTGTCACTTCGTTAATAAAGAAGTATGAAGCTGTGAATCAGCTCTGTTCCAGAACACAGGCCAGCATGCAAGACTCCTTGGAAAAACGTTTCCTCCGTGAGTCTTCAGGCTTGTTAATATGAGCCGTTAGCCCGCAGCAGTGAATCATTCTGGAGTCTGCCAGTGTCTCCAGTGATGTCACTTGCAATTACAACTTTATTTTTGTATGGAGCCTTTCAAAAAGTCCTGTTACCAAATGTTTATTTGATAACTGCTACTTCTGTTTTTTTACAAAAACAGAATTCAACTTTAAACACATAATATGCATGAAAGGCAAGCTCAGCTCCACCTTTCTTCACTCTTAATATACACCTCTGTTGCATACATATACTTTGTGTATTTGCCATAAAGAGATGTATATAACCAAATGGAGATGTTTATAATGTAAAAGTCCCCATCTGAAGTATTTCCTGGGCTCCCTGGGTAGTCAGTGGAGAGAAATAGGCAATTTTTAATCTTATATATTAAGATATTAATATAGATATTATCTAACATTAAATTGGGTCATATCATAGACTGAAAATGCCTGGGTTTTTCCCATTGACTATAAAGGGGAGCCTAACGTGACTGTTCAAATTTGGATGTTTACAGTGGAAACATCTAACTTTTTGTGAAATGAATCCCACTCCCCAAGGTCATTGAAGGCAAATGAGACTCGTCCTGTTAGCTTTTACACGCTGTTCCTGAAGGATAAAAGAATTGTGGAAGACACTGTATAGTATTGTGGATAATGCTGCTTCTTAAAAAAAATATTCTCTTCTCTATACTTTTTTATTAAATAAGATTCTATGCAAGAATTCCAGGAATGGTTTTCTGGTGTGAAGTCTGCAGTAAAAGAATCATCTGACAGGTCTGGAGACAGCAAAGCCATAGAGGCAAAGCTACATGACTTGCAGGTATAGTGAACAAATTGAAAAAACAGTAATTAGCAATTTAACTATATGTATCCAATTATATCTCTAAAGTAATTTGTAGATGCTATCATATTTATTGGTTTTGTTTCCAAAAAGGTAATGTAAGAATGGTTCAAGACAGCAATATGTACTGTAGAGGGAACACAGTGGAAACTGTGTTCACTGTTCTGAGAGATCAGAATTTAATTTTGGGAAGGCTTATGTGTAACTAAACTATTCTTATTTCTGATTTTTAATCTTTTTTTCCTTTTTTTTGCCTTCTTTCTCTTCTTTTCCTTTTCCTACTTTTTCTTACACTATTGCTTATTCAATCTTTCAGATTAACACTGATATGTCAAAGCTTATCTGTGATTTTTCATGGGACAGAACACAGATAGCAGACACCTACTGCAAACAGCCCTAATTCCTGAAATATATAACATCTTCAGGACATGACTAAACTATCCAGAGAAAGACAGGACTACCTTGGGACCAAACAGAAAAACTGAGTTCTGTGAATTGTAGCACCACTTAATAAAATTTTATTTGAACTATCTGCTTAAAATTTTTTCCATAGCTAGACATGGCTCTCATCTTGTTGGGGAAATCTAACCACTTCTAATAGAAATATTGCTTATTTTTAGTTATTCAATCTTGCATGTTTAAACTGTATTCTTTCATTGCACAGAGTGTGCTGGATTCTGTTAGTGAGGGACAGAACAAGTTAGATGCTGCCTGCAAGGAAGGAGAAAGTTTGTATGCTTGCTTACCCGAACCACTTGTGAGCCATATTCAGGAGCAAATAGCAAAGTCTAACCAGAACCTCCAGGAATTCCTCAACCAGTGTCTGAACGATAAGAAGGCCCTGGAAGCTTGTGCCTTACACCTGGGAAGGTGAGTAATACCAGTAGTCACAGATGGACTGCATGAAATTGCCCAGCTGCAGAAATACAGGGCACAATTGGAAATTATTTCCAGTTTTTCTAGTCCTGTTTGCTTTCTTCTTTGGAATATTTAAGAGAAAATGAAGTTCTCTGCTAAAAACAAAGCAACAGGTCTTGCTCCAAGGGTATTGATTTGGTTAAAGAATGGAAGGTCAGGATCATATATGCGGAAGATCTGTGTAGCTCATGCAATCCCAAATCAGCAGTTGGGATCTCAGTAATTTAAATGCAATTTCCTGGAAGAAAAAGGTGTGATGAATTTTCAAGTTCTGCCCTGGGGTTTGACGATAGCGTGCTTTTTACATAGCATGTGTCTGTCCTGTCCCATTCCAGATGGACATATTTCCTAAGGAGCTAGTAAGAAAACACTCTTAAATTATTATAGGGCTGGAATTTTGGGAGTTCAAATATTTTTAGGTAGAACTAGATTCAAAACTGTTGCTAACTGAAAGCAAAGTTAGTGTAGCAGTAATGGGTAAAACAGCAAGACGAGACGGTGTGCCTTCATGTAAGGAAAAGGTTTTCAAACTTAGGGCCAGAACTTGTTTTGTTGAGTTCTGAGCACTCCAGATTCCAGTTACGTTCTGTTGGAGAAATTGAAAGTACAACACTTCAGGTGTTTTAAGTGTCAATACTGAGTAAAAGCCCGTTTTTATCCATTTTTTAATCTTAGACTAAATCATTATAAGGATTTGGAAAAGGCTTTTTTTGTCTGCCTTTATTGAATCTAGTAATAAATAAAAGTACTGTCACTTTAAATTTTGGAGGCTTCTTTTTTCAGTGTAGTTCCCATGATTTTGCTGGACATTTTTAGAGGGTTGCTGAATATTTTTAGCTTAGTAGTCACTGTGGAATTATGTTTTGTGTACAACTCTTATTCTCGAAGCATGAAATTGATACCTAGTTTTATTTTCCTGGTCTTGTGGATATTGAAAGAACTGAGTTAACTTCTTACTAACTTTACTCCACCTGAGAAACATTTTTAAGGGAATATTTATCTGTTCTGTAGCTTTGAAGATCAGCACAAGAAACTTGGCCTGTGGATACATGACATGGAAGAAAGAATAAGCACAGAAGCATTAGGAGAGAGCAAACAGCTTATTCCTGAGAAGAAAAAGGAGGTGCAGAAAGTGGAAAAGTTCCTGGAAGAGTTACTGAATTCAAGGTAGTATGAAATACATTTCCTAAAATGCTCTCACTTTTTCCTCTGCTAAAGCAACAGTGAAACGAAACTGTTGGGGTAAAGTGTGTTCGTAAAAGATAGAGAAAGGTGTTGCAACATACTGTGTGAAAAGAGGCGGAATCCAGATACTTCCAGTTCTAAGGAAATTGGAATTTGAAGCCAACTCCAAAATTTGACGCTGATACATTTCTCATTAAGAAAAGCTTATCTTACTTCATTAATAAATGGAAACTGAAAAATATTATCTTAAAAAAAAAAAATCTTAAAAATATTGCTTGTAAAAGCAATAGTAAAAATGACACATCATTATATCCATTTTAAAATTTTCCTTCTGTCCTGCAACACTCGGATCCAACCAGGCTAGCAGAATCCACTTTCCCATACAGCTGACTTTAAAAGAGCTCAAATAACATCCACGTTGGCTGCAAAATCTTTCTAGAATTCAGACTTAGCCAATAGATGATGAAGTAATTGCCTTTTTTAGTACACTGTGGTTTTTCAATTTTTTTTTTTTATTATTAGGTTGGTGAAGATAGAACAGAAATAGTAGTCAGTTGCTCAAGCCTCACAGCATGCTAGAAGGAGACACCCAGTGGACCTATCCCCTTGAGAGTGGTGCAAGGAGTTTTGGTCTGATGTAAATTCCCTGTAATCACAGGGTATCAGGATGGGTGATCCAGCAGATTGAGATTAACTGAGGCTGTATAAACCCAGTGTTTTAATACCTTGTACTGACCCTTGTACTGAACTCCAGAGTCAGTGTCTAATCCTGGACAAATGGCCTGACCTTTCCATCATGCCTTCCTACCTGTCAAAGACTATAAACTTCTCAGAAGCTTTGACAGGTACGAAAAGGTAGCACTTCATATAGAACTGGAAAATCTGACAGCCGAAAAGAAAATTGTTAGCTTTTAATGCAAATGTGTAACACAAAGATTTCAGTGTGATCATTTTGAGCACCAATGCAAGAAATGGCACTGTACACAAGTAAAGATATTAATCAATACACACGGCTTATATTTCCTTTCAGTCTCTCCCAGCTAATTTTTCTGTTAACTATGAACTCTATCACTGGTGGAGTAGGTGATTATGTCAGCAATCTTCATAATTTCTGATAGTTGCTATAACAATGTCATATGCTTTCTGAAACTGATTTTCAGTCTCAATATTTTGTTTCAGGGAATCTTTTGATAAGCTGTCCCAAATGGCACAGACTTTAAATGAAGAAGGCCATGGTGCAGGGAGGGAAGTGCGCCTGGCCTCTCAACATCTCACCAATTATCAAAACATGGTCAAAACTGTCAAGGAGAAGCTGCGAACATGTCAGCTTGCACTCCAAGAGCATCTCACTTTGGAGGAGGCATTGCAGAGTATGTGGTCATGGGTGAAAGAGGTTCAAGATAAACTGGCGTCATCGGAGAGCACTGTTGGTAGCAAAGCTACACTAGAGAGACGACTGACACAAATTCAGGTAAAGAAGGATACAACTAGAGATTATGCATCAAGGTTAATATTGGGTGTGGGCCACATCAGTGGAAAAGGAGTATTTTTATATTTTATTCTTTCTATGGTTATGAAGGAGAGGATTAGAATTTAAGGTGTTCTTGACAAATTGGGAGGTGCAGTATGAAAAACAGGATGAAGTTTAATGGAGACAGGTGCCAGGTAGTACATTTAATAAGGAATAATGAACTATGAAAATGTGTATTCAGGTCAAAAAAAGCTTTCTAATGGAGGGGAAGCCTTGGAATAATTGACGCAGAGAGGTTGTGATGTATCTGTCACGGGAGGTCTTCAGGAGCAGGTTAGATGATAAACATCTATTAGGAAGGTCATCAGTGTAGGAGATCCCACCATGGGCTTTCCTGAGATTTCTTCTACCTATGTGGTGCTGTCTTTCTGTGCAGTGCTTGACCTACTCATTATCTACTGCAATGTGAGCAATATTTTAGGGTGACCAATGCAGTGGAATACCTGTGTGGCTGTGGGAAAAACTGCTGGATCACTTGTGCATAGCAAAGGACAGGCACTTAAAAGAAAAGGTGCCTAAGAATTCATACTGGGCATGGCTGTCAAGGATAAATGAACTCAGAGAAGATGGTGTCCACTGTTGAAAGAATAACAGCTTTCACCTCTCAGCAGACTGCGTTTTATATTTTGACTTATTTTGCCTCACAGGAGATCCTCTTACTCAAAGGTGATGGTGAAGTTAAGCTGAACATGGCCATTGGCAAAGGAGAACAAGCACTTAGAAGCAGCAATGAGGAAGGACAAAAGGTGATACAAACTGAGCTACAGACGCTGAAGGAAGTATGGAACGACATCATCAGCACCTCAGTGAACTGGCAGAGGTAAAACTCCCTGGAAAACACAGGTCAGACCCTGCCATCTTTGCTTACAAAGAATGGTACCTTCCAGCACATAGGAGTCCATTCATTCATTACTGGTATGTGAGGGTAAAGTTGCATCACCAGAAAGAATCAAAATTGCCTGAAAAAAATACATCCTTCTATAAAAAAGATGAGTTGACCTATCAGATGAATCAAATTTCATATGAGATGGTACTTGATGGTAATTTAAAAATAAATAGAAATCATACAAATTCATACAGAGAAAAAGCTAGAAAGGGCTTTCTGAGTTACTGAACCTGTACCTGGGCAGGACCAAGAACATCTGACATATTTATCTACCTTTTCCTTACAAAACTCTAGGAAGGTTTCTCAATTCTGTCTTTCATTATGTTTTTTAATTAACAAAAAAATCCTAATATCCACTCCAAATAATCTTTCTTGCAAATTAAGCTGATTTCTTCTTGTCTTAACCTTGGTAGAAATAGAAAGTTTTTCTTATTGCCTGTGTGAGACCATTTTACATATTTGAAGGCCTCCATCATCTCTGTTCTAGACAGACTGATGTTTCTCACTACTAATACTTCCTGGACCTCTTTCATCCTTGTTTCTTTTCCAATAGATTGCAGAATATCCCTCATTTGTCTACATTTTTCTTAAAAGATAATAACTGAAAGTGGGCTGACCTCTTACTGTATTTGAGACCTTATTAATTCTGAATAGAGTACCAGTACTTTCCATTTCCTTCATACAACACTCTTCTTAATCCACTCCAGAATGAGATTTTCCTTTCTTTGCAATAGTATCATATTGTTGAATTTTGTTTACTTCTTTATCCTCTACTATCTCCCAAATCCTTTTCCACACTGGTAAGGTAACTGGTAACTGTAACTAGGCAGTTATCCCCAATTTTGTATTCGTGTATCTGATTTCTCCTTCCTAAGTAAAGCATTATTTTCATCATCAAATTCCATCTTTTTAAAATTTCTTTTAAGAACATCTGACATTTAAATCCTGTCATCGAAACTAGCTGCAGCCGCTCCCTGGTTGCTTTCATCTGTGCGTTTTACAAGCACTCTCCGTTGCAACATCCCAGTCATTACTGGGTAGAAATGGGCCCTTGGTGAACTTCTGCATGATCCTACTTCCTTAGTTCTCTAATTAAGGAAAACAAAGTTTTCCCTGCATCAGAAAACTCATAGATCTGCATCAGAAAGGTCATAGATCTGTATTTTAGATAATCTGAGTGCTAGGGTATCTGCATCCTAAATATCAGCTGTCAATGGTGGGAGCCATAATATAGGTAAATTGGAGTTTTTCAGTTGAAAGTGGTGCCACTTCCTTAATTATTCCAAAATTGTAATACAGTTATATGAAGAAAATTGTAATGGGCTGCCTTTAAGATTCCACTCTAATTTCACCCAATTTTTGTCATAAAATATTATTTAGATTTAGACCATTACATTTTGAATGAAATCCTTACCACATTCATGTCTATCATTAAGTCCAGTGGGATGAGAATTACATTCCTCAACACAAATCCCACAGAAATCTGGCGATCTGCTAGGAGGAGCAATATATAACAGAAGAGAGTATTTCTTTGTAAAAGAAATTGTAAATGAGACTATATATAATTGATTTGTTCTTCCAAAACTTGCCAGATTATCTCTTAATTGTTAATAATTTCAAAGGCTGCTGTACATTTTATTACTCTGATCATAAAGAACTCCAGTAACGCTCTGTATTTTACTTTGCTGGACAGACACTGAAACGTGCTTTTCATTAGTCCAAGACAGAATGCTCATGTAACCTGTGGTAGGGCAGCAGTTGTATCAGGTTGTATGTAGTAGCCCGAAGAACACAGAAATTCTAGAATAGCTTGGATGTGAGTTGACATAGAAAACTAAAGCAAGATGGGGGAAAAAGCATATTCTAAACATATTATACATGGCTACAGGCAGTGTAACACTTAAGGTATAAGCAGGCTCTTTTTTTTCAGACCTTTCAAACGGGTAGATGAGGCGCTTAGGGACATGGTTTAGTGGGCATGGTGTTGTTGGGTTGATGGTTGGACTCGATGATCTTGGAGATCTCTTCCAACCTTTAATGGCTTGGATGTGAGTTGACATAGAAAACTAAAGCAAGATGGGGGAAAAAGCATATTCTAAACATATTATACATGGCTACAGGCAGTGTGACACTTAAGGTATAAGCAGGCTCTTTTTTTTCAGACCTTTCAAAAGTTCTCATCTGTACTGTGTATGTTTCTTTTAATGTAAGCTGCCTAGAGTCTGTCATTAGCCAGTGGAATGAATATCTGGAAAGGAAAAACCAGCTGGAGCAGTGGTTAGAGAAACTGGATCACAAAGTGGAACAGCCTTTAGAACCACAGGTTGGTCTGAAGGAGAAGTTTGCTCAGCTGGACCACTTCCAGGCTGTTGTTTCTGAGATAGAGGATCACGCCGGTGATTTACAGCAACTCACTGAAAAAGCTGTGGAACTGTATGAAAAAACAGAGGATGATTCTTTTGGAGAAGCAGCTCAAGAAGAACTAAAAACACAGTTTAATGACATCACAACTGTAGCCAAGGTAAGATAAAGGCAAAGGCCTCCATTTCAAGTAAAAGGTTTAGATATCTGTATATAAGGCTAAAATTTTGATTTTCATAATTTTCTAGTAACTAAAGGACTGACTGTGTTTGAATAGTCTCGCCTTTTGTTATGGTTGAGTCTAACAAAAAAGATGGATGTAGTTTACTAAAATTCACTGGAATGCAAAAAAATCGTTGGGAATTGTAATTGGTATGGTTATGATGTTTGAAGAGTGAAAGGCATGCATTTTATTCCTAGTTTCATATATGCAACAATATTTCTGACATTATCCCAGACTTATTGTCATCTAATTCTTTTCCATTCATTCCTAGCAGTATTTTTTTTACCTAGAAAGGGAAGAATGAAATGCCTCCCTGAGCAGAAAATGTATTGTCAGAAAGAGAAATCCTATTGTCAGAAAGATATATGCCCATCTTTTGTGGCGTTTCAAGCCACTAAGCACTGCATGTGCTATACAGGTATTCTCTTTGGTTTCTAAGGAAAGATACGTGAGCTCACTGAGACCTTCTGCCCACCAGATCACGACAGTGACGCTAGCTCTGAGTTACAGGCTCCTCCTTCTCAGCTAATGGGAAAGTTTGCATCAGGAGGAGGCCACATAATAACAGGCTAATGTGAGACTGAAGTAAACACTGTATATAAATTCAGTAATCTGATGGAAGTGTGATTTGAGTCTTCATGTATTGAGAATAGTGCTGATGGCCTGTAGGTATTAATCAATAGTCTATATAAAAAAGAGTACCAAAGTAAAAAAATAAGTGGAAGATCTAACAAATTGTCTGTTAGGAAAAATGTGAAATCTAGGCCATATGAATTTACTTCTTTAGTAAAAATCTGCACTTTTCTTACTAAACCTGATAAAGGAAAGTCATTTTGTGGAATCATGCATTTTGGGTCTGGATTTTTTTTTTATTTGTGGGATAAGATATACTATTATTGTCATTGCTTTATTGCTTTAAACATAGACCGTAGATATTATAGCCCTCTCAGATGTATCAGGTCTGTACTTACCATCTATTCACACACTTTTGTTTTTATGATGAACTTCTCTCTTTTTTTTAATGATATACTAAGAAATTTTTCCTTACATCCAATCTAAACCTCCCCTGGCGCAACTTGAGTTCATATGATGAACTTCTCTCTTTTTTTTAATGGATATAGTAAGCTATGAACC
The DNA here is from genome assembly GCF_000699105.1 of Pygoscelis adeliae. NCBI lineage: Eukaryota > Metazoa > Chordata > Aves > Sphenisciformes > Spheniscidae > Pygoscelis > Pygoscelis adeliae. The sequence goes on along the minus strand of NW_008824807.1, from coordinate 1,866,542 downwards.
TGGTTTCTAGAGAATCAGTGCAGTTTCATCCTTGTATAACTCTACTTCTTTCAGCAGCGTTAAATCTAGAGCTCTAGAGCGTATTGTTCTAGATTTAACGCTGCTGAAAGAAGCAGAGTTACTTCTCTGCTGACTCACTCAATACAATGCTTTTAAACTTGTGTGAAAAGAGTATCATAAGTGAGCATGGCAGTGTTCTCTTAAAATCAATATGCATCTATAAATTTAATTTCTTAAGCAAGAAAGACAGCTTTGCAGTCTTTCTCTTGGGAGAGAACAGCACTGACTGCAACTGGTAGAAGCCATTGCCACCAGAAGAGACCAACTGAATTTGCACTTTGCCTCCACTCTCCCCCTCTACTGGTACTATATTTTGGTGCGAGCAAAGTAAACACCAGTGTGTGGTTGGCTTTCCTGGGACTTTTTTGCTTCACTAGGAAGCTATCTATTTTGTTTAGAGTCAGGCACATGTGGACATTTTCTTACTCTGTTGTTGCATAAAATGCATTAAGATGTTAAAACTTTGAGGATTTACTTCAGGTCACTTTTGTTTAGCTAGTAACTATCCATTGTGTAGTTGGTCTGACACATTCTGAGAAATCATGATGATTATTTTCAGAGGGAACAGTAGGGCTTATTAATCTAACTTAATTTTTAAAGGCATTAGTTGAATGTTGAGTTATTCAAAATTCAACTCAATAAGTGGAATTTAATTCATAAGTGGGTTAGTTTGAAACTGGTTTAAGGACACTTAGATCTAGATTAGAGTATCCACACAGGAGTAAAAAGCTATTTGATTAGCTCAGTTCACTTTTGGTTAGTTTTGATAAAGATTCCTCAGTGTTAGCTCACAAGAATACAAGAACAAATCTGCTCAGTCAGACCAAAGGCAAATCTAGACGAAGACACTATTTCACCTTTTCATAGTAAGGTAAGCTGGCCCCACTTTAAGCTTACGTTAGAAAGCTAAGATGGAGCCATGAAGCCGTCGTACATCTGTGTGAGGGAAAGTGTCCTCCAGGGCTGCAAGGCAGGTGGCCGGGGACAGCCACCACTTCTAATCTGATGGTTAAAGTGGGACTCAGCACCATAAGAACCTTTTGCACTTTTGAACAGCAGAAGTCCTCCTCTGTGGTCTCCATATGGGACATCTCTCTGACTCTGCTTAGCATTTATAGAGACTTGGTGCTTCTAAATAAGAGCTATGTTTCTGGCAGCATGCTGCTCCCTGGGAGGACTCACGGGTGATCTGTAAGACCATCTCCAGGGGGTATTGGGAAAAGCGTGCCAGAGTTGCACAGCTGCAGCTTTGACGTCTATTAAACGATACATTTGGTGTTAAAGGATGTGTTAAAGTACATTTTCAGAAGGCTTCTTCATCTTTTGCTCCAGCAGAACACACCTGTCCAGACCTAAACCAAACCTTGTGGAGTGTAGTAGAACTGTGTTCTGCTGCTATAAGCTGTGCTCTATTCAGCATTCAAATGGATGCTATAGGGTCAGACCAGCCCTCTGTATAACTGCATGCTTAAAGCCAGGACAGTATTTAAACACTTTAATGGTCTTTTTTTTTTTTTCATCTGAATGATAGGAGAAAATGAGGAAAGTGGAAGATATTGTGAAGGATCATTTGCTATACCTTGATGCTGTGCATGAATTCACAGACTGGCTCCATTCTGCAAAGGAAGAGCTGCACCGCTGGTCAGATGCATCTGGAGATACATCAACCATACAGAAAAAGCTGTCCAAAATCAATGTAAGATAAGTTAGTTTTCATTATTTCATCTGCAATTCAGACCCTATGCTCTAAAATAGGCCAGAGCCAAAAAGTTGTGGGATCTTGCTCTGTGTATTTGAAACGGTGATCACATTTCAGCGAGCTGAAAGCAAGCTCCCTAAGCTATGCTTTGTTTTCGCCTCCCTTCCCATATTAAACTGATGGAGTAAAAGTACAATCAGACCTGAGTTAGCCACAGCACACATGGAAACAATTTGCAAGAGCGGAAGCCCAGTGGCATCACAGAAGAATGTGGCTTAGCTGATTAATGAATACTGCTCTGTCCTCCTCCCCGAATACGCTTTCTCCATGAGCAGAGTTGTCTGAATCAAAGTCAGAAACAACCTTTCCTGATCTGCATGAAATGGAGACGCATAAAGCAATGCAAGGATTGTTCTCCCCAAACACAGTAGAAACGTATGAGTTGCCTCCCTGTGTATACTCTCCTCCTTACCCTGGCATCCATTCCTAGGCGTTTGAGTGCCTGAGCGAGTTACATGTTCCTGAATGCAACATTAAAGCAGACTGCTTGTTTTGCTGGTGCCTGATGTTGACGTTCAGATACTCACGCTAGGAACATTTTACTCTGCTCCTAAACGTGAGAGGGTGGGCCAGTGAGCAGAGTACTAGATGAAGATTCCGGATACCCGAGATCAAATTACAGATTTGTTGTACGCCCTTGGATAGTTTTCAGTCTCCTTTGTGCTCAAAGTCCCCGTCTATAAAACGGGAAAGGAAGGAGATAGTAGTTTCTAGCTCGTAAGACGAACAAGAGAATAAGTAACATTACTCTGGCATGCAGTGTTTGGAAGGGTATTTATATTCTCCAGCTTCTTAAGCTGAAAACTCCCCAAGTTCCTTTGTAGCCTGTGTGAGATTGAAATAGGACACTGTAGCAAGAATTCACGTCTGGAAAAAAAAAAAGAAAAAAAGACATGTGCAACCAATTATGGCACATCGCAGATCACGGGTAGGCTGTAAAATGCTTTTTCTGAGCAGCAGAGCTGCGTTTTTAAAACTGCTGTGAGCAGCTACATACCAGTCTTTCTTATGTAAACGATCACAAGAAAGTTACTATTTTCCGCATCTTAACCTGAAGAGTATTTTCAGCATCTGAAAGACGTTCTCGCTCCCCTAAGCTCACGCACGTTTCGGAGTCACTCTTTAACCAACGTACAGCCCGCGCGCCCTCCCGGCCGGGTTTTATCTCGCCCGTCCCCCGGCAGGCGCAGCTCGCTCGCTCGCCCCCGCTCGCTC
>NW_008824807.1:1855215-1863044 GCF_000699105.1 Pygoscelis adeliae | reverse complement strand
CCTCGACAGCCGGCACACCGACGGCGAGGTCGTGGAGAGCTGGCGCAAGGAGAAAGTAAGGTCACGTCTCTTTTCCTGGCAGCTTTTCGGTTGTACGCGCACGGTTACCGCGGGCAGAAAACTTCTGCCAAGCGGGAATGTCAACTAGAAAATAACAAAACGTATTTGTGAAAAATATTTCTGTGAAATCCCAACTTCCCAAACTTTTTTCGTAACTGTACGTGTAGCAAGCGGTGCTTACAGGAGACGCTTCTCTCCTTGGCCTCTGCTGTACGAGGCTTAGCAAATGCTGCCCGGACCTCAGATGTTAAATACAGGGCTCGCCCCTGAGAAAGTGAAGGAGCTAGCGCACCAGCTCTCCGCTTCTCTTCCAAGTTGCTCAGTGTTTCGGTCCGGGGTAGCGCTCCATCAGGGAAGCATTTCCTAAAAGCCGAGTAGCAGCTGGAGCCATTTCTTACTTCTAATTTGTCAGGAGTGTATTGAGCTTATACTTTCAATTTCTTGAAATATCTTTCACATTATGCACATTGAGATCTTGTCCAATATTTAAAGAAGTTATTATACTGGACGCCGGTGTACTTGCTAATTGCTTTGCTATGGAATGCAGTGGAATTTAGAGATATGGAGAGGTTGCTTCTGTTCCTGATTGTCTTCTGGTAAAAAACTCCACGTGCACGTATCTCACGCACGTTATAGATAAATATATATATATTTTCACAACAGTCAAGATATGTGTTTGTATGTGTCTCGACTACTGTGAATCACAGATGTTGAGAAAAGACACAGAGTATTTCCCGTTCAGGGTAGTGTTGCAATAAAGCAGTTTCAGTAAAGGGAGGGAGGTGTGTGATGCCCGCCTTCTGACCCCTTGACTGAAGAAATACTCAAAAAACCCCAGAACACCTTCTCTTTGAACTGAGATTATAAATCTCCTCCTCCGATGTCTGTGCCAAGTTATTTCTGTGGCTTCCCCTTTCACAGAATTCCCTGACACAGATTTGTGGAACCTGCTTCCTTGAGTGCCGGTACACATCTGTAGGAGTAACAACGCTGACATTATGTTGGAGCAAATAAGGGTACAAATACGCAGTCTTCCATGTTTATGTGTTTTTAAAAAGGAAAGGAAGACATGGAATTGTCATTAACATACAGCAACAATTACCAGACATTTTTTAAATTTATAAATGGGGAAGCACTAAATCCGAAGGATAATTGCTTTTATTAGCAATATATATACTGTGTATGTACCGTAGCTCTATGTAACAACACTTTCTTTAGATTAGACCGTTGTAAACTTTGGCTAATGGGGAAAATACAGAGAAATCTCAAGACTTACTATGCACAGCCCTACCATGTAATTTTATTTATAGTTAGAGGAAATGTGACAGTAATCCTTCCATTTCTGGACCCCAGGGATAGGTCCTATTGTGAATGTAAAATAGCACTGCAGCTTTCCATTTCCATTGTCTCACAGTGATTCTGTTGCCATGTAAGCCAAGGCCACGAATCAGAAGGGCATTTCCTAATTCTCAGAATTGGCAGGCTCATTCTGTTATACTCAAGCTCCGTTCCTTTACGTATGTGCAACATAAGAGCAACAGAGCTTGCACTTGGAATTCAGCAAATTATTTTGGTAATTGTCAGATGCAAAATTAAATCCAAGTGGCTGCAACAGTGCTATCAGTGTTTCTGTATGGGAAAATGCCATAGTTAAAGGCACGCTGGTTTGCAAGTTAATGTTCCTGGTTGTTAATAAGTTTTGCTTAAGGCTGTATGTCATCAGAATAATCTTTTAGTAGTTATTGAGCTAGGTTACTTGAAACTGAAAAATTTCATTGAAAACAGGCAATTCTAACCCTGTGCTACTCTTAGGAAATGTTTTCTTCACCAAAAAAAAAAGCTGTTGGTATTTCATTATGGTGATTCCTGTCCTACACAATTTGTGACATCCTGTGTTTAAGTAACGGCCATTGTGCTGTTATTCCTAATGCTTTCAAAAAAAGTCCTGTGTGTAGTTTAACATAAAGTAAGATGAACAAAAAGTAGTTAGTTTATGTTTTTTTCTAAGCATCATTGCTATTACATAACTTTTTAATTCCAATGCTACTTTATACAGCATCGAAACACACTGGCAGTGGGACTATTTCAAGTATCTTTTAATTATGGTTGAACAGATTTCTGGTGTGTGAATGACTCAAAGCAGATAAAGTCCATAATACGAGCATGAATAATGTGAATCAGAGGATTCACATTTTGCTATAGCAAAATATTTTTTCATACTCGAAAAGTAACACACGAAAGTTTGTACACATAATACATTTGAAATGTCTCTAGACTTAATTTTACAGGGCTTCCCTGTGATCTATAAATGCAAACAGATCTCAGTAATGTTAATATAATCGAGCTGTGATTATGGTCTAAACCACTCCAACGCATGCTTGTAGTTTTATTTTTCTCAGAATGGATTGTTGTGTTTTTTCTTCCTGGCAGTTCAGGTACCGCAAATAAGCAATCTCTCTCTTTCTTTTTTTTTTTTTTTTTACTTGCTCAGAAATGCACAATATAGGTCTTAAAAAATTCATTTCACAGCTCTGCAGACTTTTTCAGGAAAAGGGATATGAAGCAAGCACAAAGCTGCTTGTGGGCAGCAGACACATGAGCTGAATCCCTGGCTTTTGTCCATTTGCTGTTCTTACTAAGTCTGTTGATCGGCTTGCTGGACCCTTGCTAATATTTATTTTTACTTTTGATTTACATAAAAGGATATCTGTTTATTGCAGAGTTAGTTAATACTTTACAATGAAAAATCTACCCAGTGAGCATTTTTATCTCTGTAATGTAGATGGTGATATTTTGAAAACCTTCTGCATGTATTTTCATGTACATCATTTGTACCTTTCCTGAACATTCAATTTAGTGCCGATAGATTACTACATGCTGTTTACTATGTATATTTTCAATCATCCTTTTTTTATATATATTCAGAAACATGATCTGGGGACTTCCTTGTCCCACTTCCATGTCCCCGTTCAAATCTGTCTTCACTTTCATACGATCTTACATGTTTATAAAGTTTCTTAAGTTTATATTGTACATTTCTTCCAGACTGGCACTTAGATTTAGCCAGACTAATCTATACGTGCCAAACACTCTGGCCTGTCTGCGCTGCAGAACCTCTGCTGTGGTGAATGTAACTAGCGAGGAGATTGTCTTTTCTCCCTGGTAGTTTAAGAGGAATGCCTGGAGAATTTAGTTTCTAGTGAGACCGGGAGCCAAGTCTGCACTGCTCATTATGCCGGAGTAGCTGGCGGGATTCTGCAGTGGAGATGCTGTGGACGTCAACAAGGACTGTTTTTGTTGGAGTGGTTATCACACCTCTCCCAGTGACATAAGCTAAGCCAACAAAAGGATTTTTTTGTTGTTGGCTTAGCTGTCTCCGAAGCAAGAGTCTTTCCAGTGCAGCGATGACAGGCAGTAACCCATTTACTCTCACAGGATTGTGAGCAGCTGTACTTTTACATTATGAAGACCTCTGTGAAAGAGTTGAAGCTGTTAAAAGCTTTGTGTGTAAATTTATTTTTTGGATACAGCTCAAACCAGTTTTTGTCGAACATGCTAAACTCAGGCCGACAGGCTAATTATATAAACATATATTATTTGCTATTCCCTAATTGTATGTACTTTTATATGTATACAGCTGACTGACAATACCATAGGTCATTTATTAAAATGAAATCTATATATTAAACTGTTCTTTGAGAACATTTTGAGCTAAGAAAGTTGAGGCATCCAGAAATTTGGTCTCTAGAAGCTCATAATTTCAAATAAACTTCTGTAGGTTTGACCGCTAAAATACTCTTGAAAGTGACGTGCATACATCATAAATGAAGTTGAATTTAAATTCTGCTAAATTTTGATTCAAAAGGTTTGCTTTTTTTTTAATTTACTCACCAATATTGTTCATTTGTTTTGTTTTAACAGGAAACATTGGATGCTCTGGTAAAGTCTGAACATATGACAGATGAGATCAAAACTCAGTTAAATGATCTTTGTAGATTTTCCAGAGATTTGAGTACTCATTCTTCAAAAGTGTCAGGGTTGATCAAGGAGTATAACAGGTACACATTCATCTTGTTTATAGTTAATCAATCCCATGCATGTGTGTGTGGGCGTGAGCTGTCTTTTAGGGAACCATTAATTAGAATTTTGGAGTTAGAAACAGAGGTATACAGTGGTTAGAATCATTATTTTGATTTTGATGTCAACAGAGGTTGTAAAAAGTAGCAATTGTTTTTTTTTTTTCTAAAAGCCAGGCTATGCCGCTAAACTCAGCTGAAACCAATGTACATCCACACCTGACCTATTACAGGAGGAATCCTTGTAAGAAACTGTGAGGTAGCTCTATGGCTTATTTGTCTGAAGGAGGAACAAGCTATACCAGCTATTTAAGATCTTTTTCTTAATTTTATCCTTCAGTTTACTCTTCTTTGACTAGCTGGTTCCCTGAAACAGGGGAGCTGACATTTGCTGGCTTTCTTGCTTTCTCTCAGGTCACTCTAGCTTATTTACCTGGGAGTATGACACCTGCATTTCAGACGCAAGATTCTGTTGTTTCTTGCAGGGGGTTATAGCTTTTGGCTTCTGTAGCTGCAGAAGAAGGGTGTGATGACCCAGACTGATCCCTTCTGACGTGAACCTAACCTTAGCGTTGAATTTCAGAGAAGTAATAGCATTGTCACTTAACAGAGTCCTGCCTTTCCTCCCTCCCTCCCTCCCTCGCTCTCTTCTGCTTCTCTGATGCGATAAACCCAGCCTCTGCCTGCAAGCTTCAAAAGGATGTCAAAGCAAAGAGCAGATCTTGCAGCAAAGATTTCGGACGGCTTTTAGGGACTTCCAGCAGTGGCTGGTCAATGCAAAAGTCACCACAGCCAAATGTTTTGACGTGCCTCAAAATATCAGTGAAGCCTCAGCAAGTCTGCAGAAAATACAGGTAACTCTATAACAGTAAAATATTAGTCTAAGGGAGAACCAATCAGTTTCATATAAAGCTCAGGTTGAATTGTTTGGTTAATTACTATTTTTTGTTAATGTTGTTATTGTCAACACTAAAGGTGACTAATTGCAAGGAAATAAACACTTATTTTTTTCTTTTTTAATCTAGTTTGTTTAGTTTAATTTTTGGGCTACAGTTTGTATGTAGTCATTGTCTCTCATAGTAGTTTTCCTTGTTTGTTTCTTTTTTACAATAGGAAAAGAAAATATTTTTAAAGTAAGAGAGTACTGTAAAATCAGAACGACATCAGAATCGGGACTTAGTACCTGGAATTATTTCAAAGTTATGTAAATATTTTTCCTCATCTATGAAAATAGAGCCCTTATAGTGGAAGAACAGAGTTAAAATATATGCAGTGCAAGCAGGCATTTAAAAAGTATATTTTTCACATAAAGCTAAAACAAGCCCCATCAACTCTGTGGAAAGGAATGCCAATTAAAAGTTTATTTTAATAAAGCAAGTGAAAGAAACACTTTTATGAATAGAATATAACTATAATTTTAACTGAAAATAGCAAACTGAGAATTACATAATGAAACTGTTAAACCTTTAGTTAGATAGTATAACAGAAGAAATTCATATCAGTTTCTCAGAAAGTACCAAAAGCCAAATCACTTTCCACTCCTTTTGGTAAATTCACTTTCCCTTGCTTAAATGATTTACTTAAAAGCGTAAACAATACTGTATTAATATATCAAATCTTTGACTACCCAAAAATGAGAATTTATTTAGAGGAAATATCAGGGGAAAAAATCCTACTAGTTTTTGGCATTAAATATAAGAGTTTTAGCAAGTTTGGGTTTTTTTTTTCAACAGTGGTAAGATTTTTATCACTGCAGCCTCTTCATAGCATAAGACCTTCTATTGTTCTCCTCCTCCCTGAAAGCTGCTTTAGATGAAATAAACTTTTTTTGACATGCAGTAACTGCTTTAGGACTTCTAGAGATGTCTTGGTAACCTGTATAAACTTAAAATTTTATTTTTGTTAAAAGTTCGTGTTCTGTCTGTTAGCACATTTGACATCATTAAGTCACAAGGCAATTATATCTTTGATTTTAATATAGCCAGAACTTGAACCAAGTTTCTTGAAGCTAACAGACCCTTTGTATTCTCTACTAAGACCTCTATCGTAACACAGAATCAGAACCTGACTTAGTCATTTTGGTATCAAGCCTGTTACTTCTGAACGTGGATGTGACCTTATGATTATGGATAGAAAACTATTGGTGTATCACATAATCATGATAGTAACAGTTTAAAATATTGGTATTTAAGACCATTAATTCCTTTGAGTCCTAAATGCTCACAAAGTCTTTTAATAATTACAAGTTATAAGAACGTTATCCCCGTACATTGGAATTTAAAAATCCGGCTGTTTCCTTAAATTTCTGTATAATTCTTGCACGTGCACTTTTCCGTACACTTCTTGCACGCCAGCATTGTGCAAGATTTCCGTGAAGAAAAATACTTTCAAACCGGGAAGGTAAATTAAGGATGCAGAGGGATAAATCGCACAGCTTAGACATTGCTCAGGCTCGAAGCATCAGCCCACACCCCTGCACGCTCGTTGGCAGTCCAGTGTGGCTGTCGCCCATGGGCAAGGCTTCAGTCCTGTGTCTGTGCCTCAGAGCGGGCCCCGGCTCCTGCTGTTACCCGCGCCAGGATACTGGTTCCCCGAAATGGAACCATTACAGCTTTCTGTACCGTGGAGATTTAAGGAAGTATAATACCCAACTCAATGACCAGTAATTGTCTCGTGAAATGCAGAACATACAGGTAATCCTAGAGTCTTAATATATATGTTATTTAGACGCGTGACACTTCTGGATTAAGACTAAATCCCATAAATATGAACGATATGAAAATGAAATGTACTGAAAGATGAGTTAGCATGTTAACGAGCAGAAACAATAAACTCTTCTCCCTGTTAAGTTTTCTGGGAGCTTGCCATCGACCTTTACTGGGCCCCAAAGTTCACCAGTTAGCTTCTTTTATTACTATTTTTAGGAATTCTTATCGGAAACTGAGAATGGGCAACAAAAAATAAACCTGGTAGCATCCAAAGGAGAACTGCTGTGCTCTGTTCTACCGAAGGAAAAGGCTAAAGTTATCCGGGACAAATCTGCTACCGCTAAAGAAGATTGGAAAAATTTTATCACCACCCTCCACCAGAAGGAATCTGCATTGGAGGTATTGAACCAGTCACAGTGGGGAAAGACTGGATCTAAATTTCCTCTTTGCTTTTTGTTTCAAACAGCACAGTTTAGATTTCTTATATAGCTGTGTTTATGATCTGACAGAACTAATAAATAGCTATTTTCAAGAAGCCTCATTCTTCCGCTTACATTTTACTTCTGTTTACTTATATCCTTATGACCTGATTACACTTTAAGTGGGGTGTTTTGTGCAAAAGGGTGTAGTTCAGAGTAGCTGAAGGTAGCAAAGACAGCACTTGCTCAAATTCCTTAACATGAGTCTCATAAAATGTGCTGGATTACTAGAACACATTTTCTTTTTTAAGGACTGTTCTAGCACAGATTTCTGCCACTGGTGCTAATTGAATAGTCCCAGTATGGTGGGTAAATGTTGTCTATCTTATTGCAAACTGGTGAAATGTAACTATTTATTTGAGCAACTTTTTAAATAAACCCCAGAGCCTTTTTCTGTTCAGAACTCACAATTCAACCAGCACAGAAGGTGAATATCTTAAAAATATAATCTCTTTTAAGGTCATAAGTTTTAAGGTCAAAAGGTCTTAGCTGGAATTCCCTTCATA
>NW_008824807.1:1847657-1855135 GCF_000699105.1 Pygoscelis adeliae | reverse complement strand
AACCAATGCTGCCTAGTCAGCTGAGAAAAAGTTTAAATACATTTAATACATCATGCAGGATAGCCTTTCAAAAAAAATTCTCAGGTAGCAAGGACTTACCTTTCTTTGTCTCAGGGTTGCCATGACAGAAGATGTCCTTAGAGGTTAATCTTTTTGAGCCAAGCATTTTTCAGTCTCATAGGCTTAGTTTTTCATTCTAATGTTTAATTTAAGTGATAAAGCTATAGCTAAAAAGAAAACTAAATCAGTCTGGGGGGAAAAAAAAGAAAACCAACACCTAGGGCACAGGAACTATGCTACTATGCTGTTCAGGTTTCTATTCCATATGAATTATTTCAGATGCTCTTTTTTTAATCATGCAGAATAAGCCTACAAGAAAAATATGCAAGCACTGAAGGAATGCCTACGTATGCCTTTATGCACACATTTTTATAAGAAAAATTTTACACTGAAAAAGAATATAATCAGAAATGATCCCCAGGATTGGGTTGAACTTAGTCGTACATCACCCAGGAATAGTGGCAGCCCATTTAAGGAGGGGTCAGTGTGAATGACTGCAGTCAGATGTTAGGTAACTTGTATCCCAAATTAGTCTTTTTTCAGACTGCCTTAGCTGTGTGAGTTAGACTTACATTGAGCCAAAGCTCATAAGATCTGTAAAACTGTCAGCTGAGAGGAAATTTGCTTCAGCCTCCCCTCAACTGTGTAGCAATGTCCTGCATTGTTGCCTTTATTTTGCCTCTTAAAGAGGTGCTCTCAGACTTTTCTTTCAGTGTCTGTGGGAGCAGAGCTGGTGTAATTTATTTTGAAGAGTTGTGTAGTGTTTGGCTGCAATTGTATGTCCTTTTTTTGTGCTTGGTCTGTGTGTTGTGCATTACAGTTATGTCCAGAGCAGTGGGACTGTTGATAAAATTGTGCATGTCTTCCAGAACTTAAAGATCCAGATGAAGGACTTCGAAGCAACTGCTGAGCCTCTGCAGGAGTGGCTGACCACAACTGAGAGGATGGTACAAGGAAGTAGCAGTCGGCTCCATGATCTTCCTTCCAAAAGGAGAGAACAGCAAAAGTTGCAGGTGACTTCTTATGAGCCTTTTTAACACAACCAGACTTTCCTGTCCCATCTTCCTGGCCTCATTGATTCCTTACAAAAGCTTGATCATTCTAGCTAGCATCCTGACCTCTAAATAAGATGAGACCTGGTTTCAAGGATTGCTGTTGATGATCCTGTTCCATCAGGTTTTGCATCTCCACATTTCTTATGACATGCTGCTTCATTGCTGTAGCTGTATGGTGTGCCTTTCTCAGCAAGCTTGCCATATGTCACTTCTATCTTTCATGGGGCCTTCGTGCGTCTCTATTTCCTGCTTTCTTGCACCCACTCTTAATATTAACGTGCTTGTGCTTTACAGTCTGTCCTTGAGGAAATAAGCTGCCACGAGCATCAGCTCAACAGGCTAAAAGAGAAAGCTCAGCAGCTGTGGGAAGAGCAAGCTGCCAGCAAAAGCTTTATGCGCAGAGTGTCTCAGTTGTCTTCTCAATATCTTACTCTAAGCAATCTGACAAAGGTAATGCACTCAGTGTACGTGCTTTTAAGCAGTTCGTTTGATGTATGTGGGGAAAAAGAAAGACTGAAATGTGAAACACTGCAGTTGTCTTGCTTGTCTGCTCTTTGGTATGTCTGAGCTCTCTTGTCTTTCACATTGGCTTTAAAGAGTGGGAAGTAGGAGGTGGATAATTCCATGGACTGTCAACAAAATGGAATTGTGATTATTTTTTTTTTAATTTTTTTTTAAATGTGCTTTGATTTAAAAAGTAAACCCCACCTGATTATACAATAATCAGGTTTGATTTTGATTATTTCAAGCATTGAAGACATTTATTTTTGTAATAAGTGGCACCTGAAAGAAGTCTTTTTCAAAACTTAGGGGAGTTATTTTTTTAGAAAATACAGAATACAGAGAAGTTATTACTTCATTGCATCCTATAATGATGATTAATTATTTGCATTGTCAGCATCTTCATCTAAAACTAATAGATGGGTCTTCCAAAAAAAGTTACCTCTTAGGCTGCTTTTGAAGGTTCAAAGGGAGTCATAGACCAAACTCTAAAGTATCAGGCTAAGAACTGAGAGTTTAACCTAACTCTGTTTTGCTGAGTGGTGCTTGACACACTTCACCATTTAATAGTTCTACTATCTCTATTGTATAAACAGATAAGAAGGTCTTTGTGTTAGGACTGTTATTTTTCACAAAGTTCCAGTCATGAAGGAGGCTTGATACTGAACTAGGCTTAGAGTTACTACAGTAATGAAAATAATTACGGATATAGGAAGTGTGTTATGGGATAACAATTCAATTCAGAAAGTATTTTTTTTTGGGCAATTGCTAGTTTGTTAATTTCTACTTTTCCTGTGGAAATAAAAATTATAAAGCCTATCTAGAGCTGTATGACTTATTGAAAATTATTGTATGTGTGGCCATAATAAATTTTTGTGACTGCAAAATGAGAAAAGGAAAGATGCATGAGTTACTAACATTGGCTTATGTGGACAGAACTTGTAGGAGATAACAGGATGAGAAGAGGGAGTCTGAGGCAGAGGATACGTATGATCCAGCCTATGAGAGAAATCCTGAAATTCTTTGAATAGCCACGGACACTTGAGAAAGATCCCTCTCTGTAACTTCCTAAGCCTGTTTCGCTGGCTTGACTTTAGTTCTCTGTCACAGTGTGAAATACACTCTGCTCTGTATTCCTGTTCACCTCAGGCCTTTTAGCACTGTAACTTGAGCGCGTATTTTTGATTTGTATGCATGTCAGTAATTTTTCAGAAGAATGGTTATACCAGCGGGAGTCATTGAGGAAAACAGGTCTTTCTTTTCCAAGTATCAACAAGGTAATTTTGCTGCAGTGGCATAGCTTCACAGGCTTAAATCTGTCTTGTGCATTGACAGATTTCACAAGTTATCTTCAGTTGCAACACTGAAATGGAGTTTGGGTGTGACTTACCAGATGTTTAAGAAAAAGTGAAACCAGAAAACTCTCATCTACTTTGGATGAGAGGAGACAATTAGATGAAGCTTTACCTTTAGAAAACAAAAAAAAGGCATTTCTGAAGTTTTCATTTGTATATTATGTTTGGATAACCCGTTTGTGTGTGTATGCAAAAGTCATTCCATGCTCAAGTAAGTGTACTTGTAATTATCGATGTATGAAGAGAATTTCTGAGTATAGTTTATGAAACTCATTCTAAAGTCCCTGAGTAGGTATGGGGAATAACTGATCCTTTGAACAGCTGCTGGTGCTAATTGCTGTATGAATTGCAGGAGAAAGTTTCCAGAATGGATAGGGTTGTAGCAGAGCACCAGCAGTTCTCGCACAGTGTCAAGGACCTCCAGGACTGGGTGGCTGATGCAGTTCACATGCTGGATTCCTACTGTCATCCCACCGCAGACAAGAGTGTTCTGGACAGCCGGATGTTAAAGCTAGAGGTATGGAAACAGACTCCAAAACCTGGTCTTTTTAGATCTGTAAGAAGAATGCAAATACAGGATACTTTACGTTACTTGTTGCATATTAGTGTAATGGCTGTTGTCGTTCAGACACTGATTTTCAATTTGCTCAAAAAATAACTCTTTTTTTATAGAGGAAAGAGCTCATTATTAGAAGTTTTCACTAAGAATGATACAGGGACCTTTATGACATGGAAAACTGCATATATGCAAATTCTTTAAAAAACCTCAAAAGATGTTGTGTGGTTGCTGAAGGTTAAATGGAAGAAGTAGGTTATTCACTTCTGTTAGTTTAATATATTATTTCCTAGATCTTACAGGTAATATGGATGATTCAGAGCAGCTTTTTCTATAATTGTTTGCTTTAAAAATGGTGACTACAGTTAAGAAAATAGCATCTATTGATACCGCTGTACAAAAGATGTTGAAGAGCAGTACTCAGAAAACAATACTTTTCATATTATTGATGTCTCAAATTTTGAGCCGTGGCCAAAATATGGACAATTCCTCAAAATTATAAGGACACATCAAAAAGCAAAAGATTGTAGCAAAATACTAAAATTAGTTTTGCCTTTTGTTCATTGAGTCTTTCGGGTTCATGCTTTCAGGCTTTTCATGACTTTGCATAGTGTTAGAAGCTGTTAGTTTGCAACTGCGCAGCTCCAGGAGCTGAAGTCTCTACGCTGACATTGCTGATAGTCTACTGAGTTTATATGTTGGTTCCTTTGTGCTGCAAATAGATCCTAGAGTTGTAGAACTGTGTTTCAGCCCTGTAGAAGTGCTTTGTCACCACGTCTTGTTTTCTCTATGAATGAATCCTCCTGTTTTCCATCTAAATGACATTCCCTTTGGAATGTCAGCTTTTCCACCCAACAGTACCTTCTCTGATACACTGTAAGTACCTGCACAGATTCCACGAAAACTTCCCTGCCAACCAAGATTTTTTTTTTTAATGGCCTGAACCTACCCTTTGAAAGTCACTTTTTCCTTGTGAAGCCTAGCTGTGAACCCCACATTGTCCCTCTTCCAACTGACTGTTTGTACAAGCTGCTAAATTTGATCGGCTCACTTTCCAGTAAAGCCAGTTAGTATATTCGTGCCCAGTTAATGATAAAAGTAGAATAATATCCGCTCACTTTTTAGGGACTGCTAGCAGTGAAACAAGAAAAAGAAATCCAAATGAAAATGGTTCTGACGAGAGGAGAATCTGTTCTGCAAAATACTTCTCTGGAGGGAGTATCAGTGATTGAACGGCAGTTGCAAACGCTGAAGGACAGCTGGGCTTCTCTTCTGTCTGCTTGTATCCAGTGCAAGAGGTAAAAAGGGTATGAGGTGCAGAATGATGCTTAGCAATGAAGCACTGACAAAATTTTTGAAAAGTTAATACCCAGAGTTTTATTATTACAAGAGTCAAATTCATATAAAATGACTGCATGTGCCTAACATTGCAGGTCTAGAGGCCTTAAGTGACATATTCATTTGAAGTAGAAAAAGGGGTGGAAATTGTGAGCGATCTAGGCTTTGTTAATACTTATTGTCAATATACTCTTAAAAGTGGATTCCATGATTGTTGTAAATTTTACTTTGAGTTGCACTTGATGCCTTGAATTGTTCTCAGAAATGAGAAGATCTTGTCACAGACATTAATGGTTGCTCTGTCAAGACCCTGTCTGGTGACTGCATGTGCCTAACATTGCAGGTCTAGAGGCCTTTCATAGAAGGTACTGTAATTGCAGTGTCCAATAGTGATTCTCAAAGTGATAAATGAAGAAATACAGGGGGAAAAAAATGCAGTCTTCTTTGGTGGAGCATGACTAGTTGCAAGTATTTAAATTTAAAACAACAAAGGTAATTAAACATTAGAATACAGCAACTTCTGAATATGTGCAAAGGGACAGAAAACTTCTGATTCTGGATCTTATGATTTCAGTTGCATTTTATTTACTAAAGCTAGAACGTGTCAGCTAGCTACATAACTTACAGACCTCTTTAATATTCTAAGTTTGGAAAACTTAATTTCTCTTTATCAGCCAAACAGTGCTCCTAGTTAAAACCTGTAGGGTTTTAACAGCTCTGTCTCAGACTGCTTAGCTTGTGATATATCTTTCTTATAAATATAGTCTAGAATAACTGTATATGACTATATCTCACTGCTTAAATAGCGTGAGAACCTCCACTCTCACAACGAATATGTATTTTTAAATTACAGTCAACTGGAAGGAGCTCTCTCCAAATGGACAAGTTACCAGGATGATGTTCGTCAGTTTTCCAGCTGGATGGATAAAGTAGAAGCAAGTATGAATGCTTCTGAAAGGCAATATGCTGAACTAAGGGAAAAAACAGCTGCCCTCAGCAAAGCAAAGGTGTGTTTGCTTTACAACAAACCAGCAACAAGCCCATATCACCTTACAAGCAATAAAAAAGGCTGAATAACTGCAGGATTAATCTGTGGTCTTGTTTTAATGCTGCCCATTCATAAATGTGTTCTCTTTCTGTTTTGCAGCTACTCAGTGAAGAGGTGTTGAGTCACAGCAGCCTGTTGGAGACAATTGAAGTAAAAGGAAGTGGGATGGCTGAGCATTATGTCACTCAGCTTGAACTCCAGGACCTTCAGGAGCGGTATAAGTTCCTCAAAGACAGAACGAGGGTACAGTTTTTCTTGATAGCACTCCCTCTTGTTTTGTTTGCAACAAGGAAAAAGAGAAAGTCTTTTCATTGATCATTTATTTTACAGTTAAATGAGGAGTAAAAATTTGGGGACAGCTGTAACTTAATGTAACAGGAAGTTATTAGTGTGACTTATCAATCTGTCTTCCTGTACCACTGAGCTTCAGATCTTTTCAGAAAGGTTATAAAAATCTGAATCTGAAAAAAATCATCTGAGGAATTCAATGTCAAAAGTCTCATTGACTTCAGCGTGGATATGATTTTACCCATTGTGACTGAAAAGCTAGAAGCATCTCTGAATCTGTGATTTGCATAAATGTATGTTGTGCAATAAATGCAACCAGTCAATGAGGTAATTCACAAGTGGTTGACAACTATAGAAGCTTAATATTGAACACAAACCTTATTAGCAAGTGAACTGACCCTAATGTCAAAAGACCCAGCATGATAAATACTATATTTACTGATAAGTGTTAATATCGTAGATCTGGAAAAGATTAGGGCATAGACAGATAAAGACCAAGATGGGTTTTAATGTAAGATAGAAAGAAGAAATAATAAAACACCTGGTGATACATTTAAAGCTAGGTGATTATCTCCAGTTAACCTAAATTCTTCTGTGGTAATTAAATAATGCCTAATGTATGCTCAGACAGGCAACTTTTCTTCATGACAGCAGTGTAGTAAAACTGAATTTTGTTGTCTCAATGATGTCTTTGTCCTGTGGAAAGGGCCAAAATTCAGTTTTTCAAATGCATAAGTGATTCGCTGTTCTGTGGTACTCTCTTCCACAACTACAAAGAATGCAATGTGCTGTCTTTCTTCGGACCTTCTGTGAATGAATTCACTCAGGTTTGCCAGGGAGATAAGTCCTGTGAAGCGCTAGTGAATACCTAGTATTTGTTTTAGTATGGGGATCCTCTAACCTTTACCTTTTTCTCTTGCACAAAGCTATACAGACTGCCTGTATTTGCTCAGCTTGGGAGCAATGAGAAATAGATGGTAGTTCACAGAGGCAAGAGCTCTGTACCTCTTTCCTCATGTAGCAAGAAGCATCCCTTCTTTCTCTTCCCACCTAATACCCCACATGACTTTGGTCTTCCCCACTCCCAACTGTGGTGATGATGTTAAGTGTCAAGAGTACATCCAACCCTTAAAAGAAATTCAAAGTTCAAAGCAAATAGCTGGAAAGTAAAGAATGGTCAAATCCTTTAATAATCCTTTGGCCAGGTGGGAAAACTGACAAGCTTCCCCAAGGGTTTGTGGCCCAAGCCTGAGCAGACCAAGACCTGTAATTCCCTG
>NW_008824807.1:1817784-1847584 GCF_000699105.1 Pygoscelis adeliae | reverse complement strand
GCCTTGTAAAAGATTAATAACACTCCTCTTTTTTTTCTTCCTTCCTCCCACTACCCAGACCTGTTAGAAATAGGTAAAGCAGACAGTGGGTTCATGGCTGCTATTTATGAAAGTGTTTTTCTTCTTATGTAGCCTGCTGCCATGGGTTGTAGCCTGTCTCACTTCCATCCGAACTCGATTCCCTGTTCCCATCATTTCTTAGAGGATGTGAATTACATGTAGTGTATTTTTCTTGCACTTAGAAAGACTAGTCTAGTGCTAATATATGATGCCTTTCCTGCTGTACCCCAGATATGGTAATATTTTAGTGCTGGGTTGTGAAATTATTGTAACTTGCTCACCCACGTACACAGATGACTTGCTGTCTGTTTCTCACTGTGCTCTGTAGAAACTGCCTGCAAAGGACTTGGGTGGTCTTCAAACCTGTTTGATACTTTTAATAGGAGATTATTATTCCATTGGCAAAAAAAATCATGTGAAGAAAAAATATGCAATTTCTAAGCTCATACTCTTATTAATCACTTCAGTAGAGTGAATTTAAATTGGTATAAAAATTAAGAAGGTCTTTTGTTATTAGACGCTAACGTGTTATTTAAAAGTGATCCCAGATTAAAACTTCAAATCCCAGAAGTCACAAACTTACGTGAAGAATCTTTTAGGATGAGTGTCTGTATCCCCACATTTCTTTCCCTGTAATTGATCAAACCATCCTCAGAATCCGAGTACTCTTGAATTCTAGGAAAGCTCAGTATCAGGTAGAAAATTTTCACCTTGGTGGAAGTCCGGGTTTTATGTTTTGGTTTGATGATACACTGAGAAATATATATACATCTATGTAAATATTTTAACAAGCAGGAGGCAGTAACAAAAGCTGAAGGACTGCTTAACTTACATCAAGAGTACCAAAGAAATCTGAAGACCTTTGAAGTATGGCTGGAGAAGGAACAGGAAAAACTTGACTGTTTATCACATCTTGATGGTGATGCCCAGAAACAGGAGGCAACACTCCGAGACTTACAGGTACATAATGTGTGACACACCAAGTAACACAAAAAAAAAAAAAAATCATACTTGTAAAGTAACAGAATAATATTAATTACCAGGCAAAAATTACATCTCTTTTTTTGTCTCAAGAACAGCTTGGAATCACGTTATATATAAGTACTTTGCTGCTCAAAAGTGGTTCCAGTAAAGTCAGTGGAAACATTGTTACTCATTTCCAGAAAGAAGTGTCAGGCCTTGAATGAAATCTCCAGGCATACTAATGCTTTCTTGCAAGCACTGAATTTTAGATGTTGGCCTACCTCTTCTTTTCCCTGTGTTTCACAGAATATCAAAAGTATTCTTTTCATTGGGTTTTCATCTTTTATTGCTTACAGTGCACATGCATCTACTTTCAGGCAGTTCCAGTCACGTAGGCTAGCTCCCATGGTGAGGTGGGAAGACTATTACTGAATCACTTAGGTGACAGTGAAGGGTGAACCTATAGTACTTCAGTGATTTCCCAGTTATGATCTTAAGCTGGTTTAAAATACTTTCATACCTGTTGTTGAATTAGCAAAAGGTCTGTGTTTGAGTTATGAAATATTTATTACTTTATTCAGGATAATGAGAAGGTCTTTGAATGATCAGGGACTCCGCATATATGTCTTGTTATTATAGTTTACTTTACAAAATCTGAATCCATTTGAAAATCTGAATATATATCTCAAATATAAACTAAGACAACACACAACTGTATTTTGTTAAGGTAATTTCCTGGTTATGTTTTAAATCAGATTGAATCCCTTCGTACTTTCTAATCAAGTTCTATTAAGCATGAAAATGCCATACATGTCCAGGAGACGGTATCAAGAATTATTTCGGAATGATGTCTGAAACATGTAAAAATAAATAGGTTTGTTTATTTTAAAAGATTCACACTGCCATGTGTGAATGAAAGCTGTTAATGTGGGTATGTATCCATAATTCTGCCTGTACAGGAGCTGCAGGTCCACTGTGCAGAAGGACAGGCATTATTGAATGCTGCTGTCCGTGCCAGAGAGGAGGTGATTCCCTGGGGCATTCCCCAGATAGAAGACCGAGCCCTGGAATCCTTACGGCAGGATTGGCACATTTATCAGCACAGGCTTTCTGAAGCAAGAAGCCAATTAAATGCCACTGTGAGCAGACTGAGGTTAATGGAGAAAAAATTTGAGAAGGTTAATGACTGGCTAACAGATCTGGAGGAGAAAGTTGCTATCAGGACTGGGAGACAGTCTGGTAGAGCAACAAAGGAGATGCAGCTTCAACAAATGAAGGTAAAGAATATAGCTAAGGCATTCCTTAAGCAAAATAACCATGTGAGGTTTCCACATCAGTTCCTGGTTGCACTGTGAAAAAGACAGAAAGCGTTGCAATGTATTCTGAGGTGGTGCCTAGAATGATGGATCCAAGAAAGCTTTGTGCCTTCTGGGTCCAGGTTCCTCCCATTTTACTGGTAAAGGTATGGCTATACCAATGTTGAAATCTCATAGGGAGATCTGGAATTCATATGCTCTGTGGTATATGAAGGCATAACTGAGGACAAAGATTGGTCCTGGAGGGGGAAAGCCTTAACGTTGTAACGAGTAAAATGTGACCAACTGTGTGGTAAAGTCTCTGCTGTGTTGATGTAATAATTCTCCTTTAGTCACTGCAAGGAGAAGACATGGTTCTGAATAAACACAGGAGGCAGATTTGAAGAGATTCAAGGTTATGCTTTACAGTCACCTTTTAAAACTTCGGGCAAATTCTATAGGAACTGCAGGTTGCATTTCTATTATTCTTTTGGGGAAAAAAAAAATATTGAAACTATCATAATGAAATGCAGCCCCTATGGTATGAAAAAACTTCCAGCATATTCATTACATTAACCTTCATCAGATTCTGTTTTATCTTCCTGTTGTAAATCCATTTTTACAACCATGTATTTGTTTTCCTTTTCGATGATTTCCTGACTTAGTTACAAATAAATTCCTGTTGTGTTTAAGATGTTTGAATCAGTCATATAAGCTTGATAATGTCTTTGTCATAGAAGTGGCATGAAGAAATTACAATCTACAAAGATGATGTGGAAGAAGTTGGGGTATTGGCTCAGCAAATACTAGAGGAAAGTCTCACTGCAAGTAGAATGGGAAGCCAGGCTACGCAGCTTACATCTCGCTACCAAACTCTTCTTCTTCATGTCTTGGTAAGTAATGAAAATTAATTCATTGTAACATCATAAATTGTCAGTTAAGAAGCAAATATAAACAGACTTTCTTAATTAGACTTCATCAGAGTTTATTCATTACTGTAGACTCAATAATATAATATTCACATACTTATTCATACATATACACACACACGTAGATTTCATTGGACTAAATGTATTAGAGAACCATAATCAGGATAATGCCCTTTCAAAAATATTCAGATGTTGTTACTGTCCTGTTTGGCAGTTTCAGGAGGGAAATTCAGAATCCAGTATGTTTGAATGTTGACAACTTCTCTAGAGAAAAGTTTTCAGGTTATCACTGAAACACTTAGGTATGGGGCAAATTTGAATTGATAAGGTACAGTCTTCAGATCACTTTAAGTAGTAAGTGTCTCATATTACCATAATCACAAGTCGTAATTCAAATTTCAAAATATAAGTACCTTTTCAGTGTTTAGTATTAACTCAATTTTAACATTAGTGATTGCTATATGTACACCCTGACAAGACCTCAGTGAGAATTATCCACTAAATATGAAAGAACTCAAAACCTATGTGTTTAATCTTAGTATATCAGGTTTTATTAATAAATAGCAATTTATTGCTATCTTCAGCCAATAGCAGTGATAAACATCTGGGTGGTTCTTGTTTCCTCCCCCTACCCTCCATATTTGTTTGAAGGAGCAAATAAAGTTTCTGGAAGAAGAAATACGCTGTATGGAGGAGTCGGAGTTGGCTTTTAGTGCTTACACAAATTGGTATGGAGCTACTAACAAGAACTTCAGAAATGTGATCACCAAGTTTGACGTGGTTGACAAAACAGCAATGGAGAAAAAAGTGCAGAAACTAGAGGTACAGCTTTCTTGAATGCAATTTTTGTTTCTGTTCGCCAAGAAGAGGCTATATTGCAACTTGCATCTTAACAGCTGCTCAAAGTTCTGACTTCACCTTGCCCAGAGAAGCTAATAGGATAAAGACCACACAGTGTAAAACTTTCTGTTCTCATGTCATACACATTAGATCACAGTTTGGTTGTTGAGGTTATGAATAGTCCTAAATAATATAATCCTATCCTTCCGTAAGGCATGTTTGTATGTGTTTTGTTTTAGGTTAAAACTTAAATAAATTCCCCTTGCAAAGCATCCTGTCATGTATATTTCAAACCAGTACGCACTGTGGCAAGAAGTGCTTCTTATTTCTCCTCATTGAAATAACTCAGTAGTAAAACTCACATTTCATCTCAGAGTTGTAGATGAGGTTTTCGTATGTCCTGCAGCTTAAACGTAACACGCTAAAGGAAAACTTTCATCTGTTCCAGAATTTGGAGTATGAATCTTCTCGTGATAGTCCTCAGTTTCTGTGTTTATCTTCACAAGCCCAGTGCAGAACAGAAGTATTTGCTTTTTCTGCTTCCTTCTAGTTTACCACACCTTAACTCCAGGCAATTTTGTGATGAAAAGTCCATTCAATTTCTTTAGCAATTCCTTCTGTGTCCTTAGCAAAATAAAAAAAAAAAAAAATTAATTAGTCTTTCACTGATAATAGAACTACAATGAATAAAAAAACAAACAAAAAAAACCAGACCAGGGCAAGAGCTTGCATACATTTTCTGTTAACCAACACTTCCTTCACAGTTGCTATTGAGTGATATGGACGTAGGCCACAGTTTACTGAAATCTGCCCGTGAGAAGGGGGAGCGAGCTATAAAGTACATGGAAGAAAATGAAGTTGACCAGTTAAGAAAAGAAATTGGAGATCATGTGGAACAGCTTGAAGAGCTGGCTGGCTCCATCAGGAAAGAGCACATGACTTCAGAGAAGTGCCTTCAGCTGGCAAAGGAGTTCTCAGACAAGTACAAGGCACAGACTCAGTGGGTCGTGGAGTACCAAGCCATGTTACATGCTCCAGCGGAGCCAAAGAGCGAACTGTATGAGAAGAAGGCCCAGTTGTCCAAATACAAGGTAAAAAGGTGTTGTATCATTGTACTATTGAATCGATTTTGATCTAGTGACTCGCAGTAAATCCTCTGATCCAGGTGTCTGTTCAGGTTTCCTCAATAGATGTATGAGATGTCTCTGATCTGGATGTCCAAATCAGCATCAGAGTGAAAAGATGCATGATAACTTGCATCTACGAACCAGAGTGAGCACCTGGATTTGAAATGTGAATGTCCTAATAAGGCTTCCACATCTGAAAACTTCCTGTTATGGAGCAAAATTCTTTTATGAGTACATATATGGGTAATTCCATTGATATCAACAGAGTTAACTGCTGTTTAAGCAAGGATAGAAATCAGTTGGTCTTTCTTTACTGCAGACATTGCCTCTGTTTACATTGGCTTAATCAGCTTTCTGGTTAAAGCTGAATGTCCCAGCTCAACTGACATCTAAGACAGTCAGCTGCTATGGCCTCCTCTGTTTTTAGTTAGGATTTTAATGAAGTGGTTTTTGGGGTTTTTTGTTTGGTTTTTTGTTTTGTGTTTTTTTTTTTTTCTCCAGTCATAAGTATGAGTAGAAAAAATTGACAACAAACCCCATTGTTTCTCTTGTAAAATACTTTTGTTTTTGTAAAATACTCCAGGATTACAGAAGTTTCATAAGATGTGTATTGGGTCTGGCTGGGATGGAGCTAACTCTCCTCATAGCAGCCCATATAGTGCTGTGCTTTACATTTGTGGATAAAACAGTGTTGCTAACAAACCAGGGTTTTGGCTATTGCTGAGCAGTACCTGCACAGCATCAAGGCTTTCTCTCTGAAACTGCCCACTACCCCTCACCAGCTTCAATACTCAAAGTCATATGTCATAGCTGTGTGCTTGCTTTCTACGTTTGGGGAGCTGGTATCTCACTGTCAGTTGATAGATGCTGGCACGTGCCATGCTGCCTGAGCCGGTGGCATAATGACATTACAGATCAGATTGCATACTCTCGAGAGTACAGTCTTACGCACTCGTCTACGTACTGTCTCATTAAGGGGATGGCTTTGGCGATACTTTCCCACCTATTTGCAGAATTTGTTCCTCTGACCAAGTTTTATCCCTAACACTTGCCCCTTCACACGTATTAACTCCCTCTCCTTCACCAGCTCCAGATTATCAGCCGTGCTACTAGCCACTCACAAAAAGAGCAATTGCACTTAGATGCCTGCAATGTTGTTGTCTCAGGGCACGGCTGAGAAACATAGTGCTGTACTGGTAGCAGCTCTTTTCATCTGGAAAAGATGATATATACCACGATAGAAGGCTGTGCTTCAGGTCAAAGGGAAGTTAGTGAAATAGATCTTCAGTGTTCAATATATGTATTTTAATTCTTGCTTGCACTGTAGTCCATACAGCAGACTGTTCTGTCACATGAGCCTTCAATAAAATCAGTGATTGAAAAGGGAGAAGTACTTCTTGATCTGGTTAATGATGTGACTCTAAAGAACAACATTCAAGACCTTCAGAGCAGTTACCAAGAACTCTGCAGCAAAACAAAGGTAAAAAGTCAGGAAGAAAACTTTAGGTTCTTTCAATTTTCTGTATTTTTTCCACTCTTTAAGAAGCTGACTATTTGTTTCATGTTGTCATGTCACACCCTGTACAGAGCGCCAGATAATTGCTTTTTTTTTTTTTTTTTTGGAGAGGGGGAATACTTGAATATGGAAGGAACTTCTACCTTAGTAAATCTAACAAGAGTAGCTGAAATGAATTTTGTGTGTGGCAGGTGAATCCTTCGTAGCACTAAGGGGAAATATATCAGTGACTAGTTTGTACTATTGTTACTATTTTTAATTGCTTTGAACAGATTTCTAAATATGTTATTTCTTGAAGGGACAGATGCCCTTAGAATATACCATTTTGTCTCTTGTTTCTGCTAGATCTTGCACAACCCCTGTTTAATCTAGTTTAGTTGTTGAATGGAAGTCACTGGAGAAAATGAACTGCAAGATGGATATAACTTAATTCAGCGAGGGCGTTATTAATTAACATTGATTCATTAGTCCACCTGTACGTAGTACTTTGAAAGATCTAATACTTCTAAATATGTCCTAAAGTATGATTATTCCTAAAGCTTTTAATAGGTTATACTCCTAACAAGGATAAGCTCTGCAAACCATGTTAGTACTTATGTTTGACCTAAGTATCTTTAATTGCCAATCCATCCACCAATAGCAGATGATTTTATTTTTTTCACAGTTGACTTTTAATTTACAGACATTCCCCTGATCTGTACCACAAAACCGGTATCTGTTGCATTAGATGTAATGTTGATGACTTAAAAGTAGAGAAACATATGAAAAATCTTTCTTAAAAAGAATAAATACATTTTAACTCAACGTGTACATTCTTAATTTGCCTACCACATTCACAGGCAATATGTACATGCAAAGGCTGTAGGCAGCACGGACCCAATAGGTCATGTGCAGTCTCTCAAAGAGTGTATAATAACTCTTTCTAAGTGAACTTTATGTCAAGTTGATAGTGTTTATTTTCTTAAAGCAAGGAGATCCTCAGTGTTTTCCTCAGTTCTCAAAGTGTGGTATTTCATGTGGAGTGAAAATACTGCTCAATACCGCAGAGTTTATTCACACAAGGAATCGCTTTGATGTCTTCCTTAACAGTCTAATCGCATGAGAGTCCCTCACAGGAATATAAATTTAGAAGATAACTCTCTCACTATGCTTTCAAGCTCTTGGTGGGTTTTTGTTTGGGGTTGTTTTTAATTCTTGTAATTACCTGAATATTTAATTCTGGTTATTGTGGACCTGCAGGAATACGTTGAAACCTTAGAGGTGAAAGTAAAAGAACATGAGGATTACAACAGTGATTTGCAAGAAGGGGAGAAATGGTTATTACATATGTCCAGCAGGCTGGTCAGCCCTGACCTCATGGAAAGTAACAATCTTGAAATAATCACTCAGCAACTAGCTAACCACAAGGTGGGTTTGCTATTGGGTAACTTCCTTTGTCTGGTGAAATAAAATTTTTCTTCTTTGCTTCTCTGTCTCTACTCCCGAGCTCTAGTTATTTGTCATTCACCTGTTTTACTCGTCTTACTGCTAACTGGGTAAATAAGCATTAGTGTCCTTAATACAGTTAACAAATCTACCTTGTTGTTAGCAGTGTTTCTTGGATGAGACTGCATCTGCACAAGAGCTTTGTTGTACACTGATCTGAATTCTGTGTCAGATTTGTGCTGAGATATCCCAGGAAATAGACCACAAAAAGCAGATTAGGGTGACTTTACTCCTAAGGCATTTTTTGCTCTGGCACTTTTAGGGATAAAAAAATATTTTAAATTTTCAAATCTTTCCCTCCCCCTTAGGTTGTAACACTTCCTCTGTTGCTTTTATTCAAGGTATTGTTATGGTTGCTATTAATGATAATCATTCACTACATCGATAGACGATGCTTTCTAGAAGATAAAAGAAAGCAAAATCCAACCCTCCCCACCGCTCCCTGAAACTGAGATTCCAAGGGCAAATATTGAAATCTTTTAACTCATTGTGATTAGTGTGTTATTCTTTAAGTAACCTCCTTAGATAAAAATTTGGCTCCACCAAAGTCAATGGAAAGAACTGTCTACACTGGAAGAGCTTATGGAATAAGATATAATTCAGCATCAGTTTTAGTCCTCGTTACTAGACACAAGAGAAGTTGGTGGAGCCCTGGAGAGCATGCAACAAAGGAAGATTGAGGGTAGTCTTAGGGCATGAGCATGTAATGTTTATACATTATGCAGTCCTACAGATGTTTCTGTGGGATATCTACGTACAGACTTCTGACAATGATTTTACAATGAGTATACACTCTAATAGCTTGAGTATAACAATACACGTTGGCTGAAAACTTTTTTCCAAAGACAAAGAGTGTTTAAGGAAAAAAAAGAAGAAAAAACTCGTTTAAAAAGCTGTGATGCAGAGCATGTTTTAAGTTTTAAAATATTTCTTCAAAAGTATTTTATCTATTTCTTAGGCTATCATGGAAGAAATTGCAGGATTTGAAGATCGTTTGAACAACCTTAAGAGTAAAGGCGATTACTTGATCAATCAATGCGCAGAACATCTTCAAGCAAAATTTAAGCAAAACATACAAAGCCATCTTCAGGGGACAAAGGACAGCTATTCTGCCATATGTAGCACAGCCCAAAGAGTAAGTCTTGTTTCAAAAATATTTTTATGCTATTTAGGAATAACACGCATTATTATTTCTCGAAGTACTTGTTTCTTTAAATGGGGTAAAACTTTTTCTACTGTTTCCATTTAAAGTGAGCCTACAGGTTACTAACGTAGCACTTCATCATTATTGTGCTACAGTTGAATTCCTTGTGATCCAAATGTTGCCTTGCAGCCAGAAAAACTAGCTGCCTATCAGTTCTTACCTTAATCTCTCCACACCCTCACCACCTTCATGTTACACTAGCTCCTGAGCAGCTGCAGCAAAGACATTAGAACTATTCCTACTTCAAAAACTAGGGAACAAATTGCACTCTTAGCGTCAGTAGCTTGCAAATATATATAACAGGTCTTAATTTTGTGCTAGGAAATACTGTCTCTCTTGGTAAAACTAGAATATATGGTTAAGAAAAGCTAGCTGGGTCATTCTGTTAATCCAATTAGGAGATCAAGTCAGCATAGTCTTAAAAAAAACCCAACCCCCCCCCCCCAAAAAAAAAACCCCAAAAACCCAAACAAAACAAAACAAAACCCAAAAAGTAGACTTTATAGTCAGTAAGATTTGTAGAGGTAGCTAAAACCTCATTCTAGATCAATGGCAAAATGTTGAACAAGAATACAGAAATAAAAGACAATGCTCTTTGTTTGCATCTTTATTTTTTCTTTCCAGAAGCCGTGCCTTAGATAGTGTCCATATTCTCCACAAATTAGCAGGCTGCAGTGAGAGCTTAAGGAGCTTTCGTTGCTTGGTACATTTATGTACAAGGGCTAAAATAACCACAGTCTTAATAATTCTGTTTTATCTGCAGTTTTCAAGGTGGGAGAAGAGAGCCAATAGTGGTGTTTGAAAATGCGATGACCTTACAAAATATTTCCTTTAGGTGTACCAGAGTTTGGAACATGAACTCCAGAAGCATGTTAATCATCAGGATACCCTACAGCAGTGCCAGACTTGGCTGTCTACAGTGCAGTCAGAGCTAAAGCCAACTACCTGGCCACCTTTCAGCCTGGCAGATGCAGTTAAACAGGTAAAAGTTCAGCACTTGAAAATGTTCAGTTATGCTTAATAAGGTAAGTTCAAGTAAGACCTTTATATTAATAGAAATTAGATACTCTCTCTGACCTTCTCAGAGAGCTGTGTAGCCTCATTGTTTATTCCCAGCTCCAAAAGGAACACCTTGAGTGAAAAATAACCGTAGGTGAAAAATCACACAGGGCTTTTGCTAGCTCTGCTTAATACCTAGAAATATGTTAACTGAAAAAAGCTGGCTAGTTAGATAAACCTGCTCAGATACTCCACAGATGTGTTTAGCAGAGAGGTTGTGTCTTTCTGCTTGTCCAATTGCCCATCTGTCTTTTAACGTTCCTATGTAGGACCTGGTTTCATAGTACCGTGGACACAGAGTCTGTTATCAGGCAATTAAAACAATTTTCAGCTTAAGAGCATAGAACTGCCTCTAGCCCACATTAGCCATTAAGAATGGTTTCTTTGCTTCTTGATTATTCTTAGTAACTTAATGTATTTTATGTTGGATTTGTACCTTGTTTTCGAATTAAACTGGTAGGGTACTAAAAATGCTGGAATTCAGGGCTGTCTCATCCACCATGTGGCTTAATAGAGACCTTGAAATACTACAGATGGCAGCTCCGCAGGGGCGGGGACAGTGAGGCCAGCAGGGCAGCACCTCCCCAGTGACGTGCAGACCTGCAGCACACTGGTGAGGAGAGCAGAGTCCCCCTGGTGTCAGCCACCATCTGGTGATCACCAGGCAAGTCTGTAGGGATGAGTCCAGCCCCGGTGGAGGCAGGAGGTCAGGGCAACAAAGCAAGACCAGGAGGATCAGCCAGACACAGATGCACCTATAGTGTAGCTCAGGTGAGGTCCATAGGTGGGTGAGGGCCTGAGCTTACATGCAGCTCTCAAGCAAGGGGGAAGGCTTCTGAATGCTCTTCCGTTGGCCAGGTCCCAGCTAGGCCATGTCAGGGCTGGCCCTGAGCAGAGGCAGCCGAACCCCAAGGAGAGGGGGATAGAGATTGCAGAGCCCTTTGGTGCACTGTGGGCCCTGACCATCCCTGAGGATTAGGGACCTGTTCCAGAGCTTAACTGTTCTCAGTGTGAAAAGTAGTTTCCCTTATATCTAGGAAGAATTTCCTTCTTGCAACTTGTCACTTTTCCCTCTGATCCTTTTTCTGCTCACCTCAGCTAAGAGTTTGGCTCTGTCTTCTCAGTACTGCCCCCACCTGACCCCTAGCATTTTAAGTAATGGCAGACCACAGTTAGCCTCTCTTCTCTAGGCTGAACAAACCCAGTTCCTTCAGACCTGCCCAAATGCCATGTACTACAGCCCCATATCCCCCCAGCCCTTTGCTGGACTTGCACCAGTTTGCCATATCTCTTCCATGGGGGAAGAGAGAAACTGCGCCAAATATACCAGGCACAGCCTGACAAGTGTAAGTGCAGAAGAATAATCGCTTCCCACAACTTGCTCTCTGCATCCTTGCTAATACAGTAATTTGGGGTTGCCACAAGGGCACACTGCTGTCGTGTTCAACTTTTTGCCCACAAGGACCCACCGCTGGCCCTCTACATTAGGTGGTCACTCACCCCTCCTCCCTGGGACTCTAGGAGGTATGTTATTGCCCTGCTTGTCAACACAAATATAATTTTCTTTTGAGATGAGGAAACTCTTCACGGTGAGAGGTGAGCTCCTACAGGCAATGTTGAGAGCAAGAACCCTCAACAGCATCATGTTGTCTGATCTTGGCAATTGTTGATATTGGGGATGTTGGGAGGGTTTCAGAAGGTGTGAGGAAAGCATGTTGTGCCACTGGGCTGGATTCCCCATGATCTGTCGGACACTGGAGAATTTTATAGGTATGGGCAACGTGACACTTTAATAATCAGATAAAGCCCTGCTTCCCATTCACCTTGGGAAAGTCACCTTGTTGAAACTGTGTGTATCTATCCAACACTTTATAAATAAAGAAATAAGATAGGTAACGCATATGTCACTAAGCGCTTTGATAATTGGGTGATAATCGAAGTTACTCTTTTCCATAATTATGACAGAGCAGCCTTACCTAATAAAATAGTGTATGTCTACATTTCATCTTTTGGAAATAATGAGCTAAAGCAAAAATACTAAAATGCATGCTTGTAATAAAATAAGAGATTATTTCTACAGTCTCAGAGTTTATTTGAGGATTGTCTTCTCTCAGGTGAAACATTTCCGGGCGCTGCAGGAGCAGGCCAATACATACTTGGATCTTCTGTGTTCCATGTGTGATCTGTCAGATGCCACAGTGAAGAGTACAGCAACAGATATTCAACAAACAAAACAAACGGTACAAGATAACCACAACAACCTGCTTTTAATCCTATTTAGAGCTTTAACTGTCTTGATCTGTCCCCTTTTAAAAAGGTCATATTGGGTAATGGTTTAAAGAAATGTATTTTTACTTTCATCTTAAGTATTTCTTTTAGAAATAGT
This sequence comes from Pygoscelis adeliae, assembly GCF_000699105.1. Classification (NCBI taxonomy): domain Eukaryota; kingdom Metazoa; phylum Chordata; class Aves; order Sphenisciformes; family Spheniscidae; genus Pygoscelis; species Pygoscelis adeliae. Next base: position 1,834,720 of record NW_008824807.1, on the reverse strand, counting down.
TTTCTTTCTACTTTTTTTTTTTTTTAAAATTAAATCCACACATTGCTATCCTTGTAGTAATACAAAGACATATGACAAAGGTTGCTAAAGGTACTTAGGCAATGTTACAAGATGTTGGCCTAAAGCCACACAGATAACATTCTGTGGAAGAAAACCTGATCCAAATTGTTTACTTTTCATAAAACACAATTCAATCTAGTCTTCTCTGTATTTTATTAAAGCTTAGACGTATTTTACTGTTATTATTTATTCAACAGTAGACTGATGTTCTTATTAGGATATAATAACATATTATAATCATCATAAAAAATTATAATGGTTCAATTCATAAATCAGAGTGCATCTATTTCAGCGTATGAATTTATAGAAGGGTACCTCAATTTTAATTTTTAAAGTAGCTTAATGCTTGGTTTTAGAATAAAATTATAAACATAAGAGTTATTAGAACAGAAACATTATGAGCATTCCTATTGTTGTAAACACAAAAATTTTAGTTTCACATACACACAACCAAACTTTTGAAACTACTTCTACCAAGAGTAAAAATCTAATATAAACAGTAACAGTATTCCATACCAGAGAAGCAAATTGTACAAATCCAAGTAATCCATAAAAAAAAAAGGCAGTCCAAATATTAAATAGCTAAAAAGTATCCCAAACCTCAGAATAAGATTCTCCTTTTGTATATAAAGCAGTGAAACATTTTTAGGAAATCACAGATGGTACAGTGCTGAGATATATTAAGCTGGTTGAGTGTCTAAACCTTGAAGGTGCCCTACTGCTGTATTTGGAGCAAAAGAAGCTGTGTGACTATTGGTTTAAGGTGATTGATGGGCTCAGATCTGGTAAGCGTTCTTCTTATTGGCATTTTACAAAAGGCATATAAGCAAACAAACTGGGCTAAGCAAATTAAATGAAAGTGCGTGGTTTTAGCTTTTACTTGGTCATTGCGAAGGCGTGTAGGGCACAGTCCAGCAGTATTCTTGACATGCAATGGACTAAATCGTGCAGTTAATTTAAGCTTTAACAGAAGACTGAGAACACTTCGGAATACACGCACTCATAAATATACTTGCTTCTCTCAAGGGTGAATGATCATTCTTTTCTTTTTCCCACAGCTTTCCTTTGATAGGTCTGCTTTTTATGACTTCTGAAGGTTAAGACTCTTTTTGTGGATAATATTAGCCCCTTCAGAATTTAGTGCAGAAATTTGCTGTTAGTACAATATTGTGCTCAGAGGAAGAATGGTATTCATCGTCCATCCTCCAAAAATAGGTGTCTTAAAGCATTCCTACTCCTTTTCATTTCTTTTGTTCTAGATTGAGCAACAAATAATGCACTCACAGTATTTGGCTCAAGGTTGGGAAGAGATCAAACAAATGAAGGCTGAGCTCTGGATATATTTCCAGGATGCAGATCAACAACTACAGAATTTGAAAAGGAGACGGGCAGAGTTGGAGCTAAACATTGCCCAGAATATGGTACTCCAGGTTAAGGTAAGGAGACTTTAGGTTAAGAACAGAAGGTAAGGAAGAAGTTCCTCCTGTGGCTGATATTATAATTCATGTAATATGTACATATTGCATAGAATTGCTAAAATGTTCTAAGCAAGAGCAGAGAAGACAGAGGAAAGAGGGTTTCCTTATTGATGCTACAGGGTGACACAGAAAGCAAAACACTGTACTTTAATATTTTTCTGGATTTGTTTTTTTAACAGTAGACAGTTTTCAGCCTACTGTTCTGATTTGCCTTCACTTTTGATAGGCTAATTGTTGATCACAGTGGACCTGAAGATAAGGTCTGCAATTTGTGCTTGCTAAGTTCTTTGATTCCAATACTTATAAATTATTTAGATCTATTTCAAAATTAGTCTAGGAAACTGTTCAATGCTGCTGGACTCTGAAAACCACTGGAGAATAGGTATGATAGAAACCCAGTTTATTTTACCCAAAATAGCGAGACAAATGCCTTCAGATCTTCACTTGTTCTTATTCATTTACAGATGAAAGAATTTTTATGGCCATTCTGCACACGTCACCAACATCAGTAAAGTAACAAGAAGAAACAGGAAAACAGATTATTTCTTTCATAAATGATTAAATGCTTGGGTTTTGCATTTTTTATCTAGATTTTGCTTGTATTCTTTTTCTGATATGCTAGGAGTTAGGTGAAAAGCAAGCAGCACTTCTTCTTCATGTCTGTTCTACACAAGTGTTTGAACAAAGCCATAGCCCTTGAAGATACCTAAGCACAATATGGGCTAAAAGCTGTTACACTAGCTATCGTTAGAGTCCAGGAAGATGCAGGAGTCAGTATTTCATCACTATTTCAGTCAGGAACTTTGGATTATTAGAAAAGGCAGGCACCTGATGTACTGTTAGATGTGGCACAATGTGTTATTTTTTCAGTTTGCCCTGGTAATTGAAGATGCCTAGTTCCATGTGAAGCGGTCACAAAGAGGAATGAGGTGGAGCTGGGGAGTAGCATCTCTTCTCCAGAACCCCTACCAGCCCTCAGTGAAAACGCATCGTCCCAGCAAAGTGCTGGAGCTGGGCATGGTTGTTTAGTTACCGTTATTGGAACTGGAATTTGGGAAAAGATTATATTTACCCTAGGCAGAGTGTAAGTGCTGAAAAATACTTGGTTAGTTTTAGTTGTCAGTATATGGTATGTTCTTTTTTCGTGTTTTCTGTGACTTCTTATTCGGTAAGAAATGTGTGTGCAGATGGACTTTTTTATTTACTGGAACTTATTAACTCAAATAGCAATCATACCTAGATAATCACTGGCTTTGTTTCAATAATGACAACGATAATGGTCGCTATTGTAGAAGTAGGAACAAAACAAAGTATGGATGTGGGGGCACTGACTCATGGACTCTGCTTCCTATCTTTAGTCTCTAATGAAAAAGGGAAAGGGAAAACAATGAGCTAGAAACAGCACTGCTAAAATGAATTCTCATGAGGCCCAGACTATCTTGCATGTTTTAGTGTACGGTGGGAGCTGTGCTAGTCCAGAAACCTGGCCAACAAGGTGTGACTTGATTGTGATTTCTGTTTATCACTGGCACTTGAAAACTGCTCTGGTTTGCTTTCACATCTATAATCAACCTGTCCCCACTGAGAATATGGAGAGAAATGTTAGGGGAGGGGAGAAGGCACTTCTTCCAATTTACATCTGCACAGCATTTGCCTGGGGAGATAATTAGTCCTTATGAAATCTATCTATTTCAGAGTTTTTATTTAAATTCCATCTTATAATTTTGAGTAGGTGTCACCATATTGGTTTTGACTTGTATCTTTTTCAGGAATTCAGTCAGAAGTTGCAGTCTAAGCAGTCAGCTCTTACTTCTGTGACTGAGAAGATGAACAAACTAACCCAAGGACAGGAATCGCCTGAACACAAGGAAATAGGAGAGCTGAGCAACCAGTGGCTGGACCTCTGCCTTCAGGCACACAGTTTGCTCATACAGAGGGAGGAGGATCTGCAGAGGACAGGGGATTATCATGATCGCATGAATGTAGTTGAAGTTTTCTTGGAAAAGCTCACAAAAGAGTGGGATAACCTGGCTAGGTAAAAAACGTAGTAGCATGCACAAAGCTGACTTAGTGCATATACGCTGAAAGAGCTGTTTACACAGCGTCTCTAAACACTCTTTAGTGTCTTGGATCCACTAAAAATCCCTTTTTCCATGCTTAATTAAAAGCAGCCCTCCCTTATTAATTCTAGGACAATTACTTGTATTGAAATAAAGAGAGTGTGAGAAGCCAGATCTTCAGTGTTTGTCTTTAAGGCAAGTACTGGTTGATCCCAACTCAGGGTATAACATTTTCTGATATTTCAAGCATTTTGACTATTTTGTTTGAACTCTTCCATTTGTTTTTACTGTGTTTCATGTGTGTTTTTCATTATGATATTGTGTTTTACCTATTAGACTATAATATTACTGTTTAGTTGCTTCTGCTAAATGATTGCAGCTGCTTTGTATAGCATAAACACACTAGCTGTGTGTAAAATTGTGAGAGTCTATTACTGCTGCCATCACTGTCATGGAACAAGATTCACTTCAATCTCAGTACTTGTTGTTGTTCATATGTGCAATATAACCAGTATACTCTGTAGTATTCATGTTCATTTGTATGGTCAGCCTGATGACCACGTTGCAGACGAAAGGGAGAGGAATAAAAAACTTTTTAATTAATATTCAAGACTGGTACCTTCAAAAGAATGTGAAAACTGTAGGTATTTATATAATATTGATTTCAGTATATAGTGGGCTTATAATTCATCCTGACCTCTCTTAAAAGTCTATCCTGAGATAGGATCTAATAATTAATTACCATCCTGTCCTTTTTGATAACAGATCTGATGCTGAAAGTACAAACGTGCACCTTGAAGCTTTGCAAAAATTGGCACTGGCGCTACAGGAAAGGAGATTTGCTCTGGAAGATTTGAAAGACCAGAAACAGAAGATGATAGAACATCTGAATCTTGATGACAAAGAGTTAGTAAAGGAGCAGTTTGGTCATTTCGAGCAACGCTGGACTCAGCTGGAGGACCTTGTCAAAAGGAAAATACAAGTGTCTGTTTCAACCTTAGAAGAGCTCAGTTTGGTGCATTCCAAATTTCAGGAGCTAATGGAATGGGCAGAGGAGCAGCAACCTAGTATCTCAGAGGCTCTTAAACAGAGCCCTCCTCCAGATTTGGCTCAGAGTCTTCTCATGGATCATCTTACCATTTGCAGTGAGCTTGAAGCCAAACAGCTTGTTCTGAAGACTCTTGTGAAGGATGCTGACAGGGTGATGACCAACCTAGGGCTCAATGAAAGGCAGGAGCTGCAGAAAGCGCTTTCTGATGCACAGTACCATGTACATTGTCTCAGCGATCTGGTTGGCCAGAGGAGAAAGCACCTGAATAAAGCACTGTCTGAAAAGACCCAGTTTCTTATGGCAGTCTTTCAGGCTACAAACCAAATTCATCAGCATGAGAAGAAGGTAACGTTTCCGGAACATATTTGTCTATTGCCGGAAGATGTGAACAAACAGATCAGGACTTGTAAGAATGCCCAGGCTAACCTGAAGGCCTATCAAAATGAAGTCACGGGGTTGTGGGCTCAAGGAAGGGATTTAATGAAAGAAGCAACGAAACAAGAAAAGGGTGAAGTGTTAGGTAAACTGCAAGAACTACAGAATGTGTATGACACTGTTTTACAAAAGTGTAACCAGAGATTGTTAGAACTGGAGAAAAACATAGTTTCCAGGAAATATTTCAAAGAAGACTTGGATAAAGCTTGCCATTGGCTAAAACAAGCCGATATCGTCACATTCCCAGAAGTCAATGTAATGAATAGTAACTCTGAACTATACATGCAGTTGGCAAAATATCAGCAGATTCTTGAGCAGTCTCCAGAATATGAAAATCTGTTACTTGCACTGCAAAGAGATGGCCAAGAAATCCTACCATCACTTAATGAAGTGGATCATTCTTATCTGGAAGAAAAACTTAACATTCTCCCTCAGCAATTCAATATTGTCACTGCTCTGGCAAAAGAAAAATTATATAAGGTTCAGGAAGCAATTTATGCCAGAAAAGAGTATGTCTCTCTGATTGAGTTGACAAGTAAAGCTCTGACTGAGCTAGAAGATCAGTTTATTAACATGGACAAAGCTCCAGCTGCTCTTTTAGCCAAAGAAGCTGTGTCACTCCAGCAGGCCTACAGAGATCTCTTAGGTGAAGCGGTGAGCCTTGGTGCAGCAGTGGATGAACTAAACCAGAAGAAGGAGGCCTTTCGAAGCACTGGCCAGCCATGGCAACCAGATGAGATGCTAAAACTTGTCACGCTATATCACAAGTTGAAGAGGCAAATAGAACAGAAAATCAACCTGTTGGAAGACACAATAGAAGCATGCCAGGAGCATGAGAAAATGCGTATGCAGTTTGAGGCACAACTAGAGGCAGTGAAGAAGGAGCAGATTAAGGTAAATGAAGAAACACTCCCAATAGAAGAAAAGTTGAAAATATACCATTCTCTGGTGGGCAGCTTGCAAGACTCAGAATGTCTTCTGAAGCGAATAACTGAACATCTAGAAGCCCTTTCTCCTCAGCTTGACTCATCTGCATGTGAGACAACAAATCACCAAGTGCAGTCTTGGCAAGAGAAACTGAAGTCTTTGCATGCTGCCATTGGTGACACCGTGATGGAGTGCGAGAACAGACTTGTGCAAAGCATAGACTTCCAGACAGAAATCTGCCGCTCGCTTGATTGGTTGAGATGGGTGAAAACAGAACTTAATGGAACATTAAGTTTGGACCTCAAACTGCAAAGCATCCAAGAAGAAATCCGAAAGGTTCAGATACATCAGGAAGAAGTGCAGTCAAGCCTGAGAATAATGAATGCACTGAGCAATAAAGAGAAAGAAAGATATATGAAAGCAAAAGAGCTGATACCTGCTGACCTGGAAAACACTCTTGCTGAGCTGACAGAACTAGATGGTGAAGTTCAAGAAGCTATACACATGAGACAGGTTAGTGCACCCTAAGTGTCATTAGTTTCTTGCTCACGAAGCTGGAAAAATATGGCTCTGTGACTTGATGTTTGTAAACATCATGAAAAGATTAATTTTAATAATCCTGTTTGGTTTTTTTAATGACTTAGGTTGTGGCCTGTTGCCATGGATAACTTGGGGGGGAGGGGTAAAGGCTTCCTTAATATGCCTTATACCTGCATGGAGAAGTGCAAACTCACTCAAAACCTACTTCCATGTAGTCTCTCTGGACCTGTATTTTAGATACAATAAAGGGAAAAGAAAGCAAGAATGGGCAAAATCCAGACTCTCAGCAGAGGATATTTTTGTTGCTGCTGTGAATTTTATGTCTGTGACCCTCTGTATAATTTTCCCTTTTATTTCAGGCTACCTTGAATAAATTATATAGCCTCTGCCAAAGGTACTGCCAAGTGATGCAGATAGCAAATGACTGGTTTGAAGATGCTCAGGAATTTCTACATTTAGCAAGAAATGGTCTTGATGTTGAGAACTCTGAGGAGAACCTAAGGAACCACATTGAGTTTTTCAGCACAGAAAGTCAGTGCAGTAATCATTTGAAGGAGTTACAGGGCCTTGTGTCTGAGATAGAGCCCTTTATCCAAGCCTCAGCAAGAGAGCAGATGATGCAGAATGTAGCTGCATTGGAGAAAAAGGCCAAAGGGACAAAGAAAGAAGCCAAAACCCAGCAAGAGCAGTTGCAAAGGTATATTCATCTTTCTTTTTTTTTTTTTTTCCTTTCATTTTAAGATCATCTTGTTGGTGATGAAAGAAAGAAAGAAATGAGGAAAAGTCAATCAAGGGCTATTAAATGCCAAGCTGTGTCTGTAAGGCACAGCTGAAAATCAGGAGCATGTACTTCTATGTATGCTCTTTCCCAACAATATTTCTTTTTCTTGGAAAATACTGTGTAACAGCGAAACTAAGCAGTTACATTGAAAACTAGGTGCAACAATATTCCTGATTTTCAAATGGTTTTATATTGCATTAAATTGTTCTTTCTGGAAATGTATTTTTAAGGTGTGCTTCTGAGTGGCAGGAGTACCAGACAGCAAGACAGAAGGTTATTGAAGTGATGAATGAGGCTGAGAAAAAATTATCTGAATTCTCAGTAGCTAAAGCTGCTTCTTCTCATGAAGCAGAAGAGAAATTGCTAGCACATAAGGTAAGGTACTGAAAATTATATGAAATCCTTTTCCTTCAGTGAAAATAAATGGATGTTATGTAGGTCCCTACCTGTGGCAACCTGAATTCGAGTTTTTAGATCTTATCCTGTAGCGTTTAATTGTGTCATAGCACACCAAGAGGTGTTTTGTGTTGTGCAGAACACACATTTTATTTGTGGGGTGATAGGGACAGATATTTTTAATTTTTTTCAGCTTAATGTCTGTCTGTGCCTATGACTGTAGAAAACTGGAAGGAACCAGGAGGTTCCTAGAAGCCTTGGGTGCTTAAGTCCCAAAATTGTGTACCCTACAAGAAATTCAGAACAACAGAAACATCCATCTACTTTGGATCACGTGAAATAGTTTTACTAGGACAGGAAGGGTTGGGGTTTAATATTAACTCTTGTTTAGCCTAAAAGAAAGAAATGTAACTTAAAAGAATTACTTTCTCCTCTAGTATTTAGGGTACTAATCAGTTGCTTTAGTATAGGCAGTTAGTGACACTTCAGACATCCTGCCCGGTCTTCAGCTCTGTCTCTGTGAAGGCAGGAATCTCCCCTAAAAGTAATGTCATGTCTGCCAGCTTCACGAGAATATTCTGATACCCTTGGACATCTAAAATGGCATTAGAGATAAACATGACATAAGTGTGTGCTTAAACACCTGAATTGCTTCTTTCATTTTTAGACTCTAATAGAAGTCAGTCTTTGCTCTGAGAAGGGTCCTGAATATTCATTTCCATCCCTTTTGAGGGGCTAGCAAGGAAGAGAAAATCTGATTACACCAGCCTTCTGCTGCTTCCAGAGAGTTGCATTTTGGACCACGTCCTTCAAGTAGCTGTAGCTAATATATTGCGTATGAAAAATAAAGTGAGACCTCACAACTTCACTCAGCAGAGGGTACCTCCTCTTTGCAGTGCATGGAAGTGGCTCATCTGCCTGCAAGTGTGTTGAATAGTTATGACTTGTGTTGTAAAAGAGGAAGACTGCGTATTTTTGCTTTTTCAGACTCTTGTGTCTGTGGTGAATTCTTTCCATGAGAAGATCACAGCCCTAGAAGAAAAGGCTTCACAGCTGGAAAAAGTTAGCAATGATGCCAGTAAGGCAACTATAAGTAGATCCATGACAACAGTTTGGCAGCGCTGGACACGGCTCCGGAATGTAGCCCAAGAACAAGAGAAAATTTTGGAAGATGCAGTGCAGGAATGGAAGGGCTTTAATGATAAGGTAACTTCTGGTCTTGGTAAATCCTCCTTTGTTAACTGTACGTAGGTTTTCACTCATTATACTGCCTTATTAATCATCATATGGTAGTGAAAGCTGATAGCAGGAATACAGTGATTTTTCTCACGTCGTAGAAAAAAACAGCTATGGAAAACCGAGGTTTAGAACCACTGCCTCCAAGGCTTGCACTATTCTTCTATATGCATACATGTATAGTAAATACAGAGTTGTTTTGGTTTCCGGTGGTTCTTCAGAATCTTCTCCTCTATGTTTCTCTTCCCTAGATGGTCTTTTCTAGATTAAGTCAACCTCTTTTTTTTCTTTTCTTTTCTTTTTTTTTTTCCCCCACCTGAAGAGTATGAAGTTGCTATTTCTAAATTTATGCAGTGATATTATAGCCTGTCACTGCTCACCGATCATGTGTCTCTTTTTTTCCCCTTATATTCTACCTGACTCTTTTTATCTGTCACTGTCCATTATTTTATGCTCACGTTGAAGGTTCTCTGAGAATGGGGATAATCTTTTTGTTAAATGTATGACTTGTGCTAAATACAGGTCTGCCCTGGGTTAGAGCTCTAGGTCCTATGGCAATAAAGATAATATATGTTAAAAAAATACAAGGAGCCGTTCAGCACTTGACAAAAAAGTCCCTTAGCAAGTCCTAGTTCCATGTGAAGAACTAGGGCTAGCTAGCTAGATCTAGGACATTAGAGCATAGATTTGTATCTGCTATAGAGACTGCTGCACAAGCCCTATACCACAACTGTTTTACAACATCTAAATGTACAGCACTGGGCTTAGCACCTTTTGGTATCAGTTGTACTAGCTTCTTTTTAATTTCATTATTGCCAAGACTGCATCTCTTTCCGTAGATCCAGAAAACCACCGTAGCAATAGATCAGCTACAAGGTCGCTTACCAGAAAGCTCGGTGGAAAAGGCATCCAAGACAGATCTCCTGGAACTGCTGGATTACCACAGCAGTTTCCTTCTGGAGGTGGAGCACCAGCTGTCATCTTTGGGCCTGCTCAAACAGCACGCTGCCAGCATGCTTCAGGATGTGGAAATAAAGCCTCCTTCTCAGGAGGAACTACCAGTCATGCAAGAAATCAAAGCAATGCAAGATCGATGCCACAAGTAAGGCAATATTTTAAGATTCACTAGTAAAACGGTACCTTACAATTCATTAATAAGAGTTCATGTATCATTTTTGTTATCATTAACCATTACCATGCTTAAAATAAATACTAGTTATTATATTTAAAATAAGCATCAGTTTAATTTTAGGTTATCTTTAATTAATTTTGAAATACGTTTTTACCGTTATTTTTTACTTCCATCAACAGGAGTATGCATTTTAGAATATGTACTTCTGGCCTTGCATAACAATAGTAACTTATGTAAGAGTTGTATAAACTACATTAAAGTTATAGCTGATTTTAAACACTTCCATTGCATCTCACCATTAGCAGTGACCTTTTATCTTTTTGTACCTGTCATGGTTTCACCTCAGTCGGCAACTGAGTACCACACAGCTGCTCACTCACTCCCCGCCCCAGTGGGATGGGGGAGAGAATTGGAAGAGCACAAGTGAGAAAAACTTGTGGGTTGAGATAAAAACAGTTTAATAATTGGAATCAAATGATGATGATGATGATAATAATAATAATACACAAAGCAAGTGATGCACAGTACAATTGCTCACCACCCACCGACCGATGCCCAGCCAGTCCCCGAGCAGCGGCCCCCCCGGCCAGCTTCCCCCAGTTTATGTACTGAGCATGACGTCACATGGTATGGAATGTCCCTTTGGCCAGTTTGGCTGTGCCCCCTCCCAGCTTCTTGTGCACCTCCAGCCTTCTCAGTCAGTAGAGCATGGGAAGCTGAAAAGTCCTTGACTAGTGTAAGCACTGCTTAGCAACAGCTAAAACATTGGTGCGTTATCAACTTTGTTCCCATCCTAAATCCAAAACCCAGCCCTGTACCAGCTACTAGGAAGGAAATTAACTCTATCCCTGCCGAAACCAGGACAGTACCCTAAGTTTAGATTAGTTTATCACTTTGTTTCCCCTGTTGGAAGCACTTAGGTACCAAAAGTAGGTATCCTATGAAATTTACAGGGGAATTTAGTGCGTACGCAAACGAAACTATCTTAACGTTTTACCCTGTGGTTATGTGAATGTTTATCTAAATCCATAATGTTTCCCTGTCATGTATAAAACAGGAAGTTTTGTGGCTAATTTTCAGGACTCGTATCCACCTCATAGCTGCGCTAAGATGCCACTAACTGGATCTCCACAGTGGGAAGAGGGAGAGAGGCAGAGAATGAAAAAACTGTAAACCCTGCATCTAGCCTGTCCAAAGTTCATTGTGTGCATGCATAACTGATTACAGCAGAATAGCAATCCCTGTAGAATATGTGTAGATATTAGCACTTTTGTAATTCCATTCTTCCCTTAGAATTGGTTTCTAAGAAATAGGGTCCGTGATGATCTCATGCTCATGTAAATAAGGCATGATTCAGCTATGAAAGGTTATACAAACATAAATCAAATATGGGAATATCACAGTAAGATCCATGTCACGTACATAGAAGCTAAGTAGTCCTGTAGATCTTTCATAGAGCTGTCATCTGAAAGAGATTCTATTTTTTACAGAGATCCAAGTTCCTGAGGAAAGTGCAGAAATTCTGTCTTAGTGGAAGTGTGGAGATAGGTCGCTGGATCAAAAATGGTGTTCAGATGTTTGATCCATGCCTTAGCCTAGGTATCCTGCCAATGCAAATTCCTTCAATAGGAGTGGAATTTATCTCACGTTATTTTAGATTATAGATATCTGCATCTGAACTGGTAAATTCTCGCTCTCTAATTAGTGGAGAGCAATAGACAGGTCTAAGATGCAGTTTTTCTGACCTATTTTCGAAGCTTCTTTTAGAATGATAATGAGTCATCCTAAATCATGCCCTAGAATTGCCTGTTTCCTCCACTGACGATAAGGGCAGTTTGTGGTGATGAGCTCAGATGTAGGTGTCTGTATTGTAAACGTTTGCATTTCTTCAAAAGAATGGTACGCTCCATGTCAAAATACATAAAACAGCTAATTAAAAGGAATGAACTGAAGAATGAACAGGAGAAATTTACTGTGCTGCTTTAGTAGTCTGTTGCAACACTGCCCCACTTTTTATTACTCTGGATGTGGCGCTGTCAATCATTATCTTTATTATTCATTATTTTTGGCAAAGCAATGTTTTTGGACATTGCTTAATTCTTCACAAATAGTTATTGTTTCTTTGTTTCTGAAGTATGCAACAGAAAGTGAAAAAAGGTGTGAAGATGGTGAAACAGGAGCTGAAGGAGCGTGAGGAGGTTGAAGCAGAGATTAATATCGTGAAGTCCTGGATCCAGGAAACAAAAGAATACTTATTAAGCCCTGATGTAGAAGTGGATACTCAACTTCAGGAGTTGCAGGTATATCAAATTTGTCAATTTCTAAATTACAATATTTTTCTTCATTGTAATCTGCTAGTGAGTGTTAATCAGTTCAAAAACACCACAAATTCAAATTGGACAATATTCATTAGTTTTTGAGTAAGCCACTAGACAAATTAATAAAGCATGAAGTAGCTGATGGGCTGTACTACCTTATTTTAAAGATATTTAAGATATATTTAAGTACTAGCATGTTTAGTAATTTTTCTCCTCTCATCTAAAATATGGGGGAACTATAGAATGTGAACAGACAGAATGTGACATTTCTTTTCTGTCTCAGCAGTTTGGGGTGGGGAGGGAAGCAACAAAATAAAATAAACTCACTTCACTGGAGGTGCTGAAAACTTGGCGTTTTCTATATACATGTAGTCACACAGGAACAGAGAACTGGACAGATAGGCATAAATGAGCATCCAGGGAATCCCAAGATACAATTCTATTTAATAAACTAATTAAAAATTTGAAAGCAATTAGCTTTGTTGTGAGCTGCATGTAATGTCTGCATTTGCTAAGTTTACACAGACAAGTTTTTCCTATTGTTCTTAACAATACTGTTTTTCTGTCATTAGTCTCTCCTTGGTGAAGTAACGACTCATCGCCAGGCTGTTGAAAAAATGGCGGAACAACAACAGAATAAGTACCTGGGGCTTTATACTATTTTGCCTTCTGAACTCTCTCTTCATTTAGCAGAAGTTGGGCTGGCCCTTGTAACTGTACAAGATCAGGTAAAGCATAGTAGATAAATGCATTACAGATCTCTAGCCCTTCTTTAGACTTTATAACTTAGTGAAATACAGCATCCAAGTGTGGTCAAACTATGACAACATAGAGTAGTTTCATTACCTTCTTCCTTTAAATTAAAGTAAGTTAAATGAAGGTTAATTTCCTTTCAGGAGCAGAGATTTCTGGTTACTGAATTTAATTCTTATTGTTGACAGATTCAAACCAAAGAAAGAGAAACTCAGCAGATCAAAACATTGAATCAAGAGTTTGGTCAGAAAATCCAGGGGATAGCAAATGAACTAAATGCTATTCTTTCCAATCTGAAAAAGAAAACAAATGATATAGCACAAGCTAAACTTGAACAAAAGGTAAGACAAGGCTTCCCTTATTTGGTTACACCATAAATTCTTCTGAATTAGGACATTCACTTCATAGCAAAGTTGTATTTGTGAAGACTTGCATGACACATTTTTTAATGTGGTTCAACAGAAGAATGGACAGAAATAAGAGTTGACTGATGAGATTTTTTTTAATTCCATTCTTTGCAAACTAGCCCATACGGGGACTTGAGTGAGTAATGGAACTTGGAGGAAGTAGCTGAGAGTAAAAGCAAGTCAGATGGACAAAGCTATACTGCTCCCTCTAAATAATGAGTATGACTGCAATCTGGGAAAGCCTAAGAGGCTCCCCAGCTGCTCCTTGTCCTGGTCTGTACTGAAAAGACCATTTTTTTACAGTACACCTTTACTTGTGATAAACAGAATTTTATTTAGCCAGTAAGTGCATTTCATATCATTTGGTGCAATAATGAGGTAAAGTACTACTGGTGTGGTTAAGGGTAATGCAAAGGACTCTTGATTCTTTTTGTAGGTTTTCTTACTCTTAGGTATGTACCACACTCAGAAAAGCTCATCTGAGTTGTAATGGCCAAATTAGGATTATCATATGAGAGTAGGGGATTTGGCGGGGGGAGAGACGGGGGAAGGGTTGGTTGAGGGTGGTTTGTTTGGGTTTTTTTTGGTTGGTTTGTTTTTTTAACTTGTCAAAGATAAACTTGACGAAGGTACTGTCTGAAAGTAAGCAAAGCATACCAAATAGGAGAAGATTTGGCATGTCTGGTATGTAAAAAAATTACCTGTTTATTTTCATGAGTTGCTCTCAATATGCTCCAAAGTACCATTTGCTTTGCAGGAGGTGTCACTGAAATATATTGCTTTAAAATTGGTGTATCTCCTTGATCTCAGTAATTAAACAGAAAGCCAGTGAAATGTGCTTTCCCATGTTACATAGATGAAAACTCTTGTCACTGGACATTTAGTAAAGTTCCCTCAGCTGCATTTATGTCAGCACTCAGCTGATACTCCTGAAATTGGGTTGGCTTTGATTACAGCAGCAAATATTTTTATATGAACATTGATTGTGAAAAATAAAATAAAAATCTGTTTTAAATCCATGTGACCCAAGTCAAATGGATCCTTCCCTCGCTTTTAAACAGCGTATAAATTCTGCATCATTTCTATAGTAGAGACATTTACTTATGCCTGCCTGAAATATGTGTCTTTGTATTCAGATGAATAGTTCAACATCTGTCTTTATGTCTACATGTAGACAGTTTATGTCACTAAGTCATGCTACTGTTCATGGAATAATATTTGTTTATCATAATGGTTGATCATAACTTACACTCTAAGGTGTGTCTGCCAGAACAGCCCTAACCTGAAGAGCTTGAAGTACCTCCTTGAAGCACCGGTAGCTAAAGCAGTGTTCTGAATCAATTTTTGTCTGATGACTGCAATTTATATTTCTAAAAATAATTGTAAAGGGGCTAGAGTGTTTGAGACTTATTTTATTTATATTACAAAAACAATGAATCATTAACTCCTTAGGTACAAAAACAAAATAAAAAAAAAAAACCAATACCCCCTCCCCAGGAAACTGTAGCCCATAAGAGTCTTATCAATCTATGAGAGACATAGAAAACCTTTTAGGTTTCCTTTTTAAACTTTTCAGAAACTTTGTAACTATGGTAAGAAAAATTGATTTTAAAATCTGTTTGTATTGAAACAGTCTAGTGTGATCCAGACTGCTCCTGTGTCAAGATCAAGCTATAAAAATGCAAGTTTTCAAATTAAAATGGAAGCTTTTATAATGCATTAACGAGTAATTACATATTTCTAAGTTTGTAAGGGTATATTTTAAGACAGCAACAAAACAAAACCCCTTTCCAATAAATACAAATCCTTGTCATGGCAATGCATGCTGACTATTAATTTCAAAAACAAATGCAGAAAGATGGCCAAGAACACTTAATGTCACTCTGAAGTGACTCGGTCTTTTGCTATGGTAGGGAAAATGATTATCCATTTTAGCCAGGAAGTCAGAGGAGAAAGAGTAATGGCACACATTTAAGAGATGACCAAACATCCTGCTGTTCTACCTTCCTGCTTAGACAAGCATTGTTGTTCCAGCCAGAATAAAAATGGAACAAACTATGGAGACTTTGGACAGGGTATAAAAGTTGCAAGTTGGGCTAGAAATAATCAACCAGAAAGCTAACACTTCCTGGATCACTGATTTTCTTGTTTTTCTGTCTAGATCCTCGGTGAAGAGTTGGACAGCTGCAATATAAAGCTCTTGGAATTAGATGCATCAGTCCAGGACTTTGCAGAGCAGAACGTACCGCTGGCTAAGCAGCTGGCTAACAGGATAGGGAAACTCACTGCATTGCACCAACAGACCATACAGCAGGCTGAGTACAGAGCAGCCAAGCTCAGTCAGGTATGATCTCAAATCCTTTCTTCTGCTTCCTTTCGGAAGCAGAAGGAGTGTGCAAACTTCTCATTTATTTTCCTGTAGTTATGCAAGAAGGGGCATTCCTTGGCATATCTGTATATTATTAGTCAGGGCTTGCATCACACCTCAAAGAGAGGCCCAGGTGGGTCAGATCAGCGGGGTGGAATAATTCTGTGATGCTGCTTTAACAACCTTTTCCATGAATCATCTGCTGGTTGGTTCCTCTGGTGCCCTGAAAAGATTATAGACCTTCCCACAAAGAGTAGCATGCCAGGAAACTATCTCATTGTCCTTTTCAGGGCCTCTGTCTTATCACTGTTACCTATATTTGCAGCATTACAAAAAAAAAAAATTGTTTTGCTCTAGTCACAATCTATAGGGAGTGAGTATAATTTGTAGATTCAATAGAAAAGCCTAGATACAATGGCCCTGATAATGCATAATGTTTATGCAACATTTCAGCATTCATAAAGACGCTTCCTCTACGGTTCAAAGTCCCTGAAACTCTTTCTTATGTATTTTTTTGCTAATTGTTGTTATCCCAAAAAAGTCTAGCTAAAAACAAAGAAATGGATTTTCTATTGTTCTGCCATCAATACTCTGAGAAATTATGAGTTCTTTTCTTCATGCATAAAGAATCATAGAATCATTAAGGTTGGAAGAGACCTCTAAGATCGAGTCCAACCGTCAACCCAACACCACCATGCCCACTAAACCATGTCCCTAAGCGCCTCATCTACACGTCTTTTAAATACTTCCAGGGATGGTGACTCAACCACTTCCCTGGGCAGCCTGGTCCAATGTTTAACCACTCTTTCAGTAAAGAAATTTTTCCTCACACCCAAGATAAACCTCCCCTGGCACAACTTGAGGCCATTTCCTCTCGTCCTATCACTGGTTACTTGGGAGAAGAGACCGACACCCATCTCGCTACAGCCTCCTTTCAGGTAGTTGTAGAGAGCGATGAGGTCTCCCCTCAGCCTCCTTTTCTCCAGGCTAAACA
>NW_008824807.1:1809835-1816853 GCF_000699105.1 Pygoscelis adeliae | reverse complement strand
GAACCGCTCCATAATCTTCCCCGGCACCGAGGTCAGGCTGACAGGCCTGTAGTTCCCCGGATCCTCCTTCCGGCCCTTCTTGTAGATGGGCATCACATTGGCCAGCCTAATGTGAAGAAGCTTCTGTAAGGCTTGAAAAAGATAACTATTTCATGATATTCTTTCAGTTTCCTCTGAAAAATTGTTTTTAAAAAGAGAGAGAAAATTACTGTCAAAGTAAGAGTTCAGTCAAAGGTACTTGGCGAAGGGATTTAGCCGTTAGGATATTTTTGTTCAGCACTGAGAAATCCACTTCCTATCACAAAAAATGATAGGTAAGGCAAACTGCATGCAAATACAGTCCAGTCACCTAGGATTTGATCCATCCTTCATACAGGACAAATGCATGAAAATCAGTGAAATTATTCCTGCTAAGTGAGAAGAAAATTGGAACTAGAGTACTTTGCTAAATAGAAATTGGATGAATCAGAAAGCAGAGCTTTTGTCCTGTATTTTGAAATAAATGCAACATTTCTCTTTTTGGAAATATGACAGGCTGAGTGGACAAAGCAGGTCTCAAAAAAAGGTGATTTGGGGGATGACATGGAAACAGACAAAGAAAAATAAGGAATGACATAAAGGAGGCTTGCAGTGAGCCACAAACTGAGCAAGAAGGTATTTTGGAACTTATGTGTGAGGCTGAAATATGTGCAGGAAGTGTACCTTCTAAGGATATATTTGAACATCAATACACTCTCCCAGTGTGACCGATATTTTTATAGTGCCATTTTTTCCCTGAAATAGGTATGCTTGTTACTGGAAGCAGACCTATTTTAACTCCGTAAATACAGAAGTAATTAAATTATATTCAACAGTAAGGAAAAGTTGTTAAAACGATCCCCAAGTTAAAAACAGTAAATTAAATAAAATTAATTTTATCATTCTCTAAGAACTGTACAGAATTATGTTTTAGGGTTAAGTGGATTTTTCTTTTATATCCAGGCTGCTTCACACTTGGAAGAATACAATGAGATGCTGGAGTTCATATTGAAATGGATTGAGAAAGCAAATATCCTAGTGCACGGTAGTATAACATGGAATTCTTCTTCTCAGCTTCGTGATCAGTGTAAAGCCTACCAGGTGATTATATGAGCTATGAAATTTAAAGGGCAGTGTATAAAAGAAGTTATTTTCTAAGCAGTGAAGTTTTATTTCCTACACCTTTTTTGCCTCCTTTCCTTGAAGGAAAAAAGTCTTAAAATGCTAGGGGTTTTTGACTGTTCCCCTAGGTCTTAAAGATGATTAATTTGTTTTGGACTATTGTTTTGAAGACCAAAATTAAGATATATTGTTGAATAAAACTACGTGATTCAAACTTGATCTCCATGTTTACTCAAGTACATTGGCTTCATAGCAGCTTTTGATTGAACAGTGTGTCTATACACTGTGATTCTACACACTGAGTACCACATTGCAGCTAATAGTCCTCTAAAATTTTAGTTAACCAAAGACTATTTTCAGTTTGGGGTTTTTTTTTATCTTTCCCCTTTACACTAAATGGGAATAGCCTTTGTTCTCATCTGATGAGTTTCACACCAAATGTTCTCAGACGGATACCCAATGAATGAGTTTATTCCAGTTGCTTCCTGAACACCTCGCATCAGAGTGATTTGCTGTCCCTGTGACAGTGCAATTTGTTCTGTTTGTGTCTGTGGAATGTGTAAGTGTGGGATCAGTAGAGCAGTTTGATAAGGTTCAAGCTTGCCCCATGTTACATGACCATGTGAAACAAATCAAAGCATCATAAGATGATCATGTCTCGCTAATGCCAAGATAAGACTGCATTGATTATGGTTTTTTATATATACATTAGTTAACTATCAGCTGCATTCACTTACACTGGGGCCACGTAGTATGTCATACTTTCTTATTCTGAATAAGAACCTCCAGGCAATTTATCCTGAGGATAGCTGGGAGATAGCACTTCTGGTTTGTTTTTGCTATGGCTTTTTCCCTGGTTCAAAAGCTGATAAGGATATAGGCTTAACCAATGCCATCCCACAGAACGCTTATGTAGCCATTTTTAAGTAGCATTAATTACTACTGCCCTGCTATAACACTACACCCAAGTGCTTTCTGCTGCTTCCTATTAGGTACATCAGGCTTCCAGAACAAATCCTATCCATAGATTGTGTGTATTATATTTTTACAGGCAGGTGTGTATAGCAAAACACTAAAATGAATGTGTTGGTAAGTACAGCTGCTGAAGCTTCATGAATTACTCTTTTGTTTCCCAGCCTCCATAGGCTGAAGCACTTCAGCATACACTCAGAATTAAGCATATTGCCTAAGCCTTACAGGAAATCAGTAGAACTTAATCATATGCTTACAGACGTGTACAAATTGAAGAATTTTCAGAACAGGAATATACTTAAAGATGTGTTTAATCTCAAGCTCAACTCTGGCATTCAGTTTGTTCATATCTCTATCTAGACTATGCTTGATGAGTCAGGAGAGATTCATGGTGATCTCGAGGCCATGAGTGAGAGGATTGAGTATCTGGCAAGTGTATACTGTACTGAAAGAATGTCGCAGCAAGTGCTGGAACTGGGGCGGCGGACAGAAGAGTTACAGCAAGTTATCAAAGTGAGGCTACCAAATCTCCAAGATGCTGCCAAGGTATATGAAAGCAGTTTTTCTCTCGCTGGCTGACAGTTAGGGTGGTGTGTGCATTATGTTTCTGAGACTATTAGCAGTGCAGATTATCTGTGGCCTATAAAGGGCACGATTGTGTTGTGTGAAGTTGGATGTCTTGCACCGTTTGAGATACTGCCTTCAGCTGCTGTTCCAAATGGGGACAAGATTCCTGCAGGTCCTGTCATATCTGCTCATTCTGGATGGATGTGTTTGGGATCATGGTGTGTCTCAAATGGCACTGAGCACCTATGTTCAGATACTTGAAAAGTGTCTGTGTTGGCACTTATAGTGTGCCATTTCCTTTGTTTTTCTCTTGAAAGATATCTAAAGACTGCTATCTATTAAATTCAGATCAGTACTGGCCCAGACCAAGATTCCATAATGTAAGATCTACCTCTACAAGGGAGTACAATGAAAAGAGTCAACATGCTTTTTTATGTCCCTGACGTTTCTGTGCAGCTCTTCCATATAGGTTTATTGTTAATGTAAATTTGTGTTATGCCTATGCAATGCCTGAGGGCATGGTAAACTGATGTAAGACACAGGGAAAAGCACAGAAGTCTTTTCTACTTGCTCTTAGTTTCAGGGCAAGAAATTTTACCTTTTTTTTTTTTTTTTGTTTTGTTAAATTGTGACAATAATTCAGGAATATTGGAATGGCATAATTAGTATATTAGGTATATAATACCTAATAATGGTATATATTAGTATATTTATAGGGGTTCTTCTGCTGTCACCTGCTACATTTGCACACTACTAAATAGGAAAATACCTAAAGGCAACTAAGAGGATATGCTATCACCAGTCATTAGGACAATCGCAGCTAAGGTCCTTCTCGTCATTTGACTCTTATTTGTGGGACATAGCAGAAATTCTGCAGCTGCAGCAACCAGAACAGTGTAACAGAGAGGTTTTGAAGAAGTCTTCTTTCCATTACAAAAGCACAAATCAGTAAACCACAGTTTATGAGCTGAAGGCTTTTCTTTTTTTTTTTTTTTTATTTTTCATGGAACATACCAAAGATTTGCATACAAGTAAGCATAGTAGAAATAAAACTTACTAGCTTGAGTTCTCAGAGAAATACTAGAACAATTGAATAAACTATTTGTAAATTCTTATAAGAAAACATGGAGATGAACAGAAGTCAACGTAGATTTATGAAGAAAGAAATCATATCAAAACTGTCTGATTTAATGTGAAAGTAATAGGTTTTGTAAATAAATGTACAGCATGTCATATATCTTGACTTTAATAATGTTTCACATGGTATTGTTATTAACAAAGTTAATAAGCTTATTTAGTTGAAAATACAATAGGTAGGTGTAAAGCTGGCTAGAAAACTTACTTGGTGTGTAATTATCAGTGGTTCATGCCTAAAAGGAGGGATACATCAAGTAGGGTTTTGTAGGGTTCTCCCCTGGTTCTGGTACTATTCAATATTTTCATTAATGAGTTGGATGGTGGTTTAGAGATCATGGCTTTTGGGATGCTTAGACAACACCAAATGCACAGGGACTACCTGAAAAAAATTAGGCTGCTATTCAACAGGGACGGGGCAAATTGTTACATTTAGACAGGAAGAACCAGACGTGTGTATCTGAATGAGAAACTACTGGCTTGAGGCACCCTGTTGAAAGGTCTTAAGTTTAATAGTGCGGATCATGGAAAAACGATTGAACAATGTCACATCACTGTAAAAAATCCAAACACCATGCAGAGAAAATCAAATATATAACTGTAAGGTATGTGCAGTAGTCCTTTTGTTCTACCTATTGGTCACTAGCAAGGTTTCAGCTGTGTCCAGTTTTGCACTTGAAGAAAGATGTGGACCGACTGGAGAAAGAGTAGAGGATAGTGATGATTGTGATATGTGTATAAATTTGTAGAAAAGATGCATGAAAAAGGATTATCCTACCATATGATGTATTCAGAGAGAATAAAAATAATTTATTCTTCATGTCAGTTTTTACTGGGATAGTAAGTAGAGGATTGAAATTGCAACAAAAGATAACTTCATGTTAGACCATCAGAAAAAACTTTCTACAAAAAAAGAGTACTGAAACAGTGGAACATGTTGTCTGTAGAGATAAGTGGGACTCCACTGCTAGTGGTCTTTAAGAACAGCCTGTAAAGATAAGACAGTTATGTCCTGTCTTATTACAGGAAGATGACTAGAGGAACTATTGAGTTCCTTTCTAGGCCTCGAACTTTATGTAATTAGCTTTATAAAGTACATGCTGTATTTGAGACTGAGGAAGTACTTAAAATAATAACTCTGGCGTTGAGATCTCTTTTTCTAGACTGTCATATGACTGATATTTTTATCCAATGTCTTAAACACTTAAAATTAATTGTTAAAACTATGAATTAGTTTTGGCACTGTATATAAGGGACGTAGCTATAAAATCCAGACAGATATATTTACAGTGATTTTTTTTTTCTTTTTTTTTTTTCTTATTTATCCCTGAATCAAATCTGTTGTGTTACAGGACATGAAGAAATTTGAAGTTGAGCTGAGAGCCCTGCAGGCTGCCCTGGAGCAAGCCCAAGCCACACTGACCTCTCCAGAGCTCGGGCATTTGAGCTTGAAAGAGCAACTTTCTCACAGACAGGTAACAGGCCAGGACCTCAAAGTTAGCACTTGAGTAGTGTGAGCTTACACAAAGAATAATGAATGTTGGTGAGACTGATTGTGGTGTTTCTTCAGTGGGTCACACTTCAGTGTTTGAGAGTCTAGCCCCAAATTACTGCCAAGGGAATAAGGGATGGAACGGAAAAAATAATTCCCTCAAAGGGAATTGTTGAAGCATAATCCTTTATGAATCTGGTCTTAGGTTGGTGCAATTCTGAGAAATGTGCATCCAATCCAAGTTTAATGCGTATTAATAATAAAGCTCGGTTCTTATCCAGTACTTTTCATTAACAAGTTCTTAAAGTACTTCAAAAGGAAGTCTGAATTATTATCACCATTTTACAGATAGAGATACCATGAGATAGTGTGTTGCTGGCTCCCCTAACAATCAATTGAGCAGCTAAGAGAAAATTCAGTTTTGCTTAAGCCCAGTTAGTTTTTTGTATGTTTAGTTGAATTACCTCCATAAGATATTGCTGCTTTCTGTATTGCACTTGGCCTACTATAGAGATTTGTCAATTTGTTGTTTTTGGTTTCAGCCTCATGACAAGAAAAATAACCCAAGTTATAGCTTTCTAAGTTGCTTGAGAAATGTTTCTTGCTGCAAGCTAATATAGAGATTTAACTGACCTAGTCTGCCAGTGAAAACTAAATGTTAACAGGTCCACTTTAGGATTAAAATCTGCAGAAAAACATGTGGATGAAAGGTAAATTTGCAGAGCTTTCTCTGTTGATTAAAATTTGCAGTCTTTATTCCAAGGACTTGCAGCCAAATTTCAGAATATGACATTGAAGAGTGTAAGTGAAACACGTCACCCACTGTAAGAGTAAAGGAATATGGAGCTTACACTGTTGTTTGTGTGTATTCTTTGTCCTGGCTCTAGCAGGTCTCACAGTATGACTATGTTTTGTACATAGCCCCTGCCCACCTGTTTCACCAGACCCGGGGAGGGGGGGGCGGCGGTGGCGGTAGTCTTGGAGAGTGCCTGGCTGGCATGCAGCCCCCAGGGTACCTCTGGGTGCCAGTTGCACAATAAAGGCACCCTTTGCCAGCAGTATGGGTCCTGCTAGAGGAGAGGCCTCGCCAGTGATGTCCGAGGAATAGGTCATTATACCAAATTTCTGGTTAGATTATCCACCATATGTCATGAAGGCACAGAAATAAAGAGCAAACCACAGTCCTCTCATCAGTATGCCCTTCAGACCCACTTAGCTATCCTTCTGCATATGGTAAAGGAGAAGAGAGACACCAGTCTCTTTATCCCTGTTTGCCACATACATCGTCTACCTGATTTTTATCTATTGAACGTAAAATCTTTTTCTAATGCGCTAAGGCCCTTTTCATCAACGTTGCCTTTTTCTTTTTTTTACTTGATTTTCTTTTCCTATCTGTGAATACGTTAAACTCCCCAATGAAGATAAAAAGAATGCTGATCAAATCTATTCTCCAGTCATTGCACTTAGACTCTTCTCGTGCATATGAACAGACAGCTTGAATGGACATTGTGAACAGAATAGAGACTATTAACAAAGGCATCCTGCATGTGATTATTCAAAGGAAAGATTTCTGTGTAGCTGTGGTTTGTTTTTTTTCTGTTTGATTGCCTTTTGAATTTTAAGGAACATTTTCAGCCATGGTTTGTATTTTCAAAGGAAGGCTGTGAACGCAATGGGATTCATTTGCTGGTTTGAAAATGTGCTTCTGTGTTT
>NW_008824807.1:1798411-1809814 GCF_000699105.1 Pygoscelis adeliae | reverse complement strand
AGCAGGAAGTTCCACTTGGATTTTAACATTAAAATATGCGTATACATAAATGACTCCTACGCTGCTTCGATTTGTGGATTTTGTAAGGATATTTTTTCAAATATGTTAACAGAAATATTTTTGTATTTAGACACTTAGAAATAGGTACTACTATGCTCTTTGATGAATTATTTTTGTTCTTCTTATATGGGCTTTTTGTTTAACTAATATTTAAAAGAACGCTCATTTCAGAATGAGCAACTCCAGACAAAGTGTGTCCTGATTCTATTCAATTTAGAAAACAGATAATCAGATTTGTTGTTTGTTTTAGTGCTTGAACTCATCATTATTTTTCTTTTGCTGCATCAAATGCTCTGGGAGTTCTGCAAAACTGGCTTATTGTGGCACTGACTTTGTTTCTAGCATCTGTTGTCTGAAATGGAGTCGCTGAAGCCAAAGGTTCATGCAGTACAAGTCTGTCAGAGTGCCCTGAGGATTCCTGAAGAGGTGGTCACCGGCCTGCCAATGTGCCACAATGCCCTCCGGCTCCAGGAGGAGGCCAGCCGCCTGCAGCACACTGCCATTCAGCAGTGCAACATCATGCAGGCAAGTGCAACTCCATCCCATCAATTACTCTGCGTAACTTGAAGAGTGCTGTGCAAATTGTGATGAAAAAGGGGAATTTCATATCTTTGTACATTCCTCTTTTCCGTGTAGTACCATTAGGAAGTTCCCCTCTAAATTTCAGTCATTTCTGACTCCATGTTTTTGGGGGTTTTAACATTCATGATCATGTTCATTGTTGATTTACTCACCAGACTCTCATCTCAGTTCTCTCATTGATCTTGCTATGTTTTTTGTAATGCTGTTAGGATTAACCGGAGAAATAGCTAATATACAATTGTGTGCAGGTTAATTTTATAATACCTATAATCTGTTAATGAAATTGATATATCATTATAACTTCAACTGCTTCTAATGATTGCATAAAAACTATCAAGTTAATTAAATAGCTTTCTAGCATAATTTTTTTTCGTCTTTATTTAAAAATTAATATATATTTGCTTTCTGATTTTGGAGTCATTCAGCATCTATTAAATTCGCATTTTCAAGATTTGCTAAATACAAGAAAACTAGGTTTTGTTTGTTTGAATTCATACCTAAACATGTAAAAGGTATTTCCAAAGAAAAAGAGAATAAGCTTTTCTTTCCTGCTATTTAGTGATAGAAAAATACATACTGAGCTAGGGTACAACTACAGATCTTCAAGTTAGATAACAGAAGAGACTTTTGATCATTAAGGATACTTAAGTACAAGAAATGGTACTATGTCACACTGAAAAGTTTTAAAAACAGGTTAGACAAACTGCTGGTGAATCTATGATAGAAAGAACTGATACCACACTGTTAGGATAACGATCTGAATCAATCTTCATAATCCTCTCCCAGTTGTATTTTTCTGTAAAATCTAACTTTTTCATATAGTCTTTCCACTTCATAAATGGAGGCTTGAAGTGAAAAAGCAGATGAAAGTGCTCAATAGTAAAACCATGAGACTAGGCAATGCTATTTTTTGGTGCGTATGTTTGGTGCAGATACTTGTTGGAAGCAGAAGTTCTAGCTCCTTATATTGGATATCTAAAAGATCATGTGATGTGAACTGTTTTTTGGAAATAGTTAATAAATGAAACCATTGAATTAACTGCAGTTCACAATATTTCTGAATGGACTTTTTCCTGACTATATTCCTGCTTTGCTTATCCAGACACGAGTGCCAGATAGATGTAAGTTTGCTCCACTTCAGAAGGGAGATCAGTCATACTTGGACTAAGCAAATACTTATTTTTCATGTAGACGGTATTTTTTTTTTTCCCCCCTCTCTAGGAAGCAGTGGTTCAGTATGAGCAATATGAGCAAGAAATGAAACATTTACAGCAAATGATGGAGAGCGCCCATCGTGAGATCCAAGACAAGCCAATAGCAACTAGCAACATCCAGGAACTCCAGGTCCAGATTTCGCATCATGAGGTAGGAGAGCCAAAATGCAGCAACATGGGCTCAATGGCAGCTGATTGACCCAGAAAGCTTTTCATAAGCAATGGTCATAAATTAGCTGAGTAGCTTTTCAGACTTGCTCAAGGCTAGTCGAGCAGATAGACTTAATGCCAGATAGGAAGCTCATGCTATTGGTACAGTGTGGAGAATTCATTTGTTTATTCAGTTAGATGGGTCCTAATCTTCAGGCAACATTATGACAAGTGAAAGCATTGTGTAATTAAGGGACGGTTAACATAGGTACTTGACTGAGGAGTGTCCCAGAAGTCAATATTGAGCAGTTAGTCAGGTGATCACTGCTAGTTCAGTGATCCTTTAATATATATATCTATACATATATCTCCTAAGTACTTACTTCCATCCCAGTAATGTTCTGAAAAGAACACCAAGGGACTTGAATCACATGAAAACCACAGTAGATTTGGAGGAAAACACTGCAACGTTCACTCCAAAGGCTTCTTTTAAAGTCATTGTTGGGAAGAGTTTTGTCCTGTGGAGTTACAGGCCCTCAAACTCATGGATCGTCAGCTCCCGAATGAGTTGGGATAGTCTCTGTGTAGCCTTCTCACTGTGCTGGCATGGGAGCTCCTGAGCCCCTTTCCCCTTCCCCTGTCTGTTGTGCATTTATTGGGATAGAAATGCACCATTGAACTCTGTGTGTCACTTCTGGCACCAGATGGCACCATTTCTTTAACTTTGAATTAAAAGCTATCTGTGCTATTACGCAATATAACCTAATATTATATCTGTTGCTCATTTTCTATCCAGTTGTTACAAAAGTTACTTAGGATAAATGCAGAGCAGTTTGCTTACACAAACACTTCTGGGTTTTTAGTACTGAATTAAAAATGCTACTATTCTCTATTCAAATGTTCTGGAACAGCAAATGCAGGAGAGTGACTGCAGCGATACAGGGTAACATTGCTGGAGGAAGGAATGATGCTGCAGAGAGGAAGTAATTAAAAATGGGGCAGCTCGAAGTTTCATCTGCATTTGAACGAGTTCAGTAGCTAGGAGTCCTTCTAAACGTCTGCAGGAAGACAGCAGCTTTACTCTGTTGCACATGTTGGGATCAACCAGAGTGGACAGGTTTCATACTTGCAAGCTTTCCACGTTTAGGGGTAAGGATTTTTGAAAGGCTGAGATATGCATCTTTTTGGTTCATATTTTGTCTGCTAAATACCTGTGGAAAAGCATAGTATAAAGGGGATATATTGAACCCTATATTATTATACTACTTCAAAAGGCAAGTCTGTCAAGATGCTTGTTACGTGTGTTACTAATTTAAGAAAACATCAGTTACCAGATTCCCTATTGAAGCCTGCATGAACAAGCCCTTAAAGGGACATTTGTAGTAGCTATATTTAGAATTAAAATAAGAGGAAGAAAGTAGAAGGAAAGTACACCCTGATTTGTAGGAAGCTTGTATTACCATGCATGTATGTAACTAGTTACACTCTGGAACTATGTTTACTGAACCGTGTTTCTTTAGACTTTCAGATAAGAATGTGGGCAAGTATCTCCATACTTGTGAATTATTTTAATGGATAATGCAGTACCTCATAGGACATTGCTTTTATAAGTTGCTTTATTTTTTTCACAATCACATTTTTGCCTCCTTTTCTTTTTCTTTGTTTTCAGTTGGGAGAGGTATGTTAGATACTCAGTGTATTGGACTTTAAGGCCACAAATGTTATTGCATGTCAGTAATATTGATGGACTTAAGTGGGTATATTGAATGACAATAATTTCCCACTGAGCCCCAGAGGTGTCATTCATTGAGCATTAGTGAATGACTGATACTTGCCAAACAGAGCAGATAACTATTCCAGCTGCTAGACATTAAAGTTATGGCTTGATGTGATTGCAGTTTGGTTTTCGATTGATCTAGTTGATGTTTTATACTCAAGACTTTGCTGAGTCTCCAAGGTAAGCCTTGGAGCTCCAAGAGAGCTCCTTTTGTTGCTAATGTGACAGACAGTGACCAGGTACCACTGAAACCCAGGCAGTAAAGCATCATCCTCAGTCTTTGTGCTGCTTCCATTTCTAACTCTATATTTCCCACTATGACTGTTCTGCACTGTGATTTTGAGCAAATGGTTTCCAGAAAATGTTATAAAACCAAAAAAACTTTTTACTAGCCTGAAGCAGTGATCTTATTTACTTTTTAAAAGATATTGTAATTATTTCTTATTATACCTACTAGATCTTGCAACTTCTGTTGCTATTTTTCCTTGAAAACTTGTGTTTGTTGAAGAAATAAAAGCAGATATAAAAATAAGCAGAAATATATATTTGAATGAATAATCACTGGTTTAGCAGGCAAGCTTATACAGATGTCGTTTTCACTTCATAGATGAAAATTCTTTCACGTTACTGAGCCTCTAGGAAGACAGGAACAATAGCTTCGGCAGAAATGTCAAAATCTTCCACCATTTTTTAAGTATATTAATTGAAATCTTTGAAACTGGACACTGACCTGGGCAGCAGTACAGGATAGGAGAGAAGACACGTCAGTTTCTAAGACTATTCATTTCCGTCTTTCTTCTCTGACCAAACTTAAACTTATGATGGTGTTTGGCCATGCAGATAGACCATTTCGTAGCCATAAAAACCAATATTTTAAGATACACTCTGCTTTAGGCCAGATTCCCCAGCTCTTTTTAAAGAAAGTTAGTACTGCGTGCAGCTCAGCTTTTAATTCTGAAGACTTACACAAAACCAAAACAAGATTAAAATATAGCGTATCCAAACACTGGCAAAGAGCGTTCCAGTCCGCATTCGATCTTATTATGTGACTGATTGTTCATATCTCATTTGATCTTGCTAGACCCTGTGAGTTATTGTTTTAACAATTCATTCTTTCTGACGAGAGCTGAATGGGGCATTTTTTACAGTTGTGGTTACCACATGACCTCATTTTCATGGCATGCACTATGCGGAGAAGCTTCATCTTTCTCAGAGAAATGGAAATAGAATAGGGGAAAAAAAATACGACAGGAGGAGGGAGAGATGTGCCCCTTTGCTGCAGTCTGAAGCTTAAAAACTTTGTGTCAGGTTCAGGCTGGATGCAAGCGTGAGGTGTTCCTCCCTCCCTTCTGCAATTACCACGCACACAGAGCCTTTCGCAGCACTTTTCCGGTTTCGCGTCAAAGCTCTTGGCTCTGCAGTTTAGCTGTGCAGCCAGACGCAGCCTGACTTGTTCCCTCCACTATCAACATCCTGCTTGTCAGCTAGTGCGGCGGCTTATGCAGGGTTTCTGAGAGGCAGTGCTATGATGTTATTGGCTGGGCTTGGAGGGGAGAGCTTGCCTTCGCCACGGAAGCTGAAATGCTGCAGGTCCTGTGGCCTTTATTGGCTGCCTCTGCATTAGGGAAAAAAAAAAATGTTTCCTCAGGAGCTGGCTCAGAAGATCAAAGGATACCAGGAGCAAATTTCTTCTTTGAATTCGAAGTGCAAGATGCTGACAATGAAAGCAAAGCATGCCACCATGCTGCTGACAGTGACAGAAGTGGAGGGGCTTTCAGAGGGAATGGAGGAGCTGGATTCAGACCTGCTCCCAGCACACCCCGCTCATCCCTCGGTGGTTATGGTAAGGAAAGCATTGGTCTCAGTGCTGTTTATCTGAGCTGCTTGCTTTTGCATCATTGCAACACTGCTGTGTAGCAAATTGCCGTAGCTCACGTCTGCATTTTGCTTTTGAAATGGCTGGAGTGTGGCAAACCAAACAAGCTGCAGCTTCCCCTTACTGTATTTTGCTTTATATGGGTTTTCAAGACTTGTTGGTAAAGGATGAAGTTACTTAAATACCAGTTGAAGTTGTCTGTAATAATATGCAAATACAGTGCTTTTTCATAGCTGTCAGCATGCAAAAGCAAATGCTAAGAAACTACTGAATTGCAGGAATAAGGTAAAACCAGAATAAATATTATTTCATAACATGTTGCAGTGTATAGGTTTTACACACCATATTTTTAAAGCTCTTGTCTTAAAATGTTGATGTGATAATTGAGAGTATGCTGCTATATTCTCACATGAGTGTGTTGGAAATGAAAGCTGGCTAAGTACTGCCATAGGCCTCATGTTTGAATTACTCTGCTTTTGTTTGTTTCTAATTGGGTCTCATTACAAACTTACTGCTGATGCTATTGGGATTTTTGTCTGAGTGAAAACAGAGTGCAGATTTCAGGATTTATCACTGTATAACAGCATTGGGGAAGCAAGAAAAATACATTGCTGCTGGATTTTGTGTATTTTATATTTTAAGTCTATTCCTTGTTGTTCTAACCAGGCCTGGATACTGAAGCCAATACTGCATTATTCTGTAGCTCTCCATAGTATTTCCATATACAGCAGTGATTGTATTAGAAGACATTTAGGCAAACCCTAATTTGTTATTATTGAGTTGCTTGCTATACATTTTCTTTTAAATTTATTAGGGGTACAGGAAAGCATGTTTGTACTGAAGTATGACAAATAAATGACACTATTAATTGAACCAGATGTTTAAGCTGGTAAAGGTAACAGTGTTAAGTATGACTAAATAACGTCATGGTAATTCTGGCCATGTGTTGTCTTTCTTGTTTTGATCTCAAACTTAAGTTGAGGTAACTGATTTTCTTCCTGTGCTCTGGCGTTGCTTTTCCTGTGGCAGATGACTGCTGGTCGCTGTCACACGCTGCTCTCCCCTGTCACTGAGGAGTCTGGGGAGGAGGGAACCAACAGTGAGATTTCTTCTCCACCTGCCTGTCGCTCTCCCTCACCTGTGGCTAATACAGATGCTTCTGTTAACCAGGTACCTCCCTCTTGGCATTCATTCAGCTTTTATCTCAGAGACATGCATGGTTCCATTCCACAGGTGGTTTCTTTAATCCTCTGAAATAATATTTGTCTATAGCTCCAAGGATCTGAGGTTTAACCTCTGACCTAAGTGAACCTTCAGGTTCTAGTCCAAAATGGATACAAATATTGACTTCTGAGTGTAAAATGTATAAATTTGG
Source organism: Pygoscelis adeliae (assembly GCF_000699105.1). Lineage (NCBI taxonomy): Eukaryota > Metazoa > Chordata > Aves > Sphenisciformes > Spheniscidae > Pygoscelis > Pygoscelis adeliae. The sequence goes on along the minus strand of NW_008824807.1, from coordinate 1,802,780 downwards.
TGTTACAGCTATTCACTATTTTTAAAAATAATTTTTAAGTGACAATTACAAAGCTCTTCCATGTCACTACTATTTTCTATTTATAAGCTAATTTTTATTTTCACAGTAGTACTCAATGGAATCTTGCATCCTGAGGAAAAAATGCAATTTTGTACTGCCCATAATAAAACATTGTATTATGTCCATATACATCTATCTTGCGCTACCATTGACATTGTAGCATTGAAGCCACAGTCTGGTATCTTCCACTTCAAACCATTTCAAGTATTAACTTTCATGTATTTTTTCATGTATTGTTCATTCCATACTTTCAGTGACAGTCTATTTTAATTGCTGATGAGGCAGATCAGTGAAATTGCTAAAGTTAGATTTTTAAATCAAAACTGAGGACTCTGGCACTTCTAATAGGAACAAGTGTATATCAGCGTTGATTAAAATGTGAGTAATGAACCAGCTCATCAAGCATCACGCACATGAAGACACACATAAAATGTTATGTTGTAGAAGCTTAGAAATGAGCCTTAGGAGCAGTCACCACATCACTGCATTCATCATGTTGTGGGTTTTGTGGTTGGTTGGTTGTTTTTTCATTTGTGGCTGCTTCCAAAACTGACCACTGCAGATGTAAAGGGTAGAATGATGTTGGGTTGCATTGCTGAGTAGAAATAGAGAAGTTTGAGCAAGTTGCCCACTAATTCCTTCCACTCGTTTCAAAGATGCATATGGTGCTATAGAAGTTGCCAAATATAAATGATTCATTTTCATGAACTGACATAAGTAAGAATACTAAGGTAAGATAGTAAGAATGGTGACAAAAACTTCATAATAATAAAGTTATAAAGTTACCTTCATAATAAAAAAGTTATGTAATGAACAAGAAGGATTTTTCTAGTGTTCTGTCATTTCAGATAATCAGAAATTTCCCAGTAAAGTATACTTACAGTAGAAAGCCAGCTATACATTTCAGCACAAAAATCTTATGGCAGTGTTAATCAGTGAAAGAGTTAAAGGAGTAAGAGCAGCTTGCTTTCTAATAAACAAATTTAGTGTCAGTTCATTACATTTCTCTGAAAATGAAAAAAACGGATTAAGAGCTCCAGTAACTCAAATAATAAGGAAAAATCCAGTGAAGATGCTGTTGCACCATGAGCTGACACCAAAATACAAGTTCTAGAACCTGTGATTTGCAGGGCAAAATTGAACAAAAAGATTACATCTTTCATTTAGCAGATGATCTTTGAAAGAGATAAAATCACTGGTGTTATAATAATCTAAAAAAAACCTGACAGATGAAGGTTTCTTCAGTGTGGTTAATGTTGAAATGAACAGCACGTACTAAACAGTAAGCGGAAGAACATTCCAAAATGCAGTGGTTTACTTACAAAATGCTTAGGTTCACAGTCACGTGAGATTAAAAGTAAAGAAGCTATGAAACTGCCAGTGCTGATCATGATGAATGCCCAGAGAGACTTCAGGAAAGAAGGTTGGTTTAAAAAAAAAAATCTAGAGAATAGTGAATTAGGAGCTTAAAAGTAAGTTAAAAATACTTTGTATTCAGTAAAAGACTCAGCAAAACTAATTTGGAATTTTTTTTTTTTTTTAAGTAACTAGTGTTAAGAGAAATAACTTCTCACAGGAAGATCACCTGCAAAGTACCAGAAAAACATGTGAACAGGAAGTGTAGGAAGCAAAGAATTACATTAATCTAGTCTTTGGAAAAAAATTAAAAGCTCATATGAATTGGAGTGTTTTTGGGAGGCAAGGTTGGGTGTTAAGACTGTCTTTAAATTCATCCCTAATAATCTATGTACAGTCTTTCATCAAGGTTTCCTAGCATCTCTTAATGGTGAAATGTGGCTTGTCTGAACTGAGACATCTATGCACTATTTTTACATTGCTAACAAGTAGTGAAAATATAAAACAAATGCCAAGTGCATATTAGTGGAAATATTGTTTCTATGTATTGAAATAGATTAAACCAAGACCATAAATACAAGAAAGTGACAGATCTAGCACTGTTATAAATTAACAGTTTCCCAGGTTGTTTGTTTCGTACTGAAACGCCTCTAAAAACAACTGGGGGGGAGTGGGGAAAAACTGTAAAAATGTTAACTTTTAAAAGGCTGAGGGTTTTCACAGTGTATAATATTTCAGCAATAGATAAGTCCTTTAATGCAGTTTTTGATGTATAGCAAAATCAGGCACTTCATCTGTGCTGCAGTACTGACTGAGAATCCTCTGGGGCTAAAACTTCTCACACTTACCCAAAGATAGAGTTGATTAAAATTGGGCATGTTCTTCTAAAACTTATTTTCCAGATGCATAATGCAGAGCAATTGAATTGAAAAAGCTGAAGTGTTGACACAAAGCCTTGGAGGTCACAGCTGATCCTGTGATTCAAGTCTTCAGCACTGGGTCACTGTTAAATGTCTTTCTATCTCTCTGTTCACAGCCTACTTAATCATCTTTCTCCTTCCTTATGAAAACTCATCAAGGGTGCAACAGCACTTGTTAAGTATCTCTTGAAATCTAAACGCACCCTTTGCTCCTACATCCTAACAGCAAAGCTCGAGTACTTTTCATTGGTTAATTTTCATAAAAGAGGGCATGAGACGTTAGGGCCTTTATAGGGGGAACAAAACCTGTTATGTGTAAAAACATCTGGATTCACACTACCAGCATTAAAGCCCTACGAAAAAGAAACTGCCATGTTGTTTACTCCAAAAAGTAGTTGGAAAGACAGGAAAAAGGGATTGTTTTCCTCTCTTTTAAAAGCAAGGCCTTTATTCTGGAAATGATGATTAAGAAGTCTCAGAAGCACAGCTTTTCTCTTGGCCTTGAGAGAGGACTAGCTGAGGGCTGGAGAGTAGCTGCAGACAAGGCAAAATGAGAAGTTGCCTGCGCTGATGCAATTTTTCACTGTGACTTGGAAAGATCACTTGTGGTCAGAGTAAAAAATTCTGAAATTGCAGTAGTGAATGCTGTGCTAAGCTGTTACCTGTTCCCTGTTGGCTCCTGGACATCGTAAATGCTTTCTTTCATCATTAAATTTTGCAAGTCTCCCAATTACTGCCTTTGAATAAATACCTCATGACACTTTTGGACATCTTGATGTGCTGTCCATTCTTGGGTCTCCCGTTTCTCTGGAGAGACTGACTTTTTCAGGCATCCTCAGTAAAGATGTGTGATCGAGCTGTCTGTAAAATACACTCTTAGCTGCTGCCTCCCCTTAAAAATATTGGTGGTGATCTGCGAGTAGCACCTTAATTGTTAAAATGTCCATACACGAAGCAGATAACCTGACAAGTCTCTTCATTCTTGAGGGAAGGACTGAAGGACCATATCTCTGCAGCTGCTGGGTGATGGGGTGTTTTCTGGGACAGGTGGGCATTCTGTGCTCTCTAGGTTTGGTCAGAAAGAGAGCCCAAGAGGTGACTGTGCCTGGGGAGTGACCTGGTTTCTATGCTCTTCCAGAGCTTGTTTGGTTTTGTTCACATATGGTAGTAGATAACATATTAAAATGACATTGGGAAATAAAGATTCTGCTACAAATTATGATCCTAATTATACTGTGAGCTCTGGTATCTCAGAAGTAGTCTCGTTTAGTACCTAACTTTTATACACCTATACAGAATCAGAGAATGGTTGAGGTTAGAAGGGACCTCTGGAGGTCATCTGGTCCAACCCCCTTCTTCAAGCTGCGTCACATACAGCAGATTGTCCATGACTATATCCAGGTGGCTTTTGAATATCTCCAAAGATGGAGACTCCACAACCTCCCTGGGCAACTTGTCCCAGTGCTCAGTCACCCTCACAGTAAAAAAGTGTTTCCTGACGTTCAGAGGGAACCTCCTGTGGTTCAGTTTGTGCCCATTGTCTCTTGTCCTGTCACTGAGTACCACTGAAAAGAGCCTCCGTCTTCTTTGCACCCTCCCTTCAGGTATTTATACACATTTATACTCTTACATTTGCAGTAGAGTAAATGGTCTGTGGTCTATTTGGTAGACACAGCTCTGTAAGCTGTCAAGTGAAAGACATTTAGTTTTCTCTCAGTCACATGGCTCAACATGCTGAATTTTCCTCCCCATCATACAGGGTCAGGAAAGAAGTATGCATCGTATTTGAGAAGTTGTGGCAGTCCGGTAAAGTTCCCACTGACTGGAAAAGGGGAAACATAACCCCCATTTTTAAAAAGGGAAAAAAGGAAGACCCAGGGAACTACAGGCCAGTCAGTCTCCTGTCTGTGCCTGGCAAGATCATGGAACAGATCCTCCTGGAAGCTACGCTAAGGCCCATGGAGGACAGGGAGGTGATTTGAGACAGCCAGCATGGCTTCACCAAGGGCAAGGCCTGCCTGACTAACCTAGTG
>NW_008824807.1:1778345-1797437 GCF_000699105.1 Pygoscelis adeliae | reverse complement strand
GGGGGTAGATTTAGACTAGATAGAAGGAAGAACTTTTTTGTGCTGAGGGTGGTGAAACACTGGCACAGGTTGCCCAGAGAGGTGGTGGATGCCCCATGCCTGGAAACATTCAAGGTCAGGCTGGACGGGGCTCTGAGCAACCTGACCTAGTTGAAGATGTCCCTGCCCACGGCAGGGGGGTTGGACTAGATGACCTTTAGAGGTCCATTCCAACCCAAACTATTCTATGATTCTATGATTTGAGAAATTTGCAATCATTGGAGGAGGGTTTTCCAAGTACGCTTTTCAGTAGATTTTGAGCAACTTTTAATGCAAATATTGTGATAGCTCTGAGAGCTGCCTGAAAGGAGGTTTGGTCCAACGTAACAGAAATCAGTGGAATATCTTTTACTGATTTCACTGGCAGCAAAACTGTGTCTTAAAGTTTTCACCGGAGACACTTACAAATTCAAAATGATTGAGGAAACTGGACAACAGCTGCTGTGTCACATGGTCTGGAGCATAGTTCACTAAGTGGGGCTACTAAGTGAGAAGAAGGAAGGTTACGGCATTTTTCACCTTCCAAATAGATGTGGTGGTAACTGTCATATATGGTTTCAGTTTTAAATAATCCTTGCCATGAAGTCTGCTTTCCTGACTTAAATACAGATACTGTGCATGTTACCTTAATTTTACATTTTCTGTAGATCTTTTTGTTATCTGCAATGCTGAAGAAATTCCCATACGATAAGTGTAGAAGTTCTAGTGAGAAACAATTCCACCCTGAATGGAATTTGAACATTTGCCCATTTTCCTTAGCACTTTCGGTCCCTTTTCCCACTATCTTTTATAAGTTAGTTGAGAATACCTGTTTGTTTGAAGGCTTACTATAAGCTAGTGCTTCATACTCTTTCTTACATCATTGATTAGTCCTTCAGCATATCCCTTTTTGGTTCTTCTGTTGCCTTCTCTGTGCTAGTGTTCATTAGTGTGATATTCTTTGCCATCTACAGTACCATAACGCACTGTCTGTTGTGATGGGGTTTCCCCATGTGTAGTTGTGATCATGCTAGAACAACACTCCCACTTGTAGCACTCCCCTCCCAGTATTTCCATGTCTGTCCACAGTTGCCTCCTGCGCCTCCTAGCTAATATGAACATGAAAAAATGCATCGACAATCTTCACCATAGTGAAGCTCCAAACCATGCTCAGTGTGCTACTGTTAAATATTTATTTTCTGTGTTGCTCAGAGGTTTCCTGGTAGTTTTGGCATTGTGGATTTTATTTTAATGGACATATGCAATGGGGCAGTATGTGGGGGGATATTCTTATGCAGTGTCTTGCATTTTGAAAGTGCAATAATGTGCTTTGTGCTTGTAGGACATTGCTTATTACCAAGCCTTATCTGCTGAACAGTTGGCCTTATCTGCTGAACAGTTGCAGACAGAAGCTGCTAAAATTCAACCCAGCACTTCAGCCACCCAGGAGTTTTACGAACCAGGCTTAGAATCAGCTGCTAGTGCCAAACTGGATGATTTGCAGCGTTCTTGGGAAACACTGAAAAACGTAGTAAGTCTTCATCTGGAGGGTTCAAAATAATCAGCTAGCTTGTGAGGAATAAAATGCAAAGAACTGGCTCAGCTAATATTCTTCTCTGCAGTTCTTGGTTTTCAGGTGGTAACAAGAATTGTTAGTTGTGATATTATATTACACTGGCTTTGTTCTTTGTTTGAAAGCCTGTGCAGGATGGACTGCCACTAAGAAAAAATAAGTCATTAAGGCTGACAGTTGCCTTCAGAAATATTGGCTATTGTCAGACTATATTCTATAACATAACAGGGAAATCCACTCATGCTGGATGAGTTGGCAAAAAAGGCCCAAGAATCCAGTTTCTCCAAATACTGAGTCAACACGTTTCTGCATAGTAGTGCAGCATAATCATTCAGTGATGTATGAAAATGGTCAAAGTTCTGATCACATGCTATAAATTTTAATTCTTTGAAGAGACACAGTAGCTATTATGGGGTATTAAGAACTATGGGTCTAGCAAATTGTGCACATTCACATGTTTGAGTGCATAAAATCTAAAATAGGGCATGAGAATGTGCCTAGGTTTTCCCTGCTTATTAAAGTCCGTGTTTCTCAGTCACAGAACCTAGGATTTGACTGATGATGTTTAAATAGGTAAATATTTTTAATATGGATATTTTGCTTTATAACTTATACTTTTGAAAACTTATTGCAAGTTTTTGGTTTTAGTCTCGTAAGCCTAGGGATGTATGAAGCAGAAGAAAAAGAAAATCCTGTATCAGAGGTCAGAATTTATACCTTCCATTCCTCTTCAGATCAGTGAAAAGCAGCGCACCCTCTATGAAGCTCTTGAGCGTCAACAGAAATATCAGGACACACTCCAGTCTATATCCACAAAAATGGAGACCATTGAGATCAAACTAAATGAGAGTCTGGAACCAGCCAAAAGCCCGGAGAGCCAGATGGCTGAACATCAGGTAAAAAATTATATGTGAGAAATAGAGGGAAAGCATGCCTTACTGTGTATCTCTAGTTCCCTTTTTTAGATAGCAGCGTTCTTCATGGCTGGATGCCTCAAAAACATGTATTAGTTGTATGAACCTTCTCTGTTAACTGTATGTCTTGCCTTTCTGGATTTCCGGCTGTTCTAAAGCTGGTGTAATGGGGATTCTTTTAATAAGGAGCCTTTTAAAAAAGTAGAATAGATCATAAAAGTTTGTCCAATCGAAATTTTCAGCAAAATCTTTTATCAAAGACTGTGTTCAGTGACACCTACATATACTGTTCTTCAGCATCAGTGCTACTAGCATATATCGGACTATTTATAATGTTCCCAAATTTACTAAGATCATAACCAATACTGATGCAGTGTAAATTGATCTAAATACGGTCTTTGCCTCATTAAACAAAACAAACAAACTAAAGCACATAAAAAAATTCCCTCCCAGAGGAAGTCTTGAGAAATGATGCTCTGAATAATAAAAGAATACTTTATCAAGTAACCAATCTGACATATGTCCAAGTTGTAATCGTCTAAGCCTTCTACCTGACAGCTTGAAACTATCTGGCGGGGCTGGTTCTCATTTCAGTAGGAACTCCATGACCTGAAAAGGATAACATTTGGCTTTTGTAGCACTGTGTGATGTCCTGTGCATGCAATGTGTATATATTATCCGACATGAAAGTAAAGTATCTGCCTTAAGGTATTGGTAATGCAACATCCTTTTGTAGGTATCTTGGAAACTGATCTATAGGATAAGAATGATAGTAGGAATTTCTTTTATGTCATGGAGTTAATCTGTGGATGTTTACATATATTGCTGGATGTTCTTTGTCCAGTTAGTAAGTTTCACACTGAAAGCTAACTCATGCCCCTATTTCTCTCTCACAAACACACATTCACTTACTTGTTCATTGTCTTCACTGTATGTACTAGAATACCCTCCAGAAAATTTGTTGGAAGAATAAATCTGTATGTTAATATTTCCAAAAGAATTCCTTTTTGTGATATGTTTGAAATTCAAGATAAGTAATTAAATCCATATTTCAGTTATCAGACGCATGATCCTAGCTTAAGCATCTAAAAGCAGAACTCAGTCCTTCTGAATTCTGACTCTACCAAACCAGCACTATTGCACTACTTCGTGTTCCTCATGCTCCCTTGGGACAGTCATCTTGAATTTTGTATTAAGCCTATACCTCCTCAGATACTTTCTTCTCACTGATAAATGAAGCAAATACTTTCTCTGCTCTCATTTCTAAATAGGCTTTGATTGATGAGATTTTAATGTTACAAGAAGAAATCACTGAGCTTCAGACATCATTAGCCCAGGAGCTGGTTTCAGAACCACTGGATGCAGAAGCTGCTGATCAGCTGGCATTGCAGTCCACTCTCACGGTCTTGGCAGAACGAATGGCCACAATTCGAATGAAGGCATCAGGAAAACGACAACTATTAGAGGTACAAGAAAGAACCTCTAGGATTGGGTCTTTTCGATCACATTCCAGATTTTGAGAGCCAGTTTTGGCAGACCTGTACTTTCACCAAAGTCCTCAGTCACCACAGAATGCTGATAACTAAAAAAGTCATTTTCAGTTCTGCTCATTTCTCACAATTCCTTTCACTAATAAATTATTGTTGTTTTTTAGCAAGTCCCTCATCTTAATGCTAGGTGATAAGTAACCAGAAGGAACTTGGAAACACACTGCAGGAGTCATATTTTTTAATGTGGGTTTTTTGGGGTTTTTTTTTGTTTTTTTTTTAATATCCACATTGACATTTTCTCAATAGGTTCCCTTGGTATTCCTTGTCCTCCACAGAAGAAGTAATGAAGTGCAGGTGTTAAAAGTCATATTATCTACAGTAAACTTTTGAGGAGTCACCTGTCCAAACTGGGAGACAAGAGAAGGGGGAAAACTTAAGAAATAACACCTCTTCCAAACCGTTGCATTGTTGTCTACGCTCATCTTCCCAGCGATTTGCATGCAAACTTTTATCATGGAAGACGCACCCCTTTATTTCTTTGTCTACCAGCTTTACCAAAAATCCTTTAATACTAAGGTGTTTTTAAAAAAAGTCCTTTACAGGTAGGAATGTTGCTGTGTATATTATACAGGTGAGAAAATGCAGTTATGCTAAAGCTGGCTACAGTTTGGCTACTTTGAACACTGCAAGGCAGCTTTACTGCTAAGAACTGCAGCAGTGAATTCATAAATAAAGCAACTGCTGCCTTCATAATTTCCAGCATCAATCAGTTCTGAGAGACTGAGTGAGAATTGGCTCTGTGGATCTACCTGGGTTACAGGGGAGTCCCAGGGTGCATCAGCTGCATTAGTTCTGTGCAGTCACCTGAGACAGTGAACAGGTCCTTAGAAAATATCGTTGGTTTTTTTTTTTTAAATTGCGCTAAGTTTTACTTCTCAGAAGAAAAATGGCTTTTATGTAAGAATAAGGAGCTGGAAGTAGAATAGGGATCTTACTATTTATAGCTTGCACCCCATATAGGATCTTACAAACTTCTTGATAGTATTTAGGAGGAGATGCTAACTAATAATTTCAAGACAAAGCATGCGTCAAATATACTACTCTTAACTATGGTTAGGATTCTGACAGTTACTTTGATACAATAGCATAAGTATCCCCCAATAATCCTGACTAAGAAATACGTATGGTATGCAGACAATATTCAGTAATTTAACCTATGCACTTTATAGCTCTGATTTCACAGATAAAATCTTCCAGAGCACTGCAGGAATGTAAATGTAGAAATACAGATAGAACAGGTAATGAAAACATTTTGCTGTTGAGGGTGTGGATTGGTAGTATTGTTCTTTCTGTGGACCTAATTTAAATATCTAGAGCTTGAGAACTGTTTGGCTCTGGATTATTTGAAACACTTAACAACTATAATTATTCTTTAAATTATTCTAACATACAATTATTAATTTTGCCAATAAAATTAAGCATTCAGAAAAGCTGTGCAAACACTCCCCTGTGTGAGGGATTTGCCCTGCACATACAGGTGTGAATTTCCTTACAGAAGTGTGGTATGTCAACCCTGGCCAGCAGGCAAACACCCACCCTCACTCCCCTCTCCCACGGGATGGGGAAAAAATAGAAGGCAGGCAAAAAGACTCATGGATTGAGGTAATGACAGCTTAATAGGGTAAGGAAAAGCTGTGCATGCAAGCAAAGGAAAATAAGGAACTTATTCACTATTTCCCCATCAGCAGGCAGATGTTTAGCCACTTTCCTGGAAAGCAGGGTCTCAGCATGTGTAGCAGTTGCTTGGGAAGGCAAACGCCATAACCACAAATGCCACCCACCCCCCTTCCCTGAGCTTTTACTGCTGATCATTATCTCATATGGTATGGAATATCTCTTTGGTCAGTTCAGGTTAGCTGTCCTCGCTATGCCCTCTCCCAACCTTTTGCCCACCCCCAGCCTACTGGCCTTTGTGAGGGGCAGTTGGAAAGAAAGCCTTAATGCTGTGCAAGCACTGTTCAGCAATAGCCAAAACATTACTGTGTTACCAACACAGTTTTAGCCGCAGTTGCAAAGTGTAGCACCATGCAGGCTGTGATGAAGTTAACTCCATCTCAGCCAGATTCAGTACAATCTTCTCCCCTTGTTCCATACCATTTGCAGCATGCTTAGGTTCCATATTATCTGATACATCTAAGTATCCTCTGACCATCCCATTCTATCTGTTTCTTATTCCCGAAATCCCCTCTACTCTCTCCAGAGCTTTGTATCTCTCTTGTACTGGGGAGCCCAGAACTGGACACAGTGCTCCAGGTGTGGACTCACCAGTGTTAACTAGAGGGGAAGGATCACCTCCCTCAACCTGCTGGCAACTTTCCTCCTAATGTAGCCCAGGATACCATTAGCCTTCTTTACCACAAGGGCCCATTGCTGGTTCATGTTCAACTTGGTGTCCACCAGGACTCCCAGATCCTTTTCTGCCAAGCTGCTTTCCAGCTGGTCAGCCTTCAGCATACACAGGCGCCTGGGATTGTTCCTCTCCAGGTGCAGGACTTTGCGCTTCCCTTTGTTCAACTTCATGAGGTTCTGTCAGCCCATTTTTTCAGCCTGTCCATCTGGATGGCAGCACAACCCTTTGGTGTATCAGCCACTCCTCCCATTTTGTGCCATCGGTAAACTTGCTGAGGCTCGTTACTGGCCGCTCACTAGACTTTGTGCCACTGATGACCACCCTCTGGGCCCAGCTGTTCAGTCAGTTTTCAAATTCATATGGCACTATTAAAGGGTGAGCGAATCTTGCCGATTATTCCCTGTCTGTCCAATGGATGGACCAGCTGACGGATGGAGCCAGAGAGTCTGTGTTGCTGAGATGCTGTTGCTGCAGCAGCCACTGGAGCTTAATGTCCTTCTACACCCTACGGCACAGGCATCCTCCGAGAGGCCAGACAAGGTAGACAGCTCTTCAGTCTTCTCTTTACCCACGGTGGCTACACCAAAGGCCCACCAGTACCCTGTTGGGTCCTTGAAGTACCCCTCTCTTGCCTTTCTTGAGAGACAATAAGGCTATCTAACAGCCTGCTTCTGCCTAAAAAGGCAAAGCTGCTCTCCTTCCCCTGCAGCCCGCTCCCAGCTCTGTGTCCCCATGCATCTTTGTCCCTAAGCAAACAGTGCTGTGCTAGTTGAGCAAACTGAATCAATATGGGGGAAACCCAAAGGAGAGCAGCAAGAGGAGGCAGAAGAGAGCTCACCTTTAGAAGGCTGTAATAGCAGAGATCTACTGAAGGAAGTAGAAATACAGTGACTGAACTGAAACAGAATTTCAGTCACCAGAAAAGCATGCTCATCAGTTGAAAGCAATAACTTTTTGTAAAGGTTTCCAACTTACGAAAGAAAGGGCTTATTATGGCTTAAAAATACCATATAGAAGTTGTGAGGGACAGAGAGGGAAAAATTTTAAAAAGTGACTGTTGTGGTATATTTTTTTTAAAAGTAAAATATAATCTGTACCTCTAGGAAAAACTGAATGAGCAGCTGGAAGAACAGCGGCAAGAGCAGGCTCTTCAAAGGTACCGTTGTGAAGCTGATGAGCTTGACCACTGGCTACTCAATACCCGAGCAACACTGGACACCGCTCTGGTTACTGCCGAGGAACCTATGGACATGGAAGCACAGCTGGTAGACTGTCAGGTAAAATTATCAGTCCTGTAATGTTTAGATGAACAGGATGGACATAGCTTTATCTGGATGAAGAGGCAAATATGGAGCATTAATGTTAAGACCATTATTGAGTGGCATGAGCCAGCATATTAGTGGGGAAGAAGTTTCTGATCTCCTTAGCACCTCATATATGCTCAGTTAGCTTCATCAGTGATTTGTGAAATAAAATATAGCCTGTTCTTCATTTCTTATTAAAGATCTCAAACAGTGCTTTAGAAAGTGCATGTGAACATAGCAGTAGGAAAACAAGATATACTGACTGCAAGAACATTTGAAGCTTTACAACTTTCAGAGGACGTTTTATTTTGCTTTAAAGGCCTTGTATTCACTTCACTTGCTGTTTTTGCTCCACTCAAGCTAGAGTTGTTGAACAGCTCACTTGAAAACACCTGCAGTATACTTTCCTACTCCTCCTTTTCCAGCTGAAGAACACACTCCCACTAGCAGTGGTGACTGGGACAGTGTTGGGTTTTCTTCAGGAGTAATCCCTACCCCCATTCAAAAGTAAAGTATAATCATCAGTAATTACTATTTTAATTAATTTAATATTAATCAACCCAGAATATCAAAACAACCGAGGAAAAACATTTTGCTGCAATAGGATTAATTGCATATACTTTCATTAACAAGGCTTGGATCAGTCATAACATCCAGGTTCTCAAATTAGTGGGAGTTTTCCAATTTTAAATGAGAGTTTAGAACTGTATGATCATTATAATTAAAATTACAACACAGACGAGACAGATGGACAAAAGATCCCTTTTCATATTAAAGAATGAGGATCTCAACTATTTTAGGATAAATGGGAGTTAAGTTTCATGTAAGTCCAATGAATTAAACATCTAGTTAAATTTTCATCGATACCGCTTCATTATTGGAATTTTCAGTCTGCTCAGTCTCAAGTGTTCTTTCATCACCCGTCCTTGGGAGCTGCTTGTTATATATAGATAAACCCTGTGAACTTAAACAAAGCAGTAATTTTTTTTTTTAATATAATCTGTAGGAAATCAAAATTAAAAAGAACAGTTAACTTTGTGAAAAAGTTAATACTGCTGTTCCTTTGCTGGTTCCTAAAATCTTAATACAGTAACTTTATATAAAGTCCTGTATTTTTTCCACTTCTTAGAGACTCTGCCCATCTTATCCTGCACACATTCCTTCAGGAGCAGTATTTGTAAGTTTCTACTTGATGGTTGCTATGGAAACAAAAACATTAGATGTCAGGCTAGGTTTCTGAGCAAGAATTGTATGAGCTTTGAGTTTGGAAGATCAAAATATGCCCTACGTCTCTAATACATGAATGGTTAATGGAATGTCAGGGAAGTAGCTTTTGAGAATAAACATGCCAGAGATTTGTCACTTTAAGTCTCTCTTTAGACTAAAGAGGATTATACAGAAATCCTTAAGTCCATCACGCACCAATCAGAAAGAGTAAATAGTGAGAAGACAAGCTTATCAATGCAGCCAGAGCAACACATAGGAGAAGGTAGGAAGCATTTCACTAAATGTACATGAAAGAAGAGGAAAGAAGTAACTCTAGCTGCGTGCTCTGTTTCTTGTCATTATGGATATCAGTCTAGCATCTTAGCCACCCTTACCTTTAATGTGCAAATAAAGAGCATCTCCTCTACAAATCCTTTGTTTCAAATAATAACTTTTTAATTTCCTATTTTGAAAAAGGTTGCAAACAGAAATGGCAAATGCAAACATTTGCAAGCATATTCCTAAGGACTCTGAAAGGGACTGGAAGGCAAAGCAATGATAATCTGACTTGCCCTTAGCTTGGCGACGGGTGAGGTAGGCCACAGGTCGTCTTGCCAGAAAGCATGACAGATGCTGGAAAATGTATGAATTTGGTTCTTTGTTTTTGCTGCTGCAGAACATGCTGATTGAAATAGAGCAGAAGGTGGTAGCCTTGTCAGAGTTGTCTGTGCACAACGAGAACTTGCTAATGGAGGGGAAGGCTCACACCAAGGATGAGGCAGAGCAGCTGGCTGTGAAGCTCAGGACGCTGAAGGGCAGCCTTCTGGAGCTGCAGAGAGTGCTCCACGACAAACAGATCAACATTCGGGTAAGTGGCTCTTTCCAACTGGCTTCACGGTGGGCAGGAGGTTGGGGGATTTCATAGCAGTTTTATGCAACTGGGAAAAGGAGTAAAAATATTTTACTGATTTAGTTTGAGCTATTCATCTTTAGTTAGTAAATGGAATTACACTCCAAAATAAAGAACTGCCTAGCAAGCTTTAGCTTATCATTTTCCAGTTAACAGCACCACTTCATGGTGAAACTATCCTAACCTCACTGTCTTCACTGAAAGGACAGTAATAAAGTAGACAGATCATTAGCTTAGTCTGGATATACTCTGTTCCTGTTCCCAGTCCCTTTAGATTGCATGTGCTCTGGGGCAGGATCCCTCCCCCAACAAAAGAACAGTCGTAAATACATGCTTTCCTCCATACAGCGTGCACAACGCAATGAACAGATAACATCAAGATAATGAAAAATTTTAAAATATGGCTAATACTTAGTGGCATCATTACACCAAACAAAATATTATATAAACAAAGGTCCATTTAACCTCAGTCTTGTCCTAGGTTTCTGTTCCTAGCACCATTGGTCTGCTTATTGCCACTAGTTCATTTTATTTAACAGTTGGTTTTGGTCATTCTTTAGGTTAAACTAGCATGTGGAGAACTGAATCCAGACAAGAAATCCAACCGTGTAATGTGACTGACTGGGTTTGAATTTGCTTGCCCTGCTGTGACTCCCTCCCCCACCTTTTCTTTTACTTCTTTTCTGGGCTTTGCTGTGCAAATTAAACATGATAAGCTTCAAAGATTTCTAGCTTGTAATGCAGATTAAAGTCTACTGAGAGGTTAGCTTGAAAAGTCTCTTGACGTGCTAAGAACTATTTTTAGTCCAAAGCAACTGGGTAACTATAAAACTTAACATAGCTTCACAAAAAAACCCAAACAAACAAAAACCAAAAAAAAGGAAGGAAAAACCCAGTGATTTATTCCTATTGCCTCTAAGATGAAGTAACTTTCATGTTACTCTTGCATGTTAAACCTCATGATTAGGCAAATGAAAAGTGTTATCAATACTATATTCTGATACATTACTTGTGAAGTGAAAAGGCATTACAGATTTTGTTGCTTCGTTTTAAAATATGCATGCTGCATTTCAAAATACAACGGTGTGATTTAGTTTACTTAAACTTTTAAAACAGAGTTTTGGATGCTTTTCTAATATAAAAAATAACAACAAAATAATTTCCAGATGTAGAATATGAATTATTTAAGATGCTACATGCATGCAGGACTTGTTTCTTTATATTGCAAACTTTTTTTGGACTTCATTTATGGATTGCGGAAGAAAATAGGTATAGGCCATATAACATCTTCAAATTTTCATTGAGCAATTTTTTTCAAATGAGTATTTCTTTTGGACTGAGGCCCAGAGCATCAGATGCCCAAAAATGCACTATCTTCTGCCATTATTAACCCTGAGAAACATTACATGCTGACAGCACCATTGCTCATGCAGGTAAGAAACTCGGACTTACACATGTCTCTAGATGTACTGGTAACCCTGTAATTGCCCAGAGGCAAAGACCAGCCTGCCCCCAGACAGGGAAGGATCCTCCCAAGTTGCACTGCAGGACCAAGAGCGTTGTAAAGACTGAGATCTATTTTCCATAAAGCGGTATTTCAGCATATCTGTTATTCTTGTGACACAAGGCTTTTTAGGAGCCGGTGTGAGATTCTGTGACTTCCTTGCAGCAATTTCAGTTTTCCTTCTAATTTTAATTAATTAATGTCACTAATGATAAGGAAAAAGTGATTTGGAGACCAACTCCTTCATTCATAAGATAAAGCAGTGAAACTAGTCAGAAAGATGCTGGATCAGGAGAGTTCCAGACTACATTGATTCCAAATGTAGCGCTTTTCAAGAACTTTGAAAGATACACAAAACATCGCTTTATTACTGTTATCTACTAACTTCTGTGACTTAGGAGCAATAAAAATAAATAGAATCCTTATAAAACAAAGAAGTACAATGGATTCTGCAGTTAAAAAAAAAAACAGATAGTGTTTCTTTACTTTTTATTACAAAGTGTGTGGAGGGACAACTTCAGTTCCACAAGACAAATATTCCTGATACAAGTTTGTACAATTCTGAACTCCTTTGAGAAATCAGTTTTATGACCATTTTCTTCAGGGATTTTCCAATTATTTCTGTGCTGCAGTGGAATGTCCACAGGAATGACAGCTTCAAGCATTTATTTCCCTGGCTATTTAAAGGAAATGTAATACAGTTCCTTCAGACAGAATTAAAATGAAAATGCAAGTGTGTTTTTCAAACTTATATTCTGTGATTTGAGAATGAGAAAATCTGGTTCACAAATAACTTTGATCTAAAAAGTACGCACAATAGCATATTTGCAAAACCTCATTGCATCCACAAATGCCACAATCCCTTTTACACTCTTTGCTATTGCAGGACCTGTGGGACTACTATTTATTTGTTGTAGTACAACTCCAAAATTGTAGCTTCTCAACCCTCTTCCCAGAGAAGAGGAGGCTCAAAATCTAACTGAAATCAGACTGCCCAAATGCAATGAAGAACTAGTGTTGCGGATGGAGTGAGAGTACACTTCACTCATAAGAGAGAACCAAAAATATCGTTTATTGATGTAAAGCAGTGAGTTAACGAAGTCAATAGTAAACGCAACAGTGTTTTAACAAGATTCGATGGCAAGGTGTACATGTGATTATTTACTGCATATAGGACAGGGTCAGGCAAATCTGTCAGGAAGACCCTCCCGTTGAGTCATGAGGTTCAGAAAGGACCCCCTTGCTTTCTAAACTCCTTCTCAGAGAGGAGTCTGGGTGCGGTTGGATCCAATCCTAGTCCCAGACTTGGTCAACAGTTTATGTCTAAAGGATTATATACGCGCGATCAATCCTTTATATCACTTAGCTAAGATTTCAAAGTTTAGCATGCTATTAGTCACTTAACAAGGATCTGTTGCGGCAAGAAATCTCTCAACCTCGAGGAGTAACCTTGAGAGGCATCCCTACTCAAGGGGAGATCCCACCGTGCAGCCCACTGCTGTACAGGAGAGCTCAACGGGCCCTGGGCTGTCTGCTATTTATCGAGTAAGATGATTGACTTATAGTCATATTTCATACCAGCAAGATGTGTGGGTCACTGCTCCAGACAGCCCTTGGCTACTGTGTTGCCATCCATCCCCAAACTCCAGCATAAGCTGGATGCAGCCATCATGACCCCCAGTGGTGGTCATTGCTTATATGGCAGGGGGGTGGGGAGCACACCGCCACACCTAGATACTGTTCTCTAAAGGAATTTACAAGTTGAACAGCTATTGTCCCTAAAGCATATAACATGAAGCAAGTTTTTTTATAATTTACAGAAAGATTGTCTTTTTTCTCATTTTTACTAGAAAAATTAAAATTCTAGACCCTCTTTATCACTCACATAATATTTTCTTTGCCTAATCTGATATCCTATAAAGATATTGTTCACACTCCAACCACATCAGCTTTTCTAGAAACTTGTTCCTACAAAGTAAAGTATCACAGTTTACCTGCAAACTGAATCCTTAGTGAAACAAAGCTATTTCATAGAGCAAGGACTAATGGTTCTTTCCAGCTCTAGATACCTGCTTGCTTGTTTTGCTGCTCTTACAGTTTATATCCTCTAACACTAATCAATCCTTTCAACTCCAGTATACTCATCATCCGCCAAAATTGAAATCTTACACCTAACTTCTACCACTTAGCAAAACTCTGCTGTTTCAGTGCCTGATGCCAGGGACACTGGTGGCAGAGGTCCATCCCAGTTGTTAGCGTAAGAAGCACCAGATGAGGCAAGAGGGGTTTCCTCAGCCTCCTTCAGCTCTGCTGGTCCCTGCCTGATTCGCGAGAAAGGCTCTCTGGAAGGTGGAACGTGTTTTTGTTTTGGAGAGCCTGCTGTAAAGTCTGAACAATTTGGTGCTCTTACTCCATTTAGAATAAGAGCTGGATCATGGGCAAAATATGAATCCTACAAAAATGAGGTATATAAATAAATGGGAGAGGAATTAAGCCCCAGCTTTAGCTCTTGAAGCTTAAGAATAAAAAAAAGCGCAAACTCTACAGTCATCATGTGTATGCAAGTAACATTAAATAAATCCAGGGAGGTGTGGAGATCTAAGTAGCCAGACCTGCAACAAGTCTGTCTTTAACATTATGCCTGGTGTGTTAAAGTCCCTGCATTTGAATACGTTGGCCGCTAAGATAATTTAAATTTACAGCCAACATGGATTTCAGAAGTCAAGAAGTTGATAAAGCAGTTTTTGGAACTATTAAGGCATTTGCTCTTTTCTGCTTTGCTTACACAGAAGGCCTGCTTAATCACTCATGTTGGAAAAACACACTGATAGAATTATTGAAGTGAAAGGACTGTTGCTTTTGCTGTTCTATTATAACATTCTATGGTTTGGTCTCTTACTGTCTTTACTGTTCATATCATATAATCTGCTGTTAACTGACTGTGTTTCTGACAACCACAGGTAGAGTTATGTACTTATTGATAAATAAATTTTGACCAGAATGACAGCTAGCATTCTCTTGTTTTTAGTTAGACAAAAAATTGGCTTTACTTAGACTAAAAACCTGGCAGAAACAATCCATTGATTCCCTGAGTTGCCAGTTAGAGCTGCACCCTCCATTACAGACCAATGCTGTTTTTTAGAAGCAGAACAGACTTCAGAAACATATCAGTCCATGGTCTCTGATCTCTGGTGTCTGATTCTAAGTGCAGTGGTGCATGTTTATTTTTATGGATGCTTTCTTGCTAGTAACCAATGACCAGTAGAAGTCAGAAATCTAAACTCATTGCTCACTTCAGAATTTATGTGAGCCAGCAGCTTGAGAGGTGGAAGGTGGCACTACATGTGGTTTTGAGTTGATGAGCTGGACCTGCCAGCTCTCTAGCAATATAAGAGAGTTTGTAAAATCTTTATTTCTTTCTCTTAAAGCAGGGATCATTACAAGAAAAGGACGAGAGTGATCTGGACTTTGTTGCCTCACAAAGCTCCAGTGTCCAAGAATGGCTGGCACAAGCAAGAACCACTCGCTCACAGCAGCAGCAGAGCACCCTGCAGCAACAGAAAGTTGGTGTTTTGCATTTGTTTTACTCCCATCTTTAGATTGTGCTTAACACTGTAGCTGAGCCATTCTTGTTAAGATTTCCACTGAAATCTTCATTTTTACAATGTTTCTTACTCAGTGCTCTTGTAACGATGCATCTGAGCTCACTATTTTATATCTGTAACAGCCAGGCAGACTAGACTTCCTGGCTGACCACGGTCAACTCACTTAATCACTCTATACTTCCATTGTCCATTAGTAAAATTAAATTGAATCAACCCTTAAAGTTACTGTAAGGGGATG
Source organism: Pygoscelis adeliae (assembly GCF_000699105.1). NCBI lineage: Eukaryota > Metazoa > Chordata > Aves > Sphenisciformes > Spheniscidae > Pygoscelis > Pygoscelis adeliae. The sequence goes on along the minus strand of NW_008824807.1, from coordinate 1,782,265 downwards.
ACGGTATTTGTTCAAAATAGTAATCAACATTGTCTTTATAGAAGCAAAGATACATGCATTACAAGGTATATCGTGTTGCACGATACACAGACATCCTCACTAGGTTAAGTTTAAGAAACTTCATTGCATTAGTCAATTAGTTCAACAATCCCATTTATGTACCCAATATTTCTGTGTCCCTGGGTGGAGATTTTGCACTGCTTTCGGTGCTCAAGCAAGGCATATCAGAAATAGCTCAGCTATCTTTGCATGACAGTTATGCAATGTAGACGTCCTTCCAAGGCAGAAACAATCTGTTTGAGGTTTGTTTTGGTTCTTGTAACTTGCTATGCTAGGAGCTGGAACAAGAGCTAGAAGAGCAGAAGAATCTGCTTCGGTCAGTAGCATGCCGTGGAGAAGAAATCCTAACACAGCAAGGTGCTCCAGAAGGCCTATGTATAAGGTGTGCTTTCATGTGTTCTTCTGCGAAGTAAATTTCTATGACTCTGTGCTTTGTCATCCTTACGTTTACATCCCTCTTCTGCATATAATCCACTAATTTTTGTTTTAACATTTTTATATAGCACCTAGGATACTGGAGTCCTAGTTTATAATTCAGGAGTCTGATAATATAGTTACACAAACTGTTTTGTGCTAATAGATCACCTTTAGCATTTAGAAATTCCTTTTATTCTTATTATCAAGCATCGCACTAAAATTACAAACTAGTAGGATTTATTAGACAAGCAGTGGATCCATTACTATAGCTGTATGGTCCAGCACTGGTGTGTGAATCATAGCTGATCTCTAACATTGTAGTCTGCCATTGTAACCAGATCTTCCCAAATGAAATACTCATTGCTTAATTTTATTTTTCCTGTAGTTAGTGAATATTTTTCTTTTTGAAGCCTTGTGTATTTCGAATTTCATCTCTGGTCTATGTCTTCTTGCACACTTGCCCATTTTGGGGAAAGTAGATGTCTATAAAAGCCTTGACTCTGGCTGGGAGAGACTTTTGCCCTAGCAAAGGCAGAAGAAAATAACTGCCTACTGCTGATGCGGACCTTGAGGGAGCAGGAAGGGCCAGGTCTTGGGAAGAGGAAACCAGGGTGAACGTTATCAGCTTGAGAATCAAGGAGCAGTCAATCCTTCGGTTAAAATACTTTGTTGATGTATCTCACTAGTAGTGAGCACCTTTGTGGCTCCTCCAGCATGCCAAAGTCTGGAACATGAAGGTAGTTCATGAGGCAGCAGAAGCAAGACTTATGAATGTAAGCTGTACTCAGTAAGTTCTTTTTCTCAGCATTTGTGTTAATTCAATGTGGGTTTTTGTTATAATGACAGAAAGTACTTATCTCCTTTTTTTTGAGGCTTCCTTCTGTCACAACATGTTATACCATAGAAACAAACAAAAAAATCAAACAGAAAATGCTGAACTTCGTTCACTGTTTACCAAAGCTAAACTCATAAGCTTGTTCTGCATTAAAATATCAGGGTATGTATGGCATTTTGAGAGGGGAGGTGAGGAAGGAGTCAGATAATTTTTTTTTAAATTATTTTTTTATTTCATGCTTTGAAGTAAAGCTTGTTTAAAGGTTACATTTCAATGTAGTATATATTCAGTCTGTTTGGGGAATTCTTACTTAGTGTGGGTACTTGCAAGTCTGAACAGTTTCTTAGTACATTTTATCCCATCAGTCAAGAACTTCTTGCAGCTACAAACCAGCCTTTGTCTTACTATCTGAAAAAAAAACAAGTAAAAGCTTTAAAAAGTAGCAATTTAAATGTAAAACTTCCTAGCTGAAAGAGAAAATAAACACCTTATGCTGTTATAACTTTTGTATTTGTTAAACCTTTATGCATCTTGCCATTCAGTGAGAAGCCTGATACACTCTCTGAGGAATTAGGCTTGGAAGGTGAGAAGCCATCATCTGAAGAACAGATGAAGATGAAATGGGAAAGCCTGAACCAGGAATTCAATACCAAGCAGCGACTGCTCCAGAAAGCTTTGGAACAAGAACAACTGGTAGCTATTTTTAATTTCTCTTTGCATTTTCTCTGTGAAAGCAGTTATCACAACATGAGGTATGGTATGTGCATAGCAGATGCATTAAGGTGATGTAGTTAATGCAAAGAACATGGAACAATTTATTTTTGTGACATCTTTAAAAACTATTAAATATTGCACTAGCACTGCTCTTGTTCAAAGTGATTTGAATTGCACTACCATTCAGGTGAATAAACTAGAAAGGAAGAAAGGGCTCAGACAAAATTTTGATATACTTATCTAACCCAGGCTAATTCTGTAACAAATCGTCCCTCTGAAATTGACCACTACTCTAGCAACAACTTAGAGGAAAAACTGGTATTTTCAGTTTGAATTTATTGGTTACATTCAATTCTTGGTCTTAGTGAGTATGTGACAAAGAAGCAAGTGATTTCAACCACAGAATTTTTACTGAAAGGAGCAGGGATTAATCAACTAAATTGGGAACAGTCCAAGATCTATATTAACGTACATCCTCCATTTTATTTTTAATAGACCCAGGCCCACTATTCTTTGTATAATACTACATTAAAATCAGCTTCCAAAGCTCTAAATATTTTGTATTCATTTCACAGTAATTAATTTTTTTTTTGGTAAAAACAAGTCATTGCTAATCCTGGCCACAAGTATTTATTCTGCACTTCTAGTGAACCTCCTGTTGAGCAATCTTTTGTTCAAGATATTCATGACAGAACAGTCATGGGAGGGCCATGAGCGTTATTTGGTGATATCCTCAGTCAGCAGTAGAATGTGTATAGCTGAATTTTGGGCCCTATATGTGTGGTAGAAGCACTTTAACTAGTACTTCTCTCTCCGCAGCTTTATAGCAGACCAAACAGACTGGTATCTGGAATGCCTTTGTATAAGGAGGAAGGACAGGATGAGGATAAATCTTCAGTGTCACCAGTATTGGTTGAATTGAATCAGGCCTTTGAAGATGTGTCATCTGAGGTAACATTTCAATTGTCTTTACATCTGTCTTCCAGCAGAGCCACATTTACAATGAAAACTCCTCTAGCTCCCCCCTGGAAATCCAGCCCTTTCCCAAATATTAGATGTTAGAAGGAGTATCTTGTACTTCTGCTCTTGACTTCTCTGGTTCCTTTTGCCCAGGCTGGATGGGTGAAGGAGAGCCTGCATCTTGAACAGAAGCTGTATGATGGTGTCACAGCCACCTCCTTGTGGCTAGATGGTGTGGAAGAACAATTCTTTGTTGCTACAGCTCTGTTGCCAGAGGAGGAAGCAGAAACATACCTCTGCAAGCAAGAGGTAAGGAATCCATGAATACGACTTTCTTTAAATTGCCCATAAGGGTGCATTTTATGTAGTGTTTAGAAAGAAAATATTAGAATCCTAGATAAGTGACATGTCGCTGTCATAATCTCTATGTAATTGCAGTATTCTGCTACTGTTTAGAAGTAACTTTATTCACTGTGTAGAGAATTGCAGTGGGTTGACCCTGGCTGGACACCAGCTGCCCACCAAAGCCACTCTATCACCCCTGCTCCTCAGCTGGACAGGGGAGAGAAATTATAATGAAAGTCTTATGGGTCGAGATAAGGACAGGGAGATCACTCAGCAGTTACCGTCACGGGCAAAACAGACTTGACTTGGGGAATTCAGTTTGATTTTATTACCAATCAAAATCGGAGTAGGGTAATGAGAAATAAAAACTATATCTTAAAACACCTTCCCCCCACCTCGCCCTTCTTCCCGGGCTCAACTTTACTCCTGAATTCTCTACCTCCTCCCCTCCAGTGGCGCAGGGGGACAGGAATGGGGCTTGCGGTCAGTTCATCACACATTGTCTCTGCAGCTCCTTCCTCCTCAGGGGGAGGACTCCTCACACTCTTCCCCTGCTCCAGCAGGGGGTCCCTCCCACGGGATACAGTCC
>NW_008824807.1:1763244-1778240 GCF_000699105.1 Pygoscelis adeliae | reverse complement strand
TCACACTCTTCCCCTGCTCCAGCATGGGGTCCCTCCCACAAGAGACAGTCCGCCATGAACTTCTGCAATATGAGTCCTTCCCATGAGCCGCAGTTCTTCATGTACTGCTCCAGCGTGGGTCCCTTCCACAGGGTGCAGTCCTTCAGGAACAGACTGCTCCAGCATGGGTCCCCCATGGGGTCACAAGTCCTGCCAGCAAACCTGCTCCAGCGTGGGCTTTTCTCTTCATGGGTCCACAGGTCCTGCCAGGAGCCTGCTCCAGCGTGGGCTTCCCATGGGGTCACATCCTCCTTTGGGCATCCGGCTTCCTCCATCAGCTGTGGGTGGATATCTGCTCCCCCATAGACCTCCATGGGCTGCAGGGGGACAGCCTGCTTCACTGTGGTCTTCACCACGGGCTGCAGGGGAATCTCTGCTCCGGCGCCTGGAGCACCTCCTCCCCCTCCTTCTTCACTGGCCTTGGTGGCTGCAGAGTTGTTTCTCTCACATATTCTCACTCCTCTCTCCGATTGCAGTTGCGCAGGTTTTTTCCCCCTCCTTAAATATGTTCTCACAGCGGCGCTACCACTGTTGCTGATGGGCTCGGCCTTGGCCAGAGGTGGGTCCCTCTTGGAGCCGGCTGGCATTGGCTCTGTTGGACACAGGGGAAGCTTCTAGCAGCTTCTCACAGAAGCCACCCCTGTAGCCTCCCTGCTACCAAAACCTTGCCACGCAAACCCAATACAAGAATGTTGCAGAAAGCAGCACCTGACCCAAATTTTTTCTGGTCGGAAGAGAATTAAACAGAGAGTCTTTCTTCTGTGTAACTTCTTTGCTAAGTATTAACAAACACCACAGTGTTGAAATTGAAATGAACTGAAAATGAGGGAGGAATGCTCTGGGATATGGAAACAGTACAAATTTATCAGCATGAAATGGAGAGGGAGAGGAAGGGAGGGGAGAAGGAGAGAAAAAGGATTTTTCAGCAGCTACATGGATTTCTGCTTCACAAAGCTCTTATTCGGGCAGGTTCATTTTGTTTCAGCACTTGTTTTCCTCAGAGCAGTCTGGTGTTTGGTTTTTTTTTAATTACTTTTTTATTATCGGAAATACTGTAGCTGCATAACTTTGTCTAGCGTGTGTATATTAACAATGTAAAAAAAGTCACTGCATCACTGCAAAATTGTCAATGGTTATGGCAATATGTTTGCCTACTTTCTAGAATATCTAATTGTCACTTTTTTTTGTTTTCTACAAAATCAGTCTCTTGCCAAAGAAATCAAAGAGATAACAGAAGAAATGGATAAGAACAAGAATTTATTTGCTCGGATATTTCCTGAGAATGGTGATAATAGGGATATTATAGAAGACACTTTGGATTGTCTCCTGAGAAGACTGACCTTGCTGGAGTCAGTAGTAAACCAGAGATGCCATCAGATGAAAGGAAAGCTCCAGCAAATAGCGACTTTCAAGGTATGATGCCCATCTGAAGGAATTAACAGGGGTACATGTCAAATGGGGATATAAAGGATGTGATTCTCAAAGCAATAAGAATTTTTGGTACCAAATCAAGAGAACAAGTTTTCACAGGTTTTTACTGAAAATCAAACTACTTCTTAGGCTATGCAAAATTTGGCACCCAAATCATGATCCAAAATTTAAACTCTTTGCTAGAAGCCTTCTGCAACTCATGCAATTATTGTGGAAGTGATCATTCATCCCACACTTTGTCACCCTGCTGGCATTGCAATAAATGGAAGTTGTTAACTACTGTTCTCAAAGGAGAAAAAGCAACTCTAGAGTTCCACTCTATGATTTATGAAATTATAAAATCTGTAGAGTACACTGTTTTTATTAGCTGTGATAAAATAGAAAGCATAATACTGATTCCCACCTTTCTGATCACCTTCAAGACATCCCATTATTCTATAAGAGCTTGTATCTCAAGCTGTCTGTAGTGAGCAAAGCAGAAAAAATGAAGTGAGAAATGTTCGCTTTTAGAAATCTTTTCAAACGGGTTCAGAAATGCTTTCAGACCTTACTTGGTCTCTACCTTCTTTCCTATTCTTATCATATAAAGCCTCCACTATGGTTTAATTTTAATGAAAAAAACATAAATTCCAGCAAAAAAAATTGGAAAACAGATTGCTGGTGTCTGTAGATTAGGATCATCATTTCATAGGTTGTTACTACAGGATTTCTTTCTAAACTCCATAACCTTTCCTCTGCAGTGGATAGGAAAAAAAAAAAATTTCAACAATTTTCAATAAAAGGCCTTCCTTTGCTGAAGAAAGGAGACAAGCTGATTAGGATCCCGTACCTTATTGTTATACCAGAGATATTTAATATTTAAAAGAATTACTACACGCAAAAATAAAAAATCAGAAACACACTCCTATATAATGCTAAAAGTCTTAGAGAAATGTACTGATTATTTTCCTTTTTACCAATATTAGGAGTTTTGTTGGGATGAATGCATAAAAAAACCAATTGATTGTAGCTTGGCAAAATTGTTAAGTATGTATGTATCTAGTCTGGTAAGGTACTCTAAAAGTTGTAATGTGTAGTTAGCCCTGTAATGTGTTGAAGCCTTGTTTACTTTTTTGTAATATTTGCTCAAGTTTCTAATGCAAAAAGCTTGCCTTAAAAAGTACAACATAGCTTGTTTATGAGCTATGTGATTGAACAGACTACACAAGAATAACATATTTTTGTTAAGTGAAGCTAGCTGACCCTTACTAAATAGTCATCTAATTGGAAGGCAAAAGCAGAAGTGTGTTCACAGGTTATGTTTTGAATAGGAGTTGGTTTAGCTTTTTGCTCATATATATCCAGTTACGGATTTTCGGCAACGTTGCATATTTTGCATTGGATAATTATGGTGCTTCCAATGTTGAATAGTTTTTATGCCTTAGTGCTGACATTGTAACACTGTAATGCTTTAAACTTTTCGAAATCTAAAATATTTTTCAGTTGGTTTTGGCTGTGATTGGCTATAATTTGTTGTTGCTGTCTCCTGTAGAATGACCTGAAGCTCCTGTTTACATCGGTGGCTGATAACAAATATTTAGTTCTACAGAAACTAGCAGAGGCAGTTGAGAGACCAGAAACAGAACAAATGCAGGTATTACCAAATGTCTATTATTTGGGCAGGGGCAAGGGAAGAGACAAAGTTTCTATTCAAGGTGTAACTGGATTCTAGAGAACAGTTGCTTTTTATGGGAGAATGTATGTGTTCGCATAAAGTATGTGAAAATAAGTACTTCCAAGAGTCTACCACACATGCTTATAAATTAAAAAAAAACAACCACAAAGTGTCTTTATCATCTCCTCAGCTGACCCTAGTTACGCACATACTGGGCACTATTTGAAAGAAAAAAAACTTCAATGAACCAAAAACATCTAAAGTTTGGCTGAGCTGTTTGACTATTACACTTTATTAAAAACCAAAGGCACTTTCTTCTGCACTGGTTTATAGTAATATCTTGACTGTTATTCATTTTAATTTAAGGCAATAATGTTTTTTTCTTTATCAGGAATTGCCTGATGAATAATGAAATAATAGTATGACAAAATACATCCTGTTTCCTTGTTTCTGTTTTGCCAATGAGAAAAGTGAACGAAGTATGTTAAGGGCTACTTTCTACAGATGCTTCTTGTTACCCAAGAGCTACTGTTACCTGGTTCCAGCAGATGACTGAGAAGAGGAGACTTATCCTTCAGCAAAACAGAAATACTGCAGAAATACTGGCAGCTAAACAGAAATATATATATTTGATGGAATTTTAGTTCATGTATAAGTAAGAGAGCTGGCAGCCTGTGTCTTTCTTTCCTATCTTCCGTGATACGAAAGACTGGTAAAAATTTAGCTCCTATATGATTAATTTAACTACCAAATAGGAGAATGACATGGTAACAAAAACAACTGAACTGATTTTTTTTCTGAACATCTACCTTGGCTGATAAAACATTCAAATTTAAAAGCATTACTGTTTGTTCAAAATGTGATTGGGAAAGTAGAAATAAGGCCTTTAATCAGCCAGGTAACTTAGCTGCATGAAGTGTAAATTTAGTGACTATATTATGCATACTTCGCATTACTAGGAGTCAGGAGTTCTACTCACATATATAGTTTAAGCATTTGGATATGCAGTTTCCAGGAAAGGGCCTTAACAAAGGACCTTAACTACAGGAGTCTACCTTGTGCTTTTAACTTTGTTGTAGCTTGCATGCATTAATTCAGCAGAGACTCCTAGGCTGAAAGACCTTGTTTCTTGTAGCTTCCATTGAAAAAAGCCAAATTATCACCTGCATACACTTGCAGATAGCAACCTGTGTGCTTTCAGTTGTCATTTTCCAAGTACAAAAGGGGATGTACAAGTCCTTTTCCTTGACAGTAATTTTGGCCCTATACTAGTCCTGTAAGGGAACTGTGCACAGCTCTTTGCATGTCTTTTGCTGTGATCATTGTTTGCTTGGTGCTCAGATATGACAGGAATGAGTGTTAATAAAAAGAATGCTTTAAAAGAAGGTGTTAGAACAACTAATAGTCCTTTTGTGCCTGCACCATATAATTAAAATGTGGAACTTCACAGCAAGGTTTTGTATAAAATAGTGTATGATACTAAAACAGTTTGTTATTAAAAAAACAATAATGCCATATGGTATTTAACTTTAAGAAACAAGCTGGGCTCTCCCAACTTTGAGTTAATACTTTTTCTTTATAGTATCCTTTAAAATTTCAGCAGACTGAAGCACTGATTAATACTTCAGGCAGAAAACAGAAAAGGATGTTACTGTATGGCAGCTGCAGTACTGTTATTAAACCTTCAAACTAATTGATGTAATTTTCAAATACAGGTCATACTGCAGGCAGAAGAAGGTTTGAAGGAGCTAGATACTGGAATCAATGAATTAAAGAAGCATGTAGACAAGCTACAAATTGACCAACCTTCTCTGCAAGAGCTATCTAAGATCCAGGTATGGTTCTTAAGTTCCATCCTAGACCTGTCTGGTGATATCAAAGGTATTAGTATGCTCCTTTTTATTGTTCATAAGGCAGTTTAGGAAAGCATATTTAAAAGCATTTCAGTGTGTATAAAAGATTATTTTCTCCTTGATTCACCTAGTTTTTCTACTTATTGCATTTTCAAATTTTCTAACATCTCTATTATTAGCAGTATTAATCATAAAAAACACACAAAAACATGTTTTGCTTCAGCTCTTGTTGAGTCCCTGTTCAAATAGATCAAGTTAAGCATGGAAATATAAATGTCTGCTGAAGGTTGAGCCCTGTTCTCACCACTGTCTCATGATCTGGGGTTTAGTTCTCTCTTACATCCGTCATTAAAAAAAAAAAAAAAGGAAGGGTGTGAAGGGTGATAGATAGCTAAGTGTGACCTGAAACTGGAAATGTTCTGCTTTTACTAGAACACCTCTCATGTTCCTGCATACTTTCCATTAGACTTGGTTTTGAACACACCCAAGTAGTAGGACTCTTATCTTAAGGCTCTCTGAAGTAGGTACATGTGGGCAATTGATCCAGAACTTTTATAAAGCTGTTGAAACTCCTTTGCGAGCAGTTTGGTGCTGAGGCAGGGGAATGCTTAAGGAACAATCAAAGAGAAGGTTTATGGCTGAATTTTACCCTTTATAATGACATAATAATAAATTGGAAGCAAAGAAAACAACTGAAACTGGACCGTAAATTTATTAAGCCAACAAAACAGTGATCTCAATTAAAAATTAATGACGTAGAGTTGTGCAAATATGTCTTTTTCCCAGTTCTTTATCCTTTTGGTCTTAGAGCCACCTGCTTATTTTTGCTGTCAGATTATGTGTAGATATTCTCCTCCCCTTGATTTCAGTTTTTAGAAAAGCCTTTCCTTTGCTTTTTTGACAGTTGCGCTTCTCACAATTGTCTCTTTAAATCTAGACGAGCCAGCTGCAGTCTGAGGGTGGGTACTTTGCTGTAGCACTGGATGGTCGTAGAGATATTTTGGTTTATTAGTGTCTGGATGCCTTGTCTTGATCAAAAGTACGGGCTTACATTCACAGTCAGATGTATGTTCTGAGAATACAATTCTCAAAACCAAAACAAGAAAGTAATCCTGCTCAGGTGAAGAAAAGCATCTGTAGGTTGTTCTCACTTTTATGGTTGAGGTATGCAAGATGAGTAATAGCACACAGGAACTGATGAGATTCTTCCTTTTGGCTCGTTTTGTAATTTGGCAGTATGGGCACACTGTGAAATACACACTGCACTCTTTCTACACTTCACTGTTCTATATAGAGTACATTGCTATTTTGGGCCTGGTTTGGTTTTTACTACGGCTTGTATGTATCTTGCTTGCTACCAGTAAGCTGCTGGGGCAGGAGAGGGAGACAAATTTGGCTTTGAGATGCCTGTAGTCTGTAGCCATGTAGTCCATCCAACCCCCTGCATTATAAGAAGCAAAATGTAAACAGCATCTGCAGTGTGCAGTAGCCACGCAGTAGTCTGGACTTTGACTTAAGCCCAATCACCCCACTCCTTTGCTACTTAAAGCAAGCCTTTGGGATTCTGCTAACTTTGTTCCTGAATGCATGCACTTGAAAGAGTTGCAGGTCTTGCTGATTTTTTTCTCTCTTTAAATGGTGACTTGTTAATTTATCAATTAAGTCAGTATATCTGCACAGTCTTTTTGAGCTGGGAAGAGATGTTATTCTGCTAGTATTCACAGAGGAATAGAGGGACAGTAAGGTTGCTTATAGCACGACATGTGTAAGGTGTGAAATAAGAATCACCATTGCTACTCTTTACCCCCAAGGATATGTATGATGAGCTGATGATGATCATTGGATCCAGACGGAGTGACCTGAATCAGAATCTGGCTCTTAAGAGGCAGTACGAACGGGCTTTGCAGGACCTGGCTGACCTGTTAGAAACAGGCCAAGAAAAGATGGCTGGTGACCAGAAAATTATTGTTGCTTCTAAGGAAGAGGTTCGATCGCTACTTGACAAACATAAGGTAGGAAACTGTGACATATTTCAGGACTAATCATGACTGTAAGCTTGTACACAGCAAATTGCTAACCTTCTGTTCCTAAAGGTTCAGGAGCTTTTCAGAATGGTGGGCCAATATTAAATCAAGATATATTAAAACTTACTGTATTTTAAATTGGAATCAATGAACTGTTCTGACTGAATAACTTTCAAATGCTCTGTTGAAGGTGAACCCAGGTAGATCACGTTTTCTTCCTCACTCTAATAACAAGTTCCTATTCTTGTCCTGTCATGCTACATAGCAATTTCATCCACCGCTCCATTTTTTTCCAATGGAAATTTACATTTGCTAATAACACCCACAAAATATAACAAGACTTTTCCACATTTTTTTTATTAGGCAGAATTTTTTGGTGCTGTATATCTGATTTAAGCTATTTTTGCTTATGGAATCAGAGTTGGGATATTATTTGCATGGAAAGGCTGATCTCTTTCTTCCTTTAAAAAGGCCATTGCCCTTTTTATATTGTGTGTTGGATTTTGTGAAATATTGGTGGAGACCTAATTCTATGTCTACAGCTGCTTGATTGTACTGCCGTTGTCTTAAAATGTTTTAGTGGTAATGAATTGAGTAACAATTGCACTTTCTCTTCTCTATTCTCTCTTTATCCTCTCCCTCACACCCAAATTTCTCAGGAATATTTTCAGGGGTTGGAGTCTCACATGATCCTGACGGAAACGCTCTTTAGAAAGATGAGTAGCTTTGCCCTCTTGAAGGAAACTCGGTCACATTCAGAGCTAATGACACAAGCTTCAACTGTATTAAAGCTGGCTCATAAACGAGGTGTGGAGCTGGAATACATTCTAGAGGTGAGAATTTCCGTGGCCTTTTCTGTACTGCCATTGTGATCAACCACCTGGATATTCTGTAATGCTGATTTCCTATGCTTGGACAGCGTTGATGGACATCAATCCCTTTTGTCATACACACAAGGCACTGACAGACTATGTGTAATCTTTGCTATTTAACTGTTGTGACCTTCAGGTGACACAAGTTGTGTTCCTCTAAATTTGAAAGAGCTGCTTAGCTTTAGCTGACAAGGAACACATGACAGCTTTATCCATGTGTTTTAAGTAAAAGCTGAGCTTGACACAGAGATGGTGTCGTCTTTTAGGTTCACTGGACATTTGTACTGTTATTTCTGTACATTCACAACCACGCAGCTGTAGGATTTCATATTGCGAAAGCAAATAATAAAAATTCTAGATACCCAGATCAATATTCCCCGTGTACATGGATAATTTGTGCTTGCAGACCTGGATGCGTCTGGATGAAGATTACCAGGAACTTACCAGACAGCTAGAGTCTGTTGAAAGTAGCATCCCCACTGTTGGTTTGGTGGAGGAGACGGAGGACAGGCTTACAGACCGGATTACACTTTTTCAGGTTGGTGCTTTTTAGACATTCTTTATGGAAGAGTTGGATGAAAGGGACCTCTGAAGGTCATCTACTCCAGCCTCCCACTTGAAGCAGGGCAGTTGCCATGGGCTGGATCAGCCACAGGGTTGGAAACTTCGAAAGATGGAGATCCCACAGCCGAGCTGGGGACCAACTGCAGTGCTGCACCACCCCCTACTGAAAAGGTTTTCTATAATGCCCAATCTAAACCTTCAACTTTCAGCTTGTCACCTTTGTCCTTTTTACATTGTGTGGCACTACTGAGGAGCATTTACCTCTATAACCTTTTTAATTCCACTCCAAATAGTTGTAGGCCTTTGTTAGACTGGCCCTTAGCCTCCAGTTTGTCAAACTAAAATAAGCATACCTCTCTCAGCCTCTTTTTAAAGGACACGTGCTCTAGGTCCCTAAACATCTTAATAGCTTTACACCAGACCCTGACTACTTCCTTCTTCTTGAACGCAGTGGGAGGTGGGGGCAGGGCAGAATCAGATGCACTAGATGTGGCCTCATCAACACAATGTAGATGGGGATAATAAAATCACTTAAATTGGTTTTTTACAGTCCTAATGTACGCCAGTGCTGTGGCTTGCCTTATTCATGATATCTTGGTTATGGAAGATGCCAGGTTAAATACAGGAGCCATTCCCTTCCTAGCTTGTACTGAGAAACAGCGTTATTTTGCCCAAGGCACAGAATTTGCAGCTCTTGTTGAGCCTCCTAAGGTTTCTGCTGCCTCCAACCTCAAGTTTATCAAAGTGTCTCTGGACTAAGTCTGCCATTTTTTGTGTCAACCACTCTCCCTATGTTAGTGTCATCCACAAAGTTACTGAGGGAGCACTTTCTGTCATCATCCATGCCATTAATGAAGATGTTGAAGATGTTTGGGCTCAAATATCAACAATCCCTGGAGTACTCAGACCATTACAGTCTGCCAGTCAAACATCGAGCCTTTGATCACTAGTGTTTGAGACTGGTAATGCAGCTAGTTTTCAACCCATGTATCCAGCCCGCAGAAGGACATGGACCTGTTGGAGCGAGTCCAGAGGAGGACCACGATATGATCAGAGGGCTGGAGCACCTCTCCTATGAAGACAGGCTGAGAGAGTTGGGGTTGTTCAGCCTGGAGAAGAGAAGGCTCTGGGGAGACCTTATAGCAGCCTTCCAGTACCTGAAGGGGGCCTACAGAAAGCTGGAGAGGGACTTTTTTACAAGGGCATGTAGTGATAGGACAAGGGGTAATGGCTTTAAACTGAAAGAGGGTCGATTTAGATTAGATATAAGGAAGAAATTCTTCACTGTGAGGGTGGTGAGGCGCTGGAACAGGTTGCCCAGGGAAGTTGTGGGTGCCCCATCCCTGGCAGTGTTCAAGGCCAGGTTGGATGGTGCTTTGAGCACCCTGCTCTAGTGGAAAGTGTCCCTGCCCATGGCAGGGGGGTTGGAACTAGGTGATCTTTAAGGTCCCTTCCAACCCAAACCATTCTATGATTCTCTCCGCTTCCGGAGGAGGGTCCTGTGGGAGACAGTGTCAAAGGTCATACTGAAGTGAGTCTCATCCACAGAGACAGTAATTTTGTCATAAAAGGCTGTCAAGTTAGTGAATCCAAGCTGAATATTCCTGATTACCTTTTGGTCCTTTTTGTCCTTGAAAATGGATTCTGAGGGGATGTGCTCTATGATCTTTCTAGAGAGCATGGTGAGGCTGAACAACCTGCCGTTCCCCAAGTTGCCTTCCTCCTTCTCAAATGCAACAAGAACTAGTAGTTTAAATATAGGTTGTCTACCACATCCTGTTTTTTCCGTCTGTTCTCAGAATGAGAATTCTGGTCTAGTGTTTTGTCTTTGTCTCATTATACACCAGATACTTTAGTTGGGGGGTGTGGGGGGGTGTTTTCTTGTTTTGTTTTACAGAAAAACATCTGCCAAATTTTTCTTGCAAATTGACTTCTTGTCTACTCTGAATTTGTTATGTATATTGTTCTCATATTAGACAGCTTTCTGCTTTTGCAATGGTATGAGGAGATCTTAAGCAATCTATTGTGTGTGGGTTTTATTTTGGTTTTGTTTAATGCTAGGTATTGTTTGTGTTGGTCCTGACCCTAAATTAGTTTCCCTCTTTTGTTTCTCTTGTCAGTTACATAAATTAGGTTATTCAAATCCAGATTCTTACGCTCATCTGTGGCATAATTTTTAATACCTTTTTTTCTCTCCCTGTAATCATGTTTAGGTTAAAAATCCATCATAATTAATTTATGGCTATCTTGGAATTTTTTATGCTATTTTCTAGGAGTTATACATTTATTTGTGTATATATGTTGTATGTAAGTACACACACAGACACATGTATATAAATATAAAAATTCTGTTAAGTTACTAGAGCTCTATTTATGTGAAAGAAAATAAGAGTGATAGAAAGTTTATGTACTCACCATGAGACTGGTAGTTTTGTACACTTTATCTTCAGATTAGTTTCAGCATAACTGAAAAATTGGAATGCATGTACATTTTGTGCTCAAGCTTAGTCAAATATATAGATGTTTTAAAAATCTGTACTATTTGTGTAATGATAGCAGAATTTGGCAGGTATATTTGCCCGTATATACAAATTCTTTACCCATCCACAAGTCACCATTTAAATGAAGTCTGTCTCTGCTCCCCATTGGATTCAGGGTAAGAGTATTAACAGCCTTTCCTCTTTCAGTACCTTTTTTGATTTCTTTTGCCATAACAATTGGCTTCTGCGTTCAGGAATTTGGATGGGGGGCGGGGAGTGATCTTCTCTTTTGTAGCCATGGATAGCAGGAGGGTAGATAAGTAAAAGAAGAGTTAGATGACCAGAGAGCTGAAGATAGGCATTGAAAGGGCTGAAGTGTGGCCACTGTTAATAACTTGATATTGAACACCTTTAACTTTCATTGCAGTAGAGTTTTCAGCAGATGGTACATTAAGTTCTGACATTTTAATCAATTTCTCTCAGAAATGGTGTTGCCCATGAAGATTCTTTTGAAATTGTTCAAGTGTAAAATATCTACACTAAGGAGGAGTTCATCATAAGGAGGTGTCAATAGACATATTGAAGTGAGGGGACTTATGACAGCACGTTCAGATTTTTGAGCAGGTTACCTGCATGATGGTTCTCAGGGAGTTCTAGAGCTGGAGCAGAGGGAAAAAATGTGATGTGCCATGGTGACATTGGATACGCTACAAAACGCAATAAAAGAAAACTAAATTTTGGGAAAGTGTGGTGGCAGAGACCTACAGAGCTATCTAACAGTCTCCTCTGTCATTACAGCATCTGAGATCTAACCTGACTGAATACCAACCTAAATTATACCAAGTGCTAGATGATGGGAAAAGGCTCCTTTTTTCTGTTAGCTGCTCAGATCTCGAAAGTCAACTGAACCAACTAGGAGAACACTGGTTAAGTAACACCAGCAAGGTTACCAAGGAGCTTCACAGGCTGGAGACAATACTGAAGCACTGGACAAGGTAATGCTGATGTAATGGATAGTATAAACTTATCACCTGCACTGTTCAGGTCAAAGCCATTCTGAAGCCGGAACTATTAGATTTGACGCTTAAAAGAAAATACTTTGAGATAGTTTGTCTACTCTACAATATCCTACTTCTGTTCCATACAAGTGCTATCACACTGTCTCATTTGCAATAAAACATGTACTGGATAACAGCTGGTGGGAGGAAGTCAGAAGATACCTTACTTAGATGACTAAGTTAGAAGCCCCATGTCCATACAGGTTGATGAGAAAGGGTGTGTACTTTGCTGGGTAGCATGAGTAGCCTCAGCATGTTCTGATAGGGGTATTGCCACTGCTGGTTCTCGTGGGTCTGTGTCACTGCATATATGGAAGGGAGCTTTTAGCTGCCTTTAGTAATGTTCATATGCTACTTCTGAAATTAATTCTCTAAGTGATATACAAGCTTTGTCTATTATTCATAATATCCCTGGCTTGTTGGCTCACTAGCCTTTCAAGAGAGATATGTAAAGGGATTGTATGTATAAAGGTTATGTGAAGACACTCTCATTCTGACATCTCATTAGTTGCTTGGCATATGAAATGATACGGAGATAGCTTCTGAAAAAAACATTAAATTTCTTCTCTGAGATACCTTGTGGTAAAGCTTTTGTAAGATTGAGCCTTCTAATGGAAAGCAAAAATGTGTTTATATGTGTGAGGTGGGGTGGGGTGCTGTTGCAGCTTGCTCAAACAGATTGGTAACCTAGTTACTAGTCCTTCATTAAACTTAGCTTTTCCTAAGAGGCAAAAAGAAGGCACTGTTAGGAATTGTGGGTGTAATGGCTAAAATAAGAGCTTCCTGATACCATGCTTGTCTTTAAAATTAAATCACATTTTTCTGAAATTTAATAAAGGAAAGAAAATATTTTTATTTTAAATCTGGCATATAGTGTCTTCTTGTAACACGTGGAGGAGACTGCTCAGTTGGAGGCAAGAAGTGGCAATGACTGTTTTAGTTTTCTTTAAACATCTTTACAGGTATCAGAGTGAATCGAGTGAACTGACACACTGGTTACAATCTGCAAAGGAGCGACTTGAGTTTTGGAGCCAGCAGTCTTTGACAGTTCCTCAGGAACTGGAAACAGTCCGAGACCACCTGAACTCCTTTTTGGTAAGTTATTCATGGACCTGGGACACCTTTTTCTCCCCAGTTACAAATAAAGAGTTGAGCAATCATATGGTTATACTTTTTCTCATCATTGAAGTAGTGAGTATGCAAAAAAAAAAAAAAATCTGCTTCTGTAAGTGAGCTGTCCTTCAAAAAACTGGTGTGTTTGCACATTCAGCACTCCTTTGCTATATGCAAAGATTGTAAAGCTTGATGATTCTGAAAACAGAAAAGGGTTTTATGACCGAAAACAATTTTTATTCTCACTTGGTCTGAAGTATAGCTGATAAACACTAGTAGAAAGTACATATTTTTGAAGGGAAGGTATTCTTAGCTTTCTGAGGTAAAGCTTTAAGTACAGTAAACAAGTGGTTGATTATTTCCACAAAAATGATTCTGCTTACAGGAGTTTTCAAAAGAAGTGGATGCTAAATCATCACAGAAATCTTCTGTCCTGAGTACTGGGAACCAGCTCCTCAGGCTGAAGAAGGTGGATACAGCAGCATTGCGTGCGGGATTGTCCCACATCGACAGTCAGTGGACAGAGCTGCTCACACAAATCCCAGCAGTACAAGAGAAATTGCACCAGGTAAGGAAGGCCTTTGAAATTCCAGAAAATTCAGACCATACGGTTGGCACTGGTTTTGAGAGATAGTTGTTCCCTTCCTCAATTTATCCATGTGAGGCAACATAGGAACAATGTTACTCCTGTTTTAATGTGGGAAAGCTTACACTCATGTCCAAATCCTGTCTACCCATACTGTCTAACACCAATTGGTGATAATGTCAAACTTTCACGGTTACATATGTTAAATTTTAACCAAAGAATAGATGAGGATTTTTTCAACGTGTTGGTATGCTTTTTAGAAAAAGGGAGTTCACATCCCTGTGCCCTGTCAGATTTGGATGGTGGCTTTGTTCTGATTGAACAGACTGGGTTCAAGCCTATGCAAGACAAAATAAATCTAAAAACATTGTGCAAGGTTCCTGCCAGTGTTTGTAGGAGCAGGAGGGTTTTGGTTGTGTAGTTTTGGGTTTTTAATGCTATAATACTGAAGGTAAAGAATTATACTGGTCTAAAAGTTGTCTTAGTATTTAGTTGCTAGGAGGTTATCAGTCTAAGCGGCTGCTTCAGTTTATAATTTGGAATGCTTTCATAATATCATCATCGTGATATAGGGGGAGAGAGCAAGGGTAACAAATGTTACCTGAGTCTATTATATTAAACAAAATAATGTCATTCAGTAGTTCTCTGAACTGTCTTGTAGTGCAAAATGCGTATGTCTACCTAAAAATGTCATAGAACACGTTTCGGAGTAACTAAACGTAAGCAAGCACTACTGTATCAAGTGTTGAAAGTGAGTCTTTTAAGAAAAAAAAAAACGTACTATTCAAAATCAGCCCACTTAGAAATCACTACCACAGGAAGAGTTGTGTAAAATTGTTTTCCATGGGTCTATTCATTAGTCATTTACAAGGACAGGAAAAACATAACTTAAAGTTGATCTTCTATGTAAGCCCAATACAGAATTGTGGAATGAGAATGCAGAACCTTTTGAAGTCAGAAATGGAATCTTTGAGTTTGTCCAGTTTCTTTGTACAATGAAGAATGGAAATAAGAAGGCTTTAATATAATATTTTCTTATTAGGATGCATGCAGTTAAGAAATATATCTCCTATTAAAACCTACTTTTTTTTTTTTAAAACTTTTTTTCTTTAATAAACTTCAGTGGTATGTTAGGGATGTAGAATAACATGGTAATAACAGCAGGTAACCGAAATGTACTATGGTAATGCAAAGCAAGGAATTCTTACCATTTTCTTCACAACATGCATTTGAAGTCTGTTATCTCTACAGCTCCAGATGGACAAAATTCCTTCTCGCCATGCTATCACTGAAGTTATGAGCTGGATTTCCCTGATGGAAAA
>NW_008824807.1:1720530-1763212 GCF_000699105.1 Pygoscelis adeliae | reverse complement strand
AAAATGTAGTAGGGCAGAAAGTCATTCAGGATTACGTCCAGAAGTACAAGGTACTGAGTGGAAATGTTATTGATTTCCCTTTTGAATTATCCCCATTAAATATGTATACATATGTAAAGTATAAGTGATTTAAGGAAAAAACCAAAACTTACACTGTGGAGTGGTTAGAATTGTACACAAGTTAGAATTGGGTAATATTTGATACTGTGGAAAAGAAGCCAAAATTACTTTTACTCTGCTATTTAGTTATGGCAGGAATATAAATTTTAATATGTTTACCTTAATTTCCAGGTAAATCCAAAGCAATATGCACATGATTAAACCTTACTAGATCTGTATCTCACCCAAAACCACAAAGCACTTCACAAATTATGTTTGCTGTTTTATGAATTCTCTGCATAATATCACCTTCTCCTCAAAGGGTAGCCTGTTCTTGAATGGAAGGTGGCCAGTGGTTTACAGATCAAGATAATTTTGATCAGTATCTGAAGCAAAAATGAAAGATACTATATCTTGAGATAACTATTGAGGAGTATAGATATAACACAGTTTCACTTCTTTAACTAAATCAGTAGCACTCTTGTAATAGATCTGCACACAGTCACTTTCTTTTAAATGTCAGATTTGTTTCACTAGTCTCCTGAAAAATCACTGTACTTCTTGGCTGTTATTCTTCTTTGTATGTCAGAATATTTTCCACCTGATCTGTTTTTGTATTAAAAATTTTGAGACTAAAAAAAGTGAAAAAAATTAATATATACACAGTTTTTCTTAACTCTTTTATTCCAAGGCAGTATATTGCTGGTTTATTTCTCAATGTTTAGGACAGAGTAACAATGTTTTTAATTGCTGTTCAATTGCTAAAAAACCTTTTAGATATATTGTGGTAAAGTTGTAATTTGTGAACATTTTTCCTGTCTTTTGCAGGAAGGTAAATTATGGTACTTACGTTTTGGTGGGGTTTTTTCCTTCTTTTCTACTAGGGTTTCAAGATAGATTTAAATTGCAAACAATTGACGGTAGACTTTGTGAACCAATCAGTGCTACAAATCAGCAGCCAGGATGTTGAAAGTAAACGTAGCGACAAAACTGATTTTGCAGAACAGCTTGGAGCAATGAACAGACGTTGGCAAATCCTGCAAGGACTGATAACAGAAAAGGTAAAGGAAAAACTAGCTGCTCTGTAGTGAACTTTCACAATACATAGAACTATAAGATAATAATGGTTGGAAGCCTCTGCAGGTCATCTAGTCCAACCTCCTGCTCAGAGCTAACTTTACAGTTAGATCAGATTGCACAGGGACTTGCTTGGCTGAGTTGAAAATCTCCGAGGGCAGATTCCACAGCCTCTCTGGGCAGCCCATTCCTGTGCTTAACCACTCCTGTGGGGGGCAAGTTTTTGCCTTGTTCCCAATCAGAATTTCCCTTGTTGCAACTTGTGACTGTTATCTCTCCTCCTTTTGCCGTGCATCTCCAAGAATAGTCTGCCTCCATCTTCCCCATAACTCCTCATAAGGAGTGGACAGCACAGTGAGATGCTTCCTTTGCCTTCTTTTCCCCAGGCTGAATGAAGCTAGCCTCTCCTTGTATGTCATGTGCTCCAGCCCCCTAATGACCTTAGTGGCCATTCACCAGTTTGTCAATCTCTCCCTTGCACTGGAGGACTCAAAATGTGTCACAAGTGTCAAGGAGAAGGAAAGAACCACTTCTCTTGACCTGCTGGGTGCACTCTCAATAATCTAACCCAGGACGCAGTTGGCCTTCATCAGCACAAATGCACACTGCTGATTTATTATGTTCAAGTTACTGCCTACCATAACCCCTAGGTCCTTTTCTTCTATCCAGCCTGCTGCTAGCCTGTGTTGTTGCATGAGGTTATTTTGTCCCAGGTGCAGGACTTTACATTTGTCTTTGCTGAATTTCTTGAGGATTGATGAGCCTATTCCTCCATCTTGTTGAAGTTTCTCTGAATGGCAACCCTACTCTCCAGCATATCAACTGCTTCTCCCAAATCAGTGTCATCTATGAATGTGCTGAATGCACAGTCCATCATGTTGTTCAGTTTATTGATGAAGGTATTAAACAATATCAAACCCAGGACTGACTCTGAAGATGCATCTTGTAAATGACTGCCAGACAGACATCAAAAACGTTCACCACTAACCTTTAAGACTGATGACTCTGGTCAGTTCATCCATTTGTTGACCTCCCATCCAGCCCATGCCTCCTCAGTTTTGCTACGAGGGTACTATGGGATACTATATCAAAAGTCTTGCTAAAGGCAAGGTAAATAACATCTACTACTCTCCACTTGTCCACACGGTCAGTCATATCATCATAGCAGAAGCAATCAGTTAGGTCAGGCACAATTTGCCCTTGGTAAGACCATGCTTATTCCTCCTCTTTGTTCTTTATGCATGTGGAAATGTCTTCTAGTAGGATTTGCAGTATAGCCTTTTTCCAGTCACCAGCAGCTTCCTCCAACCATCGTGACCTTTTAAAGGTGACAGAGAGCAGCCTTGAAATTACGTTGGCACCCTCGGATACATCCTGTTTGGTTCTGTGGATTTTCATGTGTCCAGCTTACTTAAGTAGCCCCTAATTCTTTCCACTTCTACCATGGCTAGTATCTGTATGCCAAAATTTGTTAAATTGGCATGAAGACCTGGGAGGCATGAGAGGAGACCTTGTCAGTAAGATCAGAGCAAAGAAGGCACTGTGTACCTCGGACTATTCTGTGGTTTCCCATTAGTTGCTGATGCACTTGTGAAGAGTAACAAGAAGGGCTTCTGTCCCTCACTAGTTAGATCCAGATTTTACTTTCCTAACATCAGCCCTGCATGGCCAGGCCATGCTTCTAGGCCCATTCTTTGTAATCCACTTTCTGTGGATTTGTTATTTTTGTGACTTGAGGAAGTTCTCCTTGAAGATCAGCCGGCTTCCTGGACTCCTTTGTCCTTGAGTACAGCTTCCCATGAGATCATGCTTACCTGAACAAACCAAAGTCTGCTATTCTAAGGATCTTTAGTCTGCTACTTGCTTGTGGCTCATTCCCTAGAGTGGAGTTTGTCTTAAGTAATGTGAATGCTTTTATGGCACTGCTGCTGTTTTCAAACTCCGCTTTGGTTTTTTTTTTTTGGTTGGTTGGTTTGGTTTGGGGGGGGGGGTTTAAGAACAGAAGTGCTATCTCATTTGCCATTGAATAACACCTAGAACAATCAGAAAAATCTAAGTAACTTTAAAGCAGTCAATTGACAAAGGAGGTTGTCCTGGTTTCGGCTGGGATAGAGTTAATTTTCTTCCTAGTAGCTGGTAATATAAATCTTCATCTACTTTACACAGTTACAAGTGAGGAATACAAAATGTATGTTTGTATGCTTAGTTTTATTTGGGAAGTCCTGAGGTCCTTGATCTCTGAAAAGAAGTCCACTTCATAAAAATGTTCTGCTAAAGTGTTAGCTTCTTTCAGTGTGTCATAATATTTTAATATGTTAGCTCTATATAGTTATATCTGGATAAAACAGGTGTTTTATTATGAACTCTTTTACAAATAGCACATATATTTCAATTTGAATGCATATACTGTTTTTGAAGTCTGAAAGCATTGAATTCCGAGAAGGCACTGGTAAGCATTGGTCTTCACTGATTTATTTAATTGACCCAACAGTAAAAGTAATTGTATGAGAAAGTGTATACTCATATTTCTTTGCAGATCCAGCTGTTGGAAAGTCTGCAGGAATCGTGGACAGAATATGAAAATAATGTGCAGTGCCTAAAAACTTGGTTTGAAACCCAAGAGAAGAAGCTGAAACAGCAACAGAAAATTGGAGACCAGGCTTCAGTACAGAATGCTTTGAAAGACTGTCAGGTAATGTCCCCTTATAGATAACAATATTCTCTTTCCAACAGTTAGAAACAACACTTGATAAAGCAGTGTGAAATCTTCAGATCAGTGAAGTCAGTGACAGAATTCCTCTTTACTTCAGTGAGGGAGAGATTTCATTCCTAAAGTGAAAGCAATAAGAAAGGAGGAAGGAACAATAACATCCCAAGGATCTTTAAAAGCAACCAAAGTCATTATTCTTTTTGCATTGTCTATTAAAGCATGGCCTTTTCCAAGCACGCCAGGCCTACTGAACTAGAAAGGCCGTCAAAGGAATATGTTCCCATTCCTGTTTACCCAGTCTTATGGAACTTGATGTCATGAACACCATGCTTGACTATTCGGAAGCTTGTTTATTCTGCCTTATCTCTACCTTTCCTCCACCCCTCCTTTTTTTATGTTCTTTTGCCACGTGATATATTCCACCTGACTGTTAAAAAAAAAAAAAAGCTAGAATCCAAGGAGTTTTTATGCTTTTATTCAAAATGTGTTAGGAATCAAATTTTTTCAAATATTCGACTATCCAGAGAAGGAAATAGTGCTGGATTCCCTTTTGCTTCCAGAAGACTGAAGGAGAATCATGATTATGATGGGTAAAGACAGGATGAGGCAAAGCTCAGCTATATATAATGCACATAAGTTCAGAACCACCTCAGTTTTTCATGCAAAATTCATACAAGGACTACACAACAGTGAATAGGGTATCACAGTTGACTCTGAACATCTTACTCAGAATGGCACGTATTTAAGTAGTTAAAAGCTTGCTTCTGGAGCTGTCAGGCTAGAGTTCAAACTTATAGGTATATAAGCAAAATAGATTTTTCTGAATTTATAAACAAGGCCTCTACATGGTATCGGGCATCAGATAATTTTTGCTCAAAAATATTTTGTTCTACCAGACACCAAATAATAAACTTCACACGAGATTAAATGTGTAATTAAACTCTGTCAGGACAACTGCATGCCCAAAATCTTGGTATTTTCACACCCTTAAAAAGGAGTAAGGAAGTGTGTTTATCTTGATATGGCTGTCTTTCCTGCATGCATTTAATGAATGGGATGAATATGATCTAGCTTTTAAGTCTTCACAAACAGAACAGCTGGAAATCTATTCAAATGAAATGCATAAGAGAATTTAATCTATATTCACCAGTGTATGAAACCCATCTTTGTTTCTGTAAAGGCAAATAGTTGTTTAGGCCAGATATGTTAGAAGTCAATTTTTTTTCCGAAGTTCTAAGTTTTCAAACTGGTTGCAGTGCTTAGTTTCAATCCAGCTATCTTTATGGTTTCAGCACAATAAGCCCATATGACTGAAGCAAGAGTAATTTAGCATAACCTGACAAAATCGGCAGGCTGTGCTTGGCTGGAGTTCAAAGCTGAATCTGATTTATCACCTTTATGGTTCCTTTTGGTCAGGGAAGTTAGCAAATACACTTGGGGAGTCAGTTATAAATGGCAAGACTTTGATCAGCAGAGAAACAAATTGTTTAAGAAATAACTGTATCAGACACTCCCAGGTATCCGGTTCAACTAGTACAAAAGCTGCAGTTTATTTATTAACCGATGTTAGTTGCTGCCTAGTGTCATATTAATAAGTGAAAGCAACCATTTTTTCCCATCACAGATCAGAAACAGTAATGTGTCTTTAGTTTGGTTATGAGTTTAAAATGATGAATAAGAAACCCCCTTTCACAGAAAACCAGGAATATTTGCTATTTTTGGTGTTTGAAAATTTTGCCTGTTTCACATTCTGAATTTTGGAGCAACCTTGTACAAACTTAAATGCCTTTTTTAGTGTTAAAATCCACTTTTTGGAAAGTCAAATTCACTATGTGCAACTTAGAAGTGTTTGCTTTGGTGTCAGCTGCTAAAAAAAAGATGTATTACTCCAAGGCTGTAGTCTGGAAAAAGGTCATGGCTAGAAGTTTGAAGAAATGTGAAATAATACAGAAGAAAAGGCTAAGAATAAACAGTACAGCAAAAATGCTCTCACATATATGTATATAGACAAAAGTGTGTTGTATGTATGCAGGGATAAATTCTGTTAACAGCAAGTGTTTGCAAGACTGGGCAGAATTTGGTTCCAAATACTCTCCCCACTACCTAAAATGTAAAGTCTGTTATGGCAGTTGTTCACTTGTTGTTGTTGTTGTGATTCTTAGGGAGAGTAATATACTGAAAGAGATTCTTAGGAAGAGTAATATACTGAAAGACACGGGTTTTCAGTTTGCCCAGAGTTTTGTTGTGTTGTTTTCTTTCCCTGATGACCCATCTCTCTCAGTAAGGAAAGGCTTGCAGAAAATTAAAGTATAACCTGAGATCACAAGATGTACTCCTTAATGTAGAGACATCCCAAGATTGCTCTCACCTCATAGTCTGCTTTCCATATCACGCTGACTACTTTATCTCCAGACAGGTAAACACAAATTTGTGCTGGCCTAAAGCCTACAAGCCATACTTCCCACCTCTGCTCAGACTCATTGTTTGCACTACCTGAAGCTATGCATCTTCCATATGAGTCAGAGCACTGCAGAACTTTCTTGGATCTCCCTGCACCGTGCCATGAAATTATATAGGCAGTTTCCCTGCTAGGAATCAGCTTATGGGAGCGTGCTATATGACTCACAGTCGCTCACCGAGTCTTCTTGTTCTCTGTCCTTCATTTTGTAACTTCATTCTCATGCTATTGAGGCATGAGCAAGATCACAGGCTTTGTGACTAGCAAATGTTACATACCAGAGATTCTGCACATCACTTATTGATAAAACCGGCAAACTTTGAATCAGCATTTCCATGACCAATCTAGGGTCATCTTAAATCAACAACACAGTCAGCACTTGCCTGAAGCCATGTTGTTCATGGCCTCAGTGCTTACGTACTCAGCCCTGTTTTCTTCACTTGTTTTCACGCCAACTGTTCATTTTCTTCCCATTTTCTTGGGTTAGTGTGTGGGAACGCTGAGCAGAGCAAAATGCTATTGAGCTCATTAATGCTTCCTAATGGCATGCAACCTTGAGGAGGCAATAAGGAAAATTCCTGCAGTCTGTTGCTTGTTGTCATTGGCTGGACTCCAATGAACTTGTCATCTAGGGGAAGGCTCGCCGTCCTCAGGCAAGGGGCTTTGCTGGGACCTGGCAAAGGAATAAAGACTCCACTTCATGTGGGGAGGCATGGCAAATTGACATCTTTCCCTGGGAAGTCATTTTGTCCTTTTCCTTGGGTGGCAAAATTCATTTTTTTCCAGAGGCTTGAGCCAGCTTTGGACTAATTAAAAAGCCTTCTCAGTGTTCTAGGACAAAATAAGACACACAACAATTTTCCCATGTATTCAAACTGCTGTCCTATTTTTAACAAGTTTTGGACTCTTACATGAGAGCAGAAGATTACACAGAAGTTTAATGTAGAGGACATGCTTCTATTTAAATTAAAGACAAATAACTATGCTTTAAAGGGAACATAAAGTATTAAATAACATTGCTGATGAGTTATGATTCTCTTGAGAATAAAAAGCCGAAGTATGTAAGTGTGACTATCCTATTATTTAAACTAAGGAGCTTATGGGCATCTTTTCTATCTCAGGGCATTATCTGTCCAATTAAACAAACGAAAATACTCAGGTATCTTCTTTTTCTTTTCAGGAATTAGAAGAATCAATAAGAGCAAAGGAAAAAGAAGTAGAAAATGTAGAACAGAGTGGTCTTTCTTTGATACAGAACAAGAAGGAAGAAGTCTCTTCTGTTGTTATGAATACACTGCAAGAAATTAACCATTCCTGGGCCAATTTGGATCACATGGTAAAAGAATCATCAAGGGGCAAATTATAGCTCCAGGAACAGGGCATGGAGGAGAGGGAGAATTAGCAGTTTGCAACTAGTGGATTTCTCCTGTATTGTAGGAGAAGAGATTCTGAATTGTGTCCCTGTTTCCATCCATCCCCAAGTTTGTGTGCACACTCCACATAAAATGGGTACAATATCTTCTATTTCAAGGATGCTTTTAATTCTCGTAATTGAAGCTTTTTAGATGCTTCCTGATATTTAGTGGAAAGGTACCAAATGATCTGTAAGGAACTACCTTTTCAAGCACACAGGTCTTGCAGAGTAAGGAAGAGATCAGCATTAATTGTCATCACCCAAAGCTTGATAACACCAGTTCGCCTTCTCAGGAGGAATGCAGTGTGTTAGTGCTAGCCTCTCTGCTGACTTTCATAGGCTGACTTGCCTGCCTTAAGGATACATGTTTCATAGTCTTAAGCAATTTCCTGCTTTGGACCAAAGTAGAATGGACTTGATACCTTCTCAGTCCCTGCCATCCTAGCCTTATAAAATCGAGCAGAACTTTATGCTGTACCCAGTGTAAGCCCAGCTGATTGTTGTGCAAAATCTTCGTTCTCCAACAGATTTAAGATTAGGCATGTAGAACAAGTAGTATCTGAGATCAAAAGGAAGGAAATAATTTAAACAAAACCCAAATATCTTGAATGCTTTTCATTTACTTTTTTTTTTTCCTTCCTCCTAGGTTAGCCAGCTGAAGATATTGTTGCAGTCTGTTCTTGATCAGTGGAGCATTTACAAAGTGGCTTATGAAGAACTGAATAGCTACCTGACAGAAGCCAGATATTCTTTGTCCCGTTTTTATCTTCTTACTGGTTCTTTGGAAGCTGTGAAAGTCCAAGTTGATAACCTTCAGGTGAAAAGAATACCATGCCTCTTGACATACTAAGGATGGATTTGAGGATTAGTTTTGTCCTCATTGCACAGATGCAGATAACTATACATTTTGGTTCATAAGAAATGGAAGTACAGACATACTGGCACATTAAAATCACATGACATTAAGAGAACACGTTATCAAATAGTCATTGCATTTTTCATTTTCCAGAAAAATAAAATGGTGATAGTTGTTTTCTTTTTAGATTTCTGATGCTGTTATTTAAATTTTGAGCCGTACTGTTAAATCGTTAAAAGTTTTTAAATCGTGCTGGTGACCATTAATACTAAAGTTTCTCACTCTGCTTTGTCAGGCTTCTGAGTTACTGGCACATATTGAGATCACATTTTAAACCCTTCCCTGCGTCAACCCTGTGGTTGCAGTAGATTGAAGATCAAAGAAAATAATGTTCCAAAAGCTGAGATGTTCACATGTTCAAGTGGTTTCCCACTGTAAGAAAAGCATAAGATACAATGAGACCCCTGTTATAAAATTCTAAATTAATTGAAATAATTAAATTAAAAATTATTGAAATTATTGTTCTATTACATAGAATAACCTTTTATTTCAAAGAAAGTTATTGTCTTTGGAATAAAAAATAATTATGCAAACATTTCCAGATGCTTAAAGTAAACAAGAACTTGTGTTGTTAGTAGTTGCCAGCAAATTTAAGTTTACATTATCATGTAAATATTTTCTGTGATTTGACATCCAGACAGATATAAAGCCAAAAGCCCTAAGCATGAACAGCACTTTTCAAACCAAGATTTAAAGAGCATCCATTAATGCACTTTACAACCACTCTTCTATGTTTTCATTTTTTTATGTGTCAGAGGAGGAGTCAGTAAAACAATAGGTTCAGAAAATGACTTTTTTTGCTTATTAAGATTTTGATTATACTGTTTAATCAGGTTGAGATTTGCTGGGCTGTTCAAACTGTAATAATATGCATAAAAATATTTAAGGTTTAAAAAAAAAAAAAAGGAGCATTTTCCCTGCCAGCAGTACTTCAGACTGATAAATGAAAGAGCAAGCACCTTATTTTCAGAATAAAGCTTTTTTTGCGCTGTTACTTTTTTCATCTCATTCTAAACAGGAAAATGTTATTTAATTTATTTTCTTCCATCAGTTAAGTTTTAATTTCTGAAGCAGTTCCGTGCGCTTAGTCCTTCTGTGCAGGAGTACTTGTTTAGAATAATTTCTTTTACAAGATTTTTACATTTTGAGAAAATATTAGGTTAAAATTTAATTTTTGCTACACCTTGGTATTGAATCAAATGAATCTAATGACAGTCTTTATATTAAACAACCTTCTATTTAGATGAAACACACATGAAATCAAGTTTTGCATTCATAACCTGGATGTTGTAATTGATACATACTATTTTGATACTCTTTGTATTATTATTATTATTATTATTATTATTATTATTATCTGTTTTAGAGCCTACAAGATGAATTGGAAAAGCAAGAAAATAGCTTACAGAAATTTGGTTCTGTGACCAACCAATTATTGAAAGAATGTCACCCACCGGTGACTGAAACACTTACCAACACTTTGAAAGAAGTGAATATGAGGTAGAAAATGTCTGTGTGTTGAACTTTACTTTCAGTGGTAAATTTGCATTTATCCATTGACCCAGTTTTCCATCATTTCGATTTTTGTTATATATTATTATTTTATGGTTTTTGGGGTTTGGGGGGGCTGTGGGGGCGGGCGGGGTTATTCCTTTTGCCAAGAGCTGGAGCAGAACTGTCTCATTTACTACTAATAATAAATTAAATATTATTTTCTTCAGCAAAGCATTTGGACATTACTGTCAATAGTTTTGCTCCATGTGTGGCTGCCAGCCAAGGTTCATAAATACCATGCTGAAAATAATACTGCACTTAACATGCAAGAATCCTGTCTAAAAATTTTTTTTTGCTATGCATGCACCAGGCTCCCCAGATTTTAGGTTGCTATTTCTAGTTGTAGGAAGGGCATGATAGGCAAGAAGGTCTAAGCCTGCACTAGTAGCTTGGCAAACAGCTTCACCAGCTTTGAATCCAGGCCAGAACCAGTGTAAGGGTTTACTCAGAGAAGCTACAGAAAAGCAGGATCCAAAAGCAAAAACTAGTTTAGTGGAAAATTGGGTTGTTTGGGGGTTTTTTTGAAAACATAATCATGCCAAATTTATTTTAATCTGTGGTCCATCCTGTCCTAGAATCTGGAAGTGGAGGGAGGGATTATCCACTCCATTTCAAAAAAGATACTGTAGGATTGAACAATTTCAGTGATGACTGATGGAATTTTCACTTCACCATTTTTATCACATAATAATAATAATTGAAAAATACTGCGATTTCCTTTGGTAAGGAAATCATGAGGCAATTTGATAAATACCAGCACATTTGAGAAAGTACATGTTTCTGGTTGCCAGTAGAGCCAAGAATTCAAAGCAGGATTAGATATTTATTTGGATAATAAAAATATAAAGAGTTTTAATAGGTCTGGGAATATTTTAGGAGAGACTTACACAGAGCTTTATGACTGTAAATATTCTGCCAGGGTTTGGGAGGAAATTGCAGCAGAAGAAATGGTTTCTTGTTTACACCTGTTTTGGGCCTCTTAGGCCCTTGCAGGAATCTGGTACTGGCAGTTCATGGTTGGTCATGGATGCCCTGTGCAGTGAATCAAAGTATGCTACGTGGAAGTAGCAGGAGGTTCACTTCAAAAAGTGCACTCCAGCTCTGACCTCAAGCATTAATATACGGCATCCAAGATGTAGCACAAATCAGACCTGCTGTGGCAGGTCAGAACAGCCTGTCAACATATTTCTTGGATTCCTTTTTTTTTCCCCAAATGTCTGGAGCTTGATTATTACCAAATTTCTTAAAAGCCAAAAGACCATGGAAACAGCAGAGAGAAAAGAGGGACAGGGATAGTTCTTGTGGACTCCCAGGTT
Organism: Pygoscelis adeliae; assembly: GCF_000699105.1. Lineage (NCBI taxonomy): Eukaryota > Metazoa > Chordata > Aves > Sphenisciformes > Spheniscidae > Pygoscelis > Pygoscelis adeliae. Next base: position 1,751,668 of record NW_008824807.1, on the reverse strand, counting down.
TCGATCATTAATCCAATCTCTTCAACAGGTGGAACAACCTCCTGCAGGAGATTGCAGAGCGGCTGCGTGCCAGTAAGGGCCTCCTTCAGCTGTGGCAGAGGTACAAGGACTGTTACCAGCAGTGCTCTTCCACAGTCCGTCAGCGGGAAGACCAGACCAATGAACTCCTGAAGACTGCCACCAGCAAAGACATTGCTGATGATGAAGTTACTGCTTGGATTCAGGACTGCAATGTATGTTCAGTTAAGCTTTGCAGTTTTTCATAGCTCTGTGGGCTGAAAATCACAAGAGGCTCTCCTTTACTGAACTCTGTACTTGGTGTATTGGAAACTTGCATGCAAACACATTTCTCTTTCCTGTGCCTGAGATGCATCAGTAGAGACAGCTTTACGTCTGCTACCCAAATCTCATGAGTTTCTCATTCTTTTCATGTGATCTCTCCGTTACTTGTTGTGGTGTTGTTTCAGAAGCTTGTATCTGAAGTCATCTCTCTGGAGAAGGTGGATAAATTACATCATTTGATTCAGTCTTAAGTCCCTGCTTATCGAAGGGATTCTTGCTTGGGAAAATAATTCTACCAAATCTATTGAGTTCCTTATAATAGAAAGAAACACAAGATCCTTTGACTGTATTGCCACCAGTCAAGGCTGTTCGCTTTTTCTGAATGAAAAAAGACTGTGTTTGTTCTGGGGATGTCTTTATCCTTCCTTATGGAAGGACACCATTCACTCTGAAACCTTGCGAATTCTTCCTTTTTCAAAACTGTATCTCAAGGCAGCAGGATAGTTTATCTCCTATTTGTGGTTACATTTTGGTTCTTTTAAGTTAAGTGTCATTGACAAAAAAATTAAAATGTTAATTGTCTTAGTGTAAGCAAAACAATCGCAAAGAGAAAAATGAACACAGTAATGAGCTTTTTGAGCATTTGCTGCCATAGTCATCTGGACTGGCAATTCAAATTGTTCAGTTCAAATAATTTCTTCACTTCCTGATGTCCCATTCTTTAGCCATTATGTTAGGCCATTTACAAAAGTTTTTTTTTTTTATCCCTCCTGGTAATTCATAGCAGGAAAAAAAGGGAGGTCTAGTCAGACCTGAATCAACCCCTAGTGAGGGCTGCCACTGCTTAGGACCAGCATGCCAATAGATTCAAAAGGTTTGTTTCAACAAGTATTGCCTCATCGGTAACTCGGGCTTGCTCAAAGGTAGCTGAGCAGTCAAGTTCTTTCTGTTCCTCTGTGCACAGGTACTTTGAGATGTTCTTTTATTCTGCACATCATTTCCTTTTCATACAGAGTGTGAGTTGCATTTGGCATTGAAATACTGTAGTAAATGTAAGTTTTTCATATAGTGGTGGAGTTCGGCCATTTCACTCCTCCTTTAAATCAGGGGAGGATGACTTCAGCAGAGTGTCATGTTAGCTATTCATATCTTTATTCAATGTGTTGCCACAGGATGTACTCACGGATTTGAAGACAGCAAAGGAGTCGCTAGCTGTTCTTCAAAAACTGGGAGAGGAGCTAAAAACCCAGGTGGAGGCTGCAGCAGCAGCAGCTATACAGTCTGATCATCTTTCTTTGAACCAGAATCTGTCAACCCTAGAACAGGCTCTCTGCAAGCAACAGGCTGTACTTCAGGTATGCAGAGAGTGTTTCCAGTCCTTGAATCTGATCATCCCGTGGTACCTGAAAACACATAAATTAGCTAAAACTGCCTGGGAAAAGAGGGTGGTGTTACCTGTTCGACATTTCCTAGACTTCCCTGGAAGCCAAGGCTGAGAGTAGAAAATATGCTCAAGTCCAGCATAGAGACATTGTAAGAAGGTCCAAATTCTGGGAAAAGGATAGCAAACCTCATGGAGGAAAGTGTCTATCTGGAATGCCAAGGGCACCATGCTTTCTGCGGACAGCAATAGTGCTAACAGCTGGATCCACAGCTACTGCTCCCCTGAAGACAACTTCTTTTCCCAGCTAGTTCTTTAGCAGTAAAACAAATTAAGAGATTCTGAATAATTGTGTAGGATTTATTTTTACAGTTCCTATTAATGTCAATGACCAGACTGACACCCACCATTTGTGTCAAAGCCTGTTCAGTAGATGTTGCTAATTGCTTGTGTCACCAGGGACTAAAGAGCAAAAAAAGAAAGGCAGAATGTTTTCCATAGGAAAGTGTATGGGTGAGAAAGCAACAAAGGTAGTGGCTTCTGTTTGGGTGACAAGAGGATTTACCCAAGAAATCCAGCATTGTCTAGAATGTGCTTATAACATCACTGTGCTGTGAGGAGACAAAATGTAAGAGAAGTTTTTCATTTCAAACTGCAATAATAGCAACTAGTGGTTCTCTCTGCTGACAATAAATTAAGCAGAGGAGTTAGTTTTATAAAAGGAAGTTAGAGAAGGTTATCTATTTCAAGGCAAGGAGATATTTATTTTGTTGAAGTGTTGCCTTTTTGCTATGATCAAAAATCCTCTGTTCTAACCTAAAAAAACCCCAATAATTCCACAGTCTGTGAACAAAGCAGCAGTTACAATTGCTCCTAGCCTATACAGCCGGTTGCAAAGCTATAATGAGAATCTAATGTAGCTTCAGGACTGTAATGTCAATATGGATGCTGTGTGGCTGAAGTTCTTAAACTGTGGGTCCTTTTCTATTCAAGGCTGGAGTGCTGGACTATCAAACCTTTGCCAAGAACCTACAAGTCCTTGAGGCCTGGATAACAGAAGCAGAAGAAATATTGAAAGGACAGGATCCCAGTCACTCATCCGATCTCTCAGCAATACAGAGTAGAATGGAGGAACTCAAGGTGACTAATAAATGCAGAAAGTGTTGATTTTTTTCTGTTAGCCTGGTTATTTGTAGTACAGGGTATGCACAAATATCATACCTGCATTCTATACGTATTAAAGGACTGTCACTCATGCAAAGTCTAAGACTGAGAACTTAGAAGTTTGGTGGCAGTCAAGGAGTGATTGTCCATGTTACTTTGCCCCTGAGTAAAGAAGAAAAGGACAGGCAAACTGTTTAGAATAAAATTAATATCAAATGAAAATGGGAAATCAAAATTTTCCATCAAAATGCAAATTTTAGCAGTTTTTGGAGATTTCCTTCATCTTGTTTTCTCTCCACTTTTTTGAATTCATGCAATTCCTGTCTCAGTGGTATTTAGTTTAGGGATGAAGTCATCTATTCATTTTGGGTATCTTGATATACTGAAGAAATGTTCATACTGTGTACCATGTGATCTCCATTCACTCTTTCTTTTTGTGGAGCTTTTTTTTTTTTCCCCCCTCTTCTTCTTTCGGAGGCCCTGACAGGAAGTTGATGAACTTTGCTATCTAGGCTAGTTTTGTCATTTTCATCTTCCATTATTTTTCTATCAGGATTAACTTTACACATAATTCCACTTTGGGCATGCTAAAAACCAGGACGTTTTCCTAACCTGGTGAATTGGATATATCTGTATTGCAAAACAAAAAACTAAAAATGAAAAGTTGAGTAAGTTCAATGGGAATTTGCCAGCCTAGCATTCAGGCTAAGAAACAAGGAAAAAGCCTCACTTTTTTGACAATATAAACATAAGGCTTCAAACACTAGCCTACTTCTGCAGCTCTGAGTGGTAAATCCCCAATTCAGCAAAACACTTCAGTGCAATTTGAGTTTACTCCTCTGTGCACATTTAAACATGAACGTAAATCTTCTCCTGGTCTGGGACCAGAGGCTGAAAACCAGAAATGCAGTTTTTCCCTGGCATAGGGATCGCTTGCCACTTGGTGGCAACCAAGGCCGTTCCAAATTTAACTGAGTGCTAGTTCATAATTTTGCAGTCTATAATAGTGTAATTACTCAACTTCCTAGTTATCACTTTTATTGTTTGTTGCAGAGTCAGATGTTGAAGTTCAGCAGCATGGCCCCAGATTTGGACCGTCTTAATGAACTGGGTTACAGGCTTCCTCTGAATGATAAAGAAATCAAAAGGATGCAGAACCTGAACAGACATTGGTCTCTGATCTCATCTCAGACTACGGAGAGATTCAGGTGGGGATAGTTAAAGATTGTTGTATAGTTTTCTTAGATTACAACAGCTAGAAAGTATACCATTTGCAGAATATAGAAAATGTTTCAGATATTTCATTAATCAAAGCTCCTTTTCTTTGGTGTACTTATAAGTAAAGAGCGAAGCCAGTGAGTTGAGATGTTGGTTTTGCCATAAATTAACAGAATTTGAAATGAGGAAGACTGCCGCTTTTCAAAGTCTTGACTAAATAAATTGAAAGAGGCAGCTGAGTGGGAAAAGTGTTGCCATCTGATTTGGAATTCTGCTGGAAAAGTTACTGCAAGACTCTTAACACTGTGTGTGAGAGGAGACCTTACCTGAATCCATCTTTCTTTCTTTCTTTCAGTAAGCTGCAGTCTTTCTTGCTGCAGCAGCAGACCTTCTTGGAGAAATGTGAGACTTGGATGGATTTATTAGTTCAGACTGAGCAGAAGCTGGCGGCAGAGATTTCAGGAAACTACCAGAGCCTTTTAGAGCAACAGAGGGCACATGAGGCAAGTCATCATGTGTATTTATACATAACTACAATGTATACTATTTCTACACGAATGGAATGCAAGTTCTTTTCTGGAGTAATGTAATAGTATGCCTTGAATTGAATTACATTTGCCAGCACCGTCTGAGGATATCTTAACTTAAAAACTGAAGCATGCAAACATGTCAATAATACCCAGTTTGGAGGAGGACTTGAGTATCTGTCTGCATTTGTGTACAATGTATCAGTATGCCTATGAGTGCTTGTCCCCTCCATTTAGTCTACTTGAGATTGGTTTGTACCAAGGAAATCAAAGTTTGTATTGGTCTTCCCATAGAACCTAACTATTCTCATGCAATTTGGCCCTTTGTCTTCAGTCGTAGCTGGAAAAAATCTCTGTTCTTTCAGTTTATTCTGATTTTGTTTATTTGTTACTAAATTGCCAACATATACAGCATCTGAAGAGCACGTAAAAGGAAGGCTTTTCTGTCAAATACTGAGTTATATAACTGATCATGGGGCCTCCATTTGGTGACATTTGCTTGGAGAACAAACTGATTTGATCTTTGCTGTGTGCTGGAGTCATTTGTCTGTCTGTAACAAATCAAGAACTAGCCCAGCTTTTGCTGCAGGGAAGAAGTGATTCAGAGTTTTTACTAGAGGATGCCTTTATGATTCTTCAGTGAAGTCAAATGATGCACATTTTTTCTCCACCCGTATTGTTACTGCCAAGAATCCTGGTAAAGATCAAGTAAGACAAGTCAATTTTCATACCAGATCTCCCATGTGGCCACAGTAGTTTCAGTTCCCACAACTTTTTCAGCTGACCTACCAGGGACTTAGGCCAGCTCATAGGGACAGTCATGTCCTTCCCCCCCCCTCTTGCTTCTCACAGCATAGTGTTTGGATGAACTACTGTTGTTGTGTCCAGTCATAGCTATAATTTTTTGAAAGGGGTTAATGGCAATCTTCTTGCCTTCAATTGTCTTGAGATCTCAGCTTAATTCTCTCCTGAAACCTTGATCTGAGCAGTTAGCTCAGATGGGTGTTACTCAGGCACTCTGAAGCTTTTTTTTTTATTACAACTATAAAGTCATCTCTCAGAATTTAAAGAACTAATATCTGATTTTCTAAATACTGCAATTCATCCTAAGAAAATGTTGTAAACTGCATCTTTTTGTTACCTAAAGCTTTTTAGCATTTTATATAATCCAAATGTATTCAGTACTCAATGTTCTTTGCAGTGCCTCCTGATACTCATGAAGAATTTTCTTTCCACTCCTCACAGCTGAAAGGGTCAAATCTAAACTTCTTGCGATGACTTTCCAGATTCTTTTGCTTTGTATTTTTGAAGATAATGAGAAAATATTCTGTTTCCACATGCATTCCTAGAATGGATATTGAAATGCCTCCAGCTCTGTTATCAGATTTCCAGTGCTGACTCATAACTTTGCTGGTGTTTATTCAAAGAGGACCCCAGCTACCTCAGTGGCCTTATTTAGAAATAACTTCCCACTGAAATTTACAAACCAGCAACATGGAGGTAATACCTTTCTCAAATATCACGCACTAATACTGGCATCTGCATCAGATAAGTCTGTCAGGACAATCTTGTAGTCATTCTTGCACAATTCTCCAGATATCCATTTGCAAGCCTGGTACGTTGCTTGGGACTCCCGCACAGTGGAAATGCACGGAGACAAGCCTTTGAGAAAATGCTGGCAGGGGAAGGGGAAGCTCCTTTCCAACTCAATTACTGAATTTTTTTCCAGTGTGATGGTGTTGTGCATTCCAACATCTGCCCTCCTTTCCTCCTCCTTTGAATTCCTGTTTCTGTGGTTCATAGTGATCTACATATGAGAAGAAATTGGGGTAGCAAGTGGTCCCACATAACGGAGTATTCCTCTTATGTACAGAGACAGCGTACCTGTGGAGAGCAAGTGGATTTTGACAGAAATGTCTCTGCTTTTGGGTATGGCTTGAATACCTCCACTCTAAGCAGAGTTCCTCATGCTTGATAAGCTTTTGTTTTACCTGTCCTCTTAAAAAAATATTGTTACTTCTGGGGGATTTGGTTTTGTTGGTTTTTGGTGGTTGGTGGTTTGTTTGTTTTTTAACCAGTTGTGTTCTGTTTAGTCTCCATCTGTCAACAATACTGGTAGAAACTGTGTTGCCTCCTATGCTTCATCCATGCCCCCTCACTTGACAGAAATAGATGTGACAGGAAGTAAAATTTCTGCCTTCTTGCTCAGCTTTCTAAAATTCTCAACCCCACAGTACTGTGGTTTTGTTCATGAGATAATAGAGCAATTAGCTTCCCTCTGGTTCAGGCTCAGTCATTCATAAGAGCCAAGGTATTCAAAGAACACTATCAAATACTTCTGTAAGGAAATTAGACAACATTATTTCTTTCTATGGGAAAATTTATGACCTGGGTAACATTTTCAAAATTAACTCAGTGATTCAGAGAGGCAAAAACTCATTTTGAAAAATTAGTCCATCGTCTAGAAGTCCTAAACTACATACAAGGTGCTCGAGGGATTTAATTGTGCAGGTGCCAATGGGTATTTTGCTGGGAGTTGCAGATGCAGGGATTGGTACGTCACAATTTGAGCTGGTGGGAAGCCATATAACAGGGGTATAACCTGGATTTGGGGAACAGTGGCTCTCAGTTCAGGCAAGGGTGAACTTCTATCAACTGCAAACACCATTACTAACAAAAGAAAAAAAAAAAATCTCAAGCTTCATACCAGTATACTTTCTCTTTTAATCTCTGAAAACCTTTTGAACATGGAGTGGATCCAGTCCTGAGCTGACGCCTGGGTGTACCTTCATCAACATAAGAATATTCCTGAACAACCTTATCTAGAGACATGGTCCATTACTAAAAGAAAAGATGTTTTTCAAAATAAATTTAAGTAGTATATATTTAAGTCATCTTGGCTTAAGTAGTTCTTAGGTAATTTTTGTCTTAAGTAATATTTAAGTAATAAGGGAGTTTTTAAAGTATTGTGAAAGTTTATTGTGACTGATGGGGAAAATTGGAAAATAAATTGGAAAAATTAGAAGTGGAAAATTGATTTCTAGCTCCTACACATGGCTGACCATTTCTTTTAAAGTTCTGTTGGCAATGTAAAATTGTATTAAAAGTTTGTATAACGCTATTACACACAATCTGTGCATAAATTCAATTTAACAAGGCAAAGGACTATAATATTCTTAAACATGTCAGAAAATAAAAAGTGCCCTTTTCTGTCCAGGCAGTAAGTACCCTATCTGGATTTTGTTGTAAATTATAGTGCCAATCACACAATTGTACTCAGAGACATAAAACCTAGGTCCTGTTGATATTATTTAGCTTTTTAATAGTTTTTTTAAATCTCAAGGAACTAATAATAATTACTAGAAACAGCAAGTAACTCCAGCAATGAGATTTTTAAATGTGTTTCTATTTAAGTTCATGATGAAACTCCCATTGAATTAATTTGAAATGAGATTAAATACTTGAAAATTCATTTTTACCAGTGCATATAGATAGAATTAAAATGTAAGATCTTGTTTTAACATCCTTGTCTCCTGTACAACAGCTATTCCAGGCAGAGATGTTCAGCCGCCAGCAGATTTTGCATTCAATTATCTCTGATGGGCAGCACCTCCTAGAACAAGGACAGGTGGATGACAGGTAGACATTCCTGTGTTGTTGCTGCTGCTGGTTATGTGAAGTAATACTTAAGAGTAGTGGGGGACTTCCAAACAGAGAAGGTAGCAGATGTCAGCGTTCAGATCATGCTCTTCTGAGGTAGAAGTTACTATCGCTGTGGTTAAGCTATTAATTAGCCAGTTCTTAAATAAGACAGTGTTCTTTAGGATGCTACGTGGTATGTGAATGTGTGAATCCATTTGGGAATACAACAGCCTTGAGGCTGCTTCTGTGACAAAGATTTGTCTTGAATTATCAAGCATGCTAGATACATGTCTATTTTGCTGTACTTTGAAAATGTCACTTTCACCAAAGGAGCCTGCAGTGACAGATTCAGTGAGTTACACTTGATTTATGCCAGCTGGAGATTTGCCTCTACCAAGAGGATTCCCTACTGCCATTTAAGAACACCTGCAGCCTAAATGTGATGGAATAGGAACTCATTGCTGTCTGAGATTTTATTTTAAACACTTGTGGTCAAATGAATGAAAATCAGTGAAACACCAGTGGCTTCACACTTCTGCATATGCATTGACTTTGCTAAGGGTATCATGGTCCTAATATAAGATGAGCTGTTTATTGGGATGAGAGAATTTTGTTAATGCTCTGTATATCTTATGCCTGCTTTGAGCTCAGTAGTAAATCTGGGTGTGAATTGTGAAATCTTCATGATTTACTATGAATTTGGCTAATCCAAACTGGCAAAACCTGTGGGTTTTCTTTGTGTATTTCTAGGGAGAAAGTAGAAGAGTTTTGTGTGTTAAAGGTTTGGGTTCTTAAGGTCTCGATAATTGGAGCCCTTTGATTCTCCCGGTACAGGAAGTGTGATGTTCTCATCATCAGTCAGCTGTGATGAGACTTCAGTGCTTTTCTCCTAGTGTTTCATAATTGACAGCCAGAGAACATCTTCCCTTTCCCTTCAGTTTATTTCATTAAACAAATAGATCAAAGTATGAAGGTTACTACGTATTTTTATTTATTTATCTATTTATAATAGGGATGAATTTAATCTGAAGCTGACTCTTCTAAGTAATCAATGGCAAGGAGTAATTCGCCGGGCACAGCAGAGGAGGGGGATCATTGACAGCCAGATTCACCAGTGGCAACGCTATAGGGAGATGGCAGAGAAGCTGCGCAAGTGGCTGGTGGAAATATCCTGCCAGCCAGTGAGTGAGCTGGGCAATGTTCCTATCCCATTGCAGCAAGCCAGAGCGCTACTGGATGAAGTGCAGGTATGTCCAGTGTGTTTGAAGAAAGCGGAAAAAATCCCCGCCCTTTTTAGAGCCGTCATCATTTAAAGCATTCTTAAAAATGTATTAGATTCAAACTATCTGCTTTGCAGAAAGCAATATTGGGTGTTAGTTCTTTGTAACTGGCACAGCCTCAGAAGCAGCAGTGTGATGGAAACGAAGTTGGAGTTCATAAAGAACACGCAATGGAGAACTTACTGGGCCCTCTCTCTTGAGCCTTGTTTGCTTCTGGTTCTTTCTTTTTAGCTAATGTCACACTGAAACTGTCTTGAAAAAAACAATGATGTCCTGTTTGAGGAATGTATTCTAGCTAACAAAAAAGGATACCTTGAGGGTCCATCTTCATGTGAGGTTAACAGTATCTATTTTGCAGCTTGGTGTCTTCAAGCTTTTTGGCTGGAAGATACATATAATAATAAAGCTTATAAGCATAATAGGCTCTAGAGGAACTATTTCTCTTTAAAAGCAATTGAGATACTGATATCAGTGGGGAGAAAGAAGTCTTTCATGTCTTTATCTCCTTGGAGAAATTTTCTAAAGGTCTGCTGCAGTAAATGATTGTGAAAAGGTTAGGGTAAAGCATTTGGGCAGTAGCACATGCTTAAGCCAAGGTATGTAATCAGTTAAAATATGGGCTTGAGAATGAATTATACTGAATTGCTAATTGTAATTAAAAAGACAAAGCTGACAGAAAACTGTTAATATTTTCAGCTTAAAGAGAAAGTTCTCCTAAGGCAGCAAGGGAGTTATATCCTCACGGTGGAAGCTGGGAAGCAACTGCTGCTCTCTGCTGACAGTGGAGCTGAGGCAGCCTTGCAGACAGAGCTTACCGAAATTCAGGAGCGCTGGAGGATAGCTAGCACCCAACTGGAGCAACAAAAGAAACAGCTTGCTTTACTACTGAAAGTAAGTGTGTGATTTCTTGTGTACTTCTTCAGCAAGTTCATGGTTTCTCACTGTGAATCCTGTTGAAGAAAAGCATTCTCAAGGGATAAATACAAATACAGGAATTGCATATACGCTACATGAGCTCACGATTTCATTTCACCACCTATGAAACTAGGAGTAGTAATACTTCACAGTAGGCTTGTATGTTAGTTGATATCTTTTAACTGATATTTCTGGAACACTGCCAATAAAGGATATTCCTACCAGTCTCATTTTCAATATAGAGCAAAAATGTATTTTATTTTGCACAATGCTGGTTAATTTTTATACATGCTGTATTGAAAATTAGACCTGCCTTATTCCCTCTACATGCCAATGTCAAGATTTATCTAGCAATGCCGTAGTCTGTGTTTCCTTCCAGTGTCTTGAGTATTTGCTAGTTCAGATAAACTTCTGTGGTCTTGGAGAAGGGAGCCTTGAACTTTATTTTGATGTAAGCAATGTCCAGAATGCCTGCTAACCTCACTTTAAGTACTGAAGATGATAGGCTGGAATTTAAATTTGGTCTGTTTGTTTTTCCCTTTTACTCATTCTAGGGAGGATAATGAAAATTGGACTCGTGTGTATTAATAGAATAGGGCGAGCGCTTTTAGAATGGTTTCAGAGGTCTAATAGAATTACAGAATTACAGACACTTCAGTTTTGTTTGTAAATAGCAAGAAGCAAAGCAGTACAAGAAATAAAATATTATTTTAGAAAAGTTCAGATAAGTAAATTTTTCTTCCTCTTTCAAGCCTTGTTCCTCGTACCTCGGCTTCTAGTGGGGGAATTATGTCAGGAAATTTTAGTCATGAAAGCTGTTATCTAGGGAGACTAATGGTTCTGTGGTGTTTTGTCTCAATGAAAATATGGAACTTGATGCTTGAAGGTGAGGAAGTAGGGAAAAATTACCATGCAAATTGCATAAATCATCTTGTGGATATCAAGCCTTCATTACATTATGCTACCTTGGTCTTAAATACATGACTTTTTAGTGGTCTTCTGACCAAATGGGAAGCACAAGTGTATATTCTAGAAGACTATGTGTTGCATTAAGAACATCACAGACTATTGTCTTGTAAGGTCATATTATGTACTAAGGAGAGAGGAAAGAAGACACTAAGGAGAGGGGTTTTTTGCAAGACCTGTTCTTTGTAATTCTCCATCCTGAAGATGACCATGAAATACTGGCATAGATTGGAAAAAAATGGAAGGAGAGAAATACGAAGGCAGTGGTAGAAGGAGAATATCTTGAAACAGAAGACTAAGAGAAACAAGTTCCGTATTTTCTGGTATCACACAACTGGCATTCTTTATGGGTTGACTGGCTTATTAGAGATCTTTCTGTCTGTGAGTACCTTTTTAACAGGCTTTAACAAGCAGATGAGGCAGGTGAAACCATACTGTCACATGACAATTGGTATGGCTTGATTGCATTGGCCACATTTAAAATTTTGGAAAGTATACAAACACTAAAGCTGGGTGTAGTTGCTAAATCATAATTTAGAGGAGATACTGCAGGTACTTCAATCTGACTTGAATTTGCAGTATCCCCAGCCACTTTTTTTTTTTTTTTCTGGAGATTAATGCATCTGAATGGAGCTTTTGTCAAAGAACAGTGGCATGTCTAATACAGACACTCAAGAAAGGAAGTGGAAAATAATTTTGGCAGGGAGAGGCTTTTCTGAAAGGATGGAGTTGGATCTAGACAACGTTGTAATAACAGGAGGCTTTGGCTTGTGTATTTCTACTAGCAGAGACCTACACAAAAAATTTGACATAGTTGAACACGACTCAAGCTCTGAGACTACGAGTATTATTTAGAGGGGGATTTCAGGGCATGTTATCATTATGAAAAAGTTTTCACTGTTTAGTGGTTAGTTAGGCAAATCAACTGACATAAGTATAATCCAGATCTGAATTGAAGTCTAATAAACGTTCTGCCTTCAGGACTGGGAAAAATCTGAAAAGGGCATAGGAGACTCCCTGGAGAAGCTAAGATCATTCAAAAAAAAGCTTTCCCAGCCTTTGCCAGAACACCATGATGAGTTGCATGCAGAGCAGATTCGTTGCAAGGTAAAGCACTTGTTCTCTGACTGTTGTCTCATCTTTGCCTGCCTTTGTGCAGTAACCTCTTCCATTGTTAATAGGCTTCACGTTACTGACAGTGCAAACCAGTCAGCCATCCTTGTGACAGGAAACTATCCATGTAGCATTTGGACAGTATAATACCTGAGTGATCTCACTATAATGCAAATCCTGCAGGGTAAATACAGATCTGATCAAAGTGAGATCAGAACGGGGTCTGAAAAGTACTGTAGAAGCACTAAATACTGGTGTGTTTTTGTTATAGAACTTCTAACTTTGGATTTAAACTCATTGTATCTAAACTGTTGTTTTAGTGCTTTTTATTTGAGATGAGATTACTGTGGGGGATCTTAGATAACACTTTTATGCTATATTCTTTGCAGTTTAGAAATGGATTACAACTTGAAAATATTTTCAATACAGAGAAGTCCAAACCAATACTTGGAATTCTCAAATATCTTTGAACTTTAGAGAGATTTGAGTGGTAGATTAGTTTGTGACTACTTGTTACAAGGCTGACATATCATTCTTTATTGGGGAGTTACCTCTCTCATAAGTCTGAAAATATTGGTACGTATGGGGTTGGTGTTTTCTTTTTCTTTTAAACGGGGCTGAAGCCATCCGCTTGAAATGGTGGGTCTGCTCAGATAGGACTTCAATTCAGTGGGTAACAATGCTTGCCTTTCTGCTTCATCAACACATTCAAATTTTTACTTGTTAGCAAACTGGTCCTTTTTCCTTGTGCACTTCTTTTAAGGAATTAGAGAATGCTGTTGAAGGATGGACAGATGACCTTGCACACCTCTCTCTGCTGAAGGAGACCCTGTCTATATATATCAGCGCAGATGATATCTCAATCCTCAGTGAGCGCATAGAGCTTCTGCACAGACAGTGGGAGGAGCTGTGCCACCAGGCAAGTATAGTACTGAGCACTGATATGAGTATGCAGGCTGCAAGTGTTGGGAGAAAAATTGTATGCAAGTGACAGCTTTTAGAAAAGATGCATGTAGGCACACTCAGATTCAAAACTGAACTCTTGCTAAATCAGGGAAAACATGCGTTGAAATGCTTCTTTTAGTTACTGCTAGTGTTTCTAGATTTCTTGAACTTTGTCATGGCTGTGAGGTCATATTTAAGCAGCCTTGAAAAACCAACAAAAAAGTCACACTGTTTGCTGTGGGACTGTGGCATGGCTGGCTGGGGAAAACACAGAAGTAACACAGTTTACTGTGCTTTGGTGGAGGAGCTGTGCTCAGAAAGGATGTCTCCTCCCCGCTCAGCATTACTGTATTGTACCTTCAGTTCTGCTGATAGCTTCTGCTTCTTCAGTCATTGGTGTCTGCATTTCTCTTAGTCTGAGGGTGACTTGCTTGGCAGCAAAATGAGCTGAGGAGTACTGTTTGATTCCACACACACACACACCCCCCCCCAGGTGCATCACGCTATTAGTGTGTTTCTTGCCTCCATTTTGCACTTAGAAATCCAGGTAGTGGAGTCTCCCTCACCCAGCTTTTCATATTATCCTAACGTTATTTCATAATGTGGTTCAGTAGAGATTGCAGTCCAGACATTCCTGGGGCTAACTTTGAAATAGTTACCTCATGTAAGGTACCTGTGAAGGCTTCAAAAACACCCCCGAAGTAGGAAAAATGCTTCACAGTTAACAGCACAGAACTTGTTGTGAGTTAGTTGCTTTTGAATGAGCCAATGTAGATAAATCTGAACTACGGTGTAGTCGATACATATATGTTTATGGTAAAGGAGAGAGCCAAGTAAAGAAGTTTTATCTTAGTTTTGTGCATACTGAATGTTTCAGGATGTAACCTAGTGCAACACTTTGTTCAACTGTTGCTTATTTCCCGAAAGCTGCCATCGAGTTTAGAACCACAAAAAGGAAACGCGAGATCATGTGTATGCCCCTGTTAAACCTAACATGGTAGTTAAAGAACATACCACTTTTGTTTATGGAAGAGCAGATGCAGTCTTCATCTTCTCAGCTGAAATGCTGATATAAAGTCAGAAACAACACAGATTACAATGGGGAGGAAGTAAATAGTTGTACAAATGTCTGAAACTGGAGAGATGACTTTGCTTACCCTCTGCTGCTGTTTTGATTTCAATGTCCATCTTTGTCTATTACTATTCATAGTCTGAGATGGTACCACTGCTATAGCAATTTCTTAAACATAGCAGTGCTTTCCTTCCTCCTGTATTAACTACAGCATTTGTCTGTTTGATGTTTTATGCCTATTCTTTCCTGTCAGGGTACACCTCAGTCCTTTGGAATCTCTCAAGGTGTCATGCCCATTCCGGAGAAATAGTCATCTATGAAATGAGTGTATTGGGACTCAAGTAGAAAATTGCTTGTGTAAAATATAGTGAATCTTTGATTTAACTTTGTACTTACAAATCATGCTCATGCACAAATTACACAATCTTTTGGAGTTTAGCCTATGCTATGTATATTTCTATTTTTTTGCTTTGGTCAAGCATTTATATCTTTCTTTTTTATTTAATCTCTTAGACTAAAAAGAAACCATTAATACACTTAACATTTATAACATTTTATAAGTGAGCAAAAATTGTAAGAAAATTTATTTTTTATCACCTAATGAAACCTTTGGGTTAGAGACATTATAAAACAAGATATTGACAAGCTACTGAGCGTAACGCTTGGATGCCTCTGTCTATGCATAGGATGTAGCTAACAGGAAACCTGAGGTTAACACTTACCTCTAAACTCACAGTCATGCAAAGTTTTTGCAGTACAACTCCAGTTTGTTTTAATGGCCAGTAAGTGGCTGGAACACTTTTGCAGGGCCACAGGAGTTCACATTGAGGCAGAAAGTGTTTCAAGCATCGCTTAAATGCATTTACTATTTTGTTTTTATTTATTCTCCACAAATGTTTTAAGGTCTCTTTACGTCGACAACAAGTTAGTGAGAGACTGAATGAGTGGGCTGTCTTCAGTGAGAAGAACAAGGAGCTCTGTGAGTGGCTGACACAAATGGAAAGTAAGGTTTCGCAAAATGGCGACATCCTTATAGAAGAAATGATTGAGAAACTTAAAAAGGTATAGTGAAGTGCATGTACACTTACATACTGTTCTTTAACTGCTTACTTGTTTTGTGTTGCAAAGAGGATACTGAATTAGCTGAAATGGAGGTTTTACCTTACATTGATATTTATAAGTTTCAGTAAGACTGTGTGTTTGTGGTGTTCTCTCGCTACGCAGCATTTTCCTGTCTTTCTTGAGGTGGGACCTCCCAGGATACCAGAAAATTAAGTGAATGGAAAGTCAAAGGCATCTGAATGCTTTACTAAATGTCCAATCAGAATTGCCTGTAATGAGTTTAACTATAGCAGATATATTTATAGAAGGCATTGTGTTTTGTTTTGGGTTTTTTTTTCATTCTTCTGATAAAGTTGTTCTTGGTTATACATCTAATATTTAGGAGGTTGTCTCTCCACTGTACCAGTCACCAAAAAACCAACGTTCACTGGTATTTTTGTATGGTTCCTTTAGTAGTGTAGAGCAGGGTGTATTCAGAGTGAGTACCCTGACTTCTGATTGCTCTTTACTGTCCAGGATTATCAAGAGGAGATTGCTGTAGCCCAGAAGAACAAAATTCAGCTACAGCAAATGGGAGAGCGACTTGCTAAAGCCAGCCACGAGAGTAAGGCATCAGAGATTGAGTACAAACTTGGCAAGATCAATGACAGGTGGCAACATCTTCTAGATCTTATTGCAGCCAGGTAAAACAGTTGTTTTGTTTCTAAGTGCTACATGGGACAGATTAATAAGCTGGATGTCATGAATTTAAAATCTTTTTATTGTCTGCCTTTTCATCATTAACTGTGAAATGAGTTTTTTCTTAACCATCAACACATTTCGGTGAAATTCACCTTCCTGTTTTACTTTACAGTACCTGACATCATTTCTTCAAGAAAAGTCAATTCAAAACTTCATCTGCTAGAACGACATAGGATTGGTTGCACTCAGATTTAGTGAACCTTGCTCCAGTACCATCTTACTTCAGATGAGTGCTTAAAACTGGGTGCTAATGGAGTTTTCAGAGGAATCAAAACAGAGTGTGTTTGTAGTTTTGGATTTTGAGAAGAGTGGTTCCAAAACTAAGTCTTAGTTTTCCTGCCTGATTATTTTTTCACTGATGGAGAAGAGTAACTGCAGGTAGATGCATGCACATTGGGCTTAAAATTCTTTTTACTCAAGGTCACAAATATAACAGCAATTTTCATAACAATCCTGTATTTCTTTAAGTTGTTTGATAGGTGAAGAAACTGGTTTATTTGTTTCAATACTTTCTGTTGAGTCATGCTACAGCTTCCCTCCCATTACTGACAATAATTTTGTCACAATTTTGCACTTCATAAAATGTCCATATACTTTATATATTACACTTCTGTGATGTAAGGATATATGAATTAGTAATACTTTAGTCCTGTTGGCAGCAAAAGGGTTTGTTTAGTTTTGTCGTCTTTTTTCATCCTGTTCTTTTTTCATATAGTTTTTTTTATTCCTGCTCTGAAATCTGTGAGCATGGGAGCAGTAAATTTTATGTCAGCAGAAGCATTCTGGTGGCTCCAGCTCCTTTTATAGTGGTTCATTTTAAAGTAATGAACACTGTATATTTCTTACAGAACAATTAAGCCAGGAAGTGGTGCATTACGGTCGAGGAGCCTGCTGGTTTCAGAGGGTGTGATACATCACCAATTGTTGAACATAAAGTATATTTGCTGTATTTTTGTGTTTGGCTTTTGAAACACCTACTCAGACAAATGTTCAAGTAATACCTTCAGGAAGTTTCTAGTGAAAAGTAATTGCATTCAGAAACTGTAAAACACATCTTTAAAAGATCTGTATTGTCAATTCAGTATTAGAGGTTAGTGTCCTCTACAGGGACAGGTAAGGGTTCAGGATTCTGTACCATCCTTGGGGTGGGGAGATATAAACTGAAATATTATACACTTAAAATTTCTCATTCTGTTATCAGCAGGGTGTCAAGTCCTAGTTCTAAACTAATTTATGTAAAATATTTATTTTTATTTCCAGATCATTTCAACTTAGCCTTCTTAACTAGCATGCTCAGCACTATTGTATGCAATTAAACATATAACCCTTTCCATTGAAGTGCTTACTGAAGTGAAGGAAACTCTGCGAAGTTTGAACATTGCGTTGCTGAAGTTGGGAAGTAAATGGTGGAGAGGTTTGGTGCTAGGTTGTGGAAATTTTGCAAGTTCAGCTGTAGCTTAGGCTGATAGCAGTTAAAGCCCAAGTTGTTGATTAATGTATGTACAAAGTATTTGTACTGATGTCTAATTTCCACTGGACAAAAGGGTTTTCATCCCCCAAGATAATTTTTAGAAGACTCCAGATACTCTTTAGAATATGTTGTTATATATTGGGGTGTGTTCCTGTTACGATATTTTGGAGTTTGGAATGTATCATGTAACATGATTTTGGCTGCACTCAGCTAGTAAATGCAGATTAATTGTTCTGGTGTTGAGGATGAAACACATCTTTTCATATTCTGGATCCCTGAGGGCATTAATAAATTATTAGAGACTGTGTGCTTTTCTGCAAAGCTACAGTCATCCCTTGCCTGGAGCATTTTTCTTAGTGCTTTGTTTCCTACAGCTGTGAAAGAATTGAAAGTGCTCTATGAAAATGCTTCAGTAATACAGTATTGGTAGTATGTGTCCAGGCTGAATCTTTACCTGTTGATTTTATGCTGTGTGGTGGAACTTCTCCATTCACCTGTAGAAGCCTCTGTCTGCCTTTCTGTCTTTCTCACATTCTGTTTCCTTACCCATTTTTTTTTAATTGCTTCTCCATTCTGAGGAGGTCTGTAACTGCAGAAGAGACAGCTACAGCAAGGTAGCTGTGTCTCTGCATCAGAGATCTCTGTTTCTGTCTTTCTAGAATATTTTCATCCTTTCAGATGAATTTTTCTGATGTGTCAGCCTGGTGCAAAAAAATGTTACAGATGTTTACAGCCAGGAAGCAGTGCTATTGCTGCAACTGCTCGGGCTTTGCAAAGAAAGCTTTGTTGTATGTGTTTTCATCCCTTCCCCTAGCACTCACAGTCCACATTCCTGGAGATCAAGTCTGGCACATGTTGATGAATGCAAGTTTTATTTAGAAACATGACCACTTGTCACCATTCAGTCTCATGTTATCAAGCAACGGCTGCTAACATTTGTTTGGCGTGCAATATTTTCTGTACAGTACTCGCCAGCAAAGAGAAGTGTGTCCCCTTTCCTCCCCCCACCCAAAGCACAGTGTTTGCAGGCTTTTGAAGTGGAAGTTCTTCTTTTTAATGCCGGAAAATTTCATGGTGGTGGCAGAGGACTTGCATGCTGTGAGGATGGCGGAGGACGGCAGTGTGGATTCAGATCTCCCAGACTGTAATTGTGATATCACAAGGCAGGCAGCTATTTTTGTTTGCTTTTGATTGATACGATTCTTTCTGAAGTCTTGGCTTGCTGGGAAAACTATTGAAATATTGATATGTAGAAATCACTACCTTAGCTAGAAATTACTGTTTTCTGCTCAGTTTAAAATAGTTGACAGTGATAACAGCATACTTTGTTTTACAGCTAGTACTTTTGGATCACAGAATAATTTTTTGTTACTGATGCAGACTTAGAACTAGTAAAATCTCTTAGCTGTCTAAAAGAAACTGTAGACTGGTTTTACTGCTGTTTTTTAAATACAAGAGCATGTACACACATGAGAGAAAGCGGACTTTGTATTTGTCTGCTCACTGTTTGTGTCATCAAAGGGGCATGGCTACAAGTGAAAGGCAGAGAAGGAGAGGCTGTAAAGAAAGTATTTCAGACTTATCAAAGTCTGATATGTACAGGTCTGTCCTGTACATTTTAATTACTGGTTTGTAACTGCATGTAATACTTGAACTCAGCCTACATCATCTTGGATTTTTGATTCAGCGTCTCTTTTTCCCTCTTCATGTTATCTTTTCTAGAAGTTTTGCTGCTGCTGTTCAGAGTTCTAGAAATTTACCCTTTGAAAGGGGAAACTGTGGTCTGAAGAGCAAATATAACTGGTGGTACTAGTGTCCTGGAACGCAGTAGTACTGTACTTTGGACAATAAATCTTTTTTAATGATAAAAAGATTATTTTTAAACTGATTTTTTAAAAACTGATTTTAATAGTGTAATATTTTTCACTATTTCATAGAGTGTTTCTTGAAACTTTGTCTCCAGTTCCAAGTAGATTTTTTTTTTTTAAACTTTTCTGCTTTCTACGGGCTTTGTACAGACTTAGCTAACATGCTCTTACTGACTTTTTTCATGTTGCTTTTAAAGTTTAATATTAGTAACCAGCTGTCTAAATGACTAACACAGTAGCTATGAGTTCTATATGATGCATTGTTATGTATTTACAGGGTTGTTCCTGTTTAGGTTTAAGTGGAATCGAAGGCTGTTTAATTTAGGACTAGTTGAATTAAAGGTATTTGTGCTTAATTTCAGCTCCAAGTTGTTCTCTCACTGCCTTTTCTTAGTGTAAAATAGACTTTTTAAAGTTATTACTTTCTTGGGGAAACCAAGGTACAGTAATTGGAACATGGAAACGTAAGCACCCTAAGCCCATTCAAATTTTCAGATGAGTTTTCGACATTAAACCATAAAAACAAACAGTTGAATTCTGCAGTATTTTCCTTTCTGAGAGTCTTAAGTATTTGTAAAACGTAACAAGACTGATGTGTGTGTGTGTTACATAAAAAAACCAACCTTTAAAACCACCGTGTCATGGGTCCAACCCTTTTATTTCAATGTGGAATCCTCATTATCAAGGAGAGGAGTTATCTCAAGTCTCTTGCAGTAACGGGCATAATGCTGCAACAAAAGCATGAGATGATTATTTGGAATAATTAGCTGTTTAAACATAATCTTGTAAATGAAATCTCAAAAGGTCAAAATTATAGTTGGCTAGGGATCCCACGTACTTGAATAGTTTACAATTTGACCTTTGTCTCTAAGCAGAGGTTGTAGTTTCATTAGCTTTCAGGCCCTGCCATTAGCATGGAAAGATAGGATTTTGAGCTGTTACATTTTTAAAAGAGAGATATTTTTGTTGCACACACATTATGTAATTATTTGTACACAGGCACAGTATTCAGTGAGATGAAGAGCGTAAGCATCTTGCCTGCTAAAATTCAGAAGGAAAACTCTCTGACATGATGGATTACATCTATTATTTGTTTGTGGATATGTTTTCAGACTAGCTAGAGGCACAACACCGTATTGTAGTTCAGTCACAAAAAGTAAGCCCAGCATACTCCAAGAAGCACTTGTTTATTTGCTTCTATTTGTACCGTGGGCAAGGAACCTGTCATGTTAGACTCAGTACAAAAAAAGAACAGTGTTAACAGTAAATGTAGCGGGTGGTGGGAAGGGAGTTGTCTGTCTTTTTTTTTTTTAACTTTGGAATTCAGGTGCAGGGAATTGTAACCGTCTGGCGGGAGGGCTGGTTTATCGGTAGGTTTTGGTTTTGGTTGGAGTGTTCTTTTAGTATGTGGCCCTTTTTTTTACTTTTTCTCTCTTGAGTAACTTAAGTCCTGTGACTGAAAATAGCTCTATTTGGACCAGGGTTGTTTTTTGCTCTGGCAGGTGTGTATTCCCATGCAGTCTGCTTAAGGCAAAAAGGGCATTTTCTAAATGATGGGCCCTTTATCAGGTATTGCAGGCAAAATGTAAATAAAATCTGGCACAGAGGTTAGGGCACTATACAATTGCAAACAGGAAAAGCCTGGTCCACAGCTTGGGCTTGCAAATGATAGAGTGACATTGCTTCTACACAGGGCTGACATGACTCATTGTTCCGATTCCCACTCCAGCATGCCTGCAAAGGATCAGCGGCACCCAGCCTTGAAAATCTAAGCAGAAAATGGGCAGGATTTTGCTCCTGCAAAATGTCAGAGACTGAAAAGCTGTATGTGAGTTCCAGAAGAGTGATAACGAACTTTCTTGCTCACCCTATGAGCAAGTTTCAATTGGTCCAAACCCACAAACCATTGTATGTATTACCATAGGTGGCAAGGAGATGGTGCCCCCAGACATTGGTTGTTCTAGTATCTCTCCAAGGCTAAATACATAGCTGTGTTTCGGGATAACCTGATGATGGGGACTGGGGCGGTCTTTCAGCACAATTGTGTTGACTTCAGTCCCTTCATAGCCAGATTTTCAGATTACCTAGTTTTTTTCCAATTACTAAGAGTTTTTTTCAGATCACAACCGTGCAGCTGTTGGTCATGAGACTTTGGCAAGGAAGATGCATTCGAACTGTTCTTAAGCGTGTTTGGTGCTAAAGAGCCACAGTTTGACCATCTGTGATCTAAAGAGAGGGCTAGAAAGAGGCAAAAATTTGAAAGATTTAACTTTCAAGTTTTTAAGTTGACATTAAGACCCCTGCATTTCTTTTTGGTAAGAAAAGGACACCCATATTATACTCTTAATGGTCAGCTGCAACTACTGCTTTAAATATGGAAACACTTGATAAATTTGCTGGTTAGTATTATGGAAAAAATGTGAATTGCTCTGTTTGAATTATAGGATAGTCAGGTGGCATTTTGCTTGTCTGACAAATCTGGCAATCTTGTATTTTTCAACCCAATTTAGTCAGGCTATTCCCAGCTGCACTCGCCTCTTAAAGCTTTCTGATACTGAAACACTTATGTGGAAGAGCAATAGAAACATAAAGGGGAATGTTACTCAAAATTGTTTGTGGTACTACATAAACTGAAAAAAAAAAAAAAGAAAGCTTAGAAACAATTTCAGAATCTATTAATGTATGTTATGTAACATGGCGATAGGAAGGAGAGAATTACTGGCAAGACTTTTTTGCATTTGAAACAGGCTGAAGGAAAAAATATCAAGATAGGATGAAGGTTAAGTCAAATTTTCCTCACTCTCTAAGCTTAATGTTCCCTTGAATAAAAAACCCACTATTTAATTTTTCCTGGCCATTGCTGTTGCAGGGTCAGGGTCTCAAGAAAAATACTACTTGGAAATTGCCATGCAGTTACATTCCAATTTCATCTGTTTAAATCTGAAGTAGTCCATTAAGACCAAGAACAACTTAAAGCAGCCCTTGGGATTCAGGAATTCTCACTGAGTTCTCAGCTGGATTTCTCTCTCTAAAACTTATTTATTCAAGAACAAGTCTTCACACTGGCACAGGTTGCCCAGAGAGGTGGTAGATGCCCCATCCCTGGAAACATTCAAGGTCAAGTTGGATGGGGCTCTGAGCAACCTGATCTAGTTGAAGATGTCCCTGCCCACGGCAGGGGGGTTGGACTAGATGACCTTTAGAGGTCCCTTCCAACCCAAACCATTCTGTGATATGTATTTCAATGTTTAGAAATCACCAGGGTGAAAAAGGCCTGTTCGCTCAGTGCACTCCACCACCAGTACTGGTTAAATGGATAAGTTATTTGTAGTCTAAGAACTTCTGTCATCTGTTGGTCAAATACACAACTAAATTACAAATTACTTAGATTGTTTTGAGCTTTTGGTGTGTGTGAGTTCATTTAAAAAAAAAAAAAAAAAAAAGGTTTCCTTTCTTGACAAACATTTAACTCAACTGATAAAGGTACAGAAACTTTGAAAATGTTGTCTGGCATTAGTAAGCTCTTAATTTTTCTTAACCAGAACCTATGAACGCAGGACTATTTGCACATATAATATACTTCTGTTACATAACAAAGGAAGACTTCAGAACAGAACTTGCCATCTAAGTTGAGTTTCTCTGAAAACTTCCTGAAACACATGCTGTGGAAGTTCTCCTTCAGGATGTACTTATGCTGCCTTTTCTTTTTCTTTACAGGGTAAAGAAGTTGAAGGAGACCCTCGTTGCAGTGCAGCAGCTGGATAAAAACATGAGTAGCCTGAGATCTTGGCTTGCCCACATTGAGTCAGAGCTGTCCAAACCTATCGTCTATGAAACTTGTGACTCTGAGGAGATACAAAGGAAGCTAAATGAACAGCAGGTAAAATACAACACGCTTATCAGGTACACGATGGCATGGGGAGAATCAAAGTAGAGTGTCCTTGGGCTGCCCATACCCAGCTCGACGCTGAGAGGGCATGAGGCAAAGAAGTGTTTAAATATCAAGGCAAGTGGTACTTACTGTGTCACTTATAGAGCCTTCTGCTGGCTTTGACATCGAATACACCAGGAGCTGACTGACCTTTCCGAGAAAGGTAAGGCACCAAGAGATGTAACCTGAACGAGTTATTGCAATTGTTTTTCCTTTGGGGTTTGTGGTTTTTGTTTGTTTGTGTTGTCTGTTCCCAGAGGCAAAACTGACACCTATTAGACCTTGCAAATTTTGCACATGCTTGAAAATGACTATTTTTTATCAACCTTTCTAACTCAGTTTTATTTTGCAGCTTGTTTGAGAATCACTTTGCACGCAAAGATGCATGAGCTATACATGTGAAGTTAAAATTAGTTGGTTTATAGCACACAAAGCCTTTATGCAGTGCTAGAACAAAATAGTCAACACTGGAATGGGCAGAAAAATGTCGAGTCAACCAGTTTTTGGCATTAAAACTAAAGCTAGTCCTAAGAAGATTCACTATACTTTCTCTCTCCTGTTCCACTTCACTGCCCAGTGCAGTTTTACCTGGAAGCACATTGCTGGGGAGGACTGTTGTTCTGTGGTGTTCCTCTTGGTTATTTATTGGCAAAAATACCTTTCTGGTTCCTCACTGCAGATGAGTTAGATGCTTTCCTGAGTTCTTTCTCCAGAGGAGAAAGAAATGCGTGGGAAGAGGAGTGCCAGAATGTTTTGGGGATAATTGATTTATGAAGTGTACAAACTGGCATTTTGCTCTTTTAAGCTGAGTGTGGGACTGAGACCCAAGAAACCCCCTCAGAGTTTTTGCCATCTCCCCAGCTGATTTGCTACATGGCTGTGCAAAATTGCTTATTACTATTCTATATGTAATTTACATAGGGATGATAATTTATAATACACAAACATCACTAATGAGTGGTGTTTCTGAGACAATAAAGTGCTGGGCAGGGCTAAACATCGCTATCAACAAAGTAGATGCTTGAGATTTTTTTACTAGCGTCCCTATGCAGGCATCCCACAGTTTGTTACAACCACTTCTTATGGGACTTATTCTGGGCACAGAGACCAGTGTATCTCTGCCTTTTGCTGTTTCCTTGTGGTGATCCCCACGTATGACAGCATGCAGTAATACTCTGTAGAAGTGTGAGTGGTTTAATTTTAACTCCAAAAGAGAGAAATAGAGGTGAATCTTATCCTGGGAGGATGCCATGTTTGGAAACTTGATGATGATTTGATTTGATAACACTGGAAGCCATGGTTATAATAATAATTCAAAAAACCCAAGCACCTTCAGTGTATGGCAACCAGTATTTTTATTAGTTGGAGGCTATATCACTATCCACTGCATCTCAGAAGGCCAGTATGTTGGCCATCTTCTCAAGTATTTCATCCCTCTTTCTTCTTCCATTAGTGATCTTACGTTTTTTTCCATGTTTGATCTTCCACTGAGGTCATGTTATCTTCCCTGTGCATACTGCTACCAGTTGTTCATATACAAAATTACGTTAAAAATATTATGCTGTGAAAGAGGAGGGCCAAATTCCATTTCTGTAACTCCAATATCTACTTCTCAGCATCTACTTCAGCCAAGAATCAGCTTTGCAGATTGCTGGTCTCTGTAGTGAAATTACAAATACAATCGAAGCTGGATATCCCGGGGAAGGTAGGGTAACTTCACTGCAGTGTTTTCCTAGGGTCGCAAACTGCATTTCAAGGATTACTTGTTTACTTTCTCAATCTGCTACCACTTGAAATGTGGAAAAAATGGTATTTGCTTTTGGATTGATAAAGGAAAAAAAGCTGTATGTGGGTGACAGCAGTGCATAAAAGTGATGCTCCTTTGTGAACTAACCCAAAGGCTAAATGCTCTCTAATAAACATAGAAAATTTTAAAATCTGGGAAAGAAATATAAGGCTATGGAGAAAAATCAGTATAGACATTGCTTGGAGAAAGGTTCTGTAGGTGAATAAAAAAGTTTAATCTTTAGGAATCCTCATGACCACCAACCGGCAGTTCTCACTACTGCTCTACTCTGAAACAGCAGAGAGGAGATTGTGTTGCCTGAACTTGCTTAACCTCAAGTCTCATAGCTGTCTGGAGTATGCGTTTCATACAGTATTGCATCTGTTTATAGTATCCACCCTTACATAACATTTCAGGATGGGTAGAAAGAAGAATAAGCACTTGGACATCACGATGAAAGAGTATTTTCCAGGCAAATGAAAGTGAAAGGGCCACTGCTGAGGAAGAAGACATTGTGATTTTCCACTTGATGGACTCATGTAGATGTTCACAAAATAGCCTCCTGTTTCACAGATGAGAAGAGGAAATAGATTACTTCAAAGAGTCCAACCCCAGTTATCACAAACAACCAAATCAAATGGTTGATACAAGTTGACCTTGCTCCATTTCAAATTTGCTGAGGTTTTTAGATTCTACATTTAGATCTCATTTCCTGCTGGAAGGCATTTTCAGAACATCATATTGCTAGTTGTAAGAAAAGTTCCTCTAGTTAGACCTTAAATGTATGTAGACACAATATGTTGACACTGTATTTCCCTTTGCATATTATAGTTTACTTCACTAGCAAAATTATAAAGAGCAGTTTATCTCTACTCATCCTCAAGCTGCCAAGTTCTTGCTCTCCTAAATAAACTTCCACATCTCTAACTGTCCTAATAGTTCTTTTCTTCATCTGAATCAGAAGTGAACATAGTATTCTAGATGCAATATATCACTTTTTGGTGTAGTCACTTAGTACTTCTTTGTCACTATTGGAATTATGTTATCTTGGCTTTGTTACTGTCCATCGTGATTTTTCCATCTAATATCCTGATGATTTATTGCAAATGTAGGCAGAAGTCAAGCAGGGTTTCTTTTCCTTGCACTGATCCAACAGCAGCAGCCAGTTACTTTTGTGGCTTGTCTTAACTAAAACCTGTAGTTCCAAACTGAAGCTGAAACACTGCTTCAAGATGAAACATTACCATTAGTGCAGAACAAGCCATTGCAACCAAGAAACTGACAGAAGAAATAATACTGATCACATATAATAAGTGCTAAGACAGTGTAAGTGCATTTTCTTTAGCTGTCCTGAATTTTCCTTTTCCGTTCCCAATGAAAATGCTATAGAATTGGAAAGTTGAGGGAAGAAAAATCTCCTACCAGAGATGCACTGTTCAACATGTGCTGCTGATGATCTCCATGTCAAACATGCCACTTTGCAGCTAGCTTACCTGGGGAAGAGTAGGTTCATGAAGGGTACCTCCACCAAACCCTCGCAGTAGATAAGAACATATTTTCTTGTCACACTTCTCTTACTAACTTGTGCTTTACATTCTCTGTGATAATGGGAAAGGGCTGGGAATAATTCCACCACTTACTGGTGATGTAGATTAAATGTATGTGAAGAATGCTCAGCTGAGCATGCAGAGCTCTGGCAGTTTGTCCCAGGTGATGGTTTGGTGTTCATAGTCCCTGGGAGAGCTGTGCATGCTACCAGGTTCTCCTGGCCTCATTGATAACATTGCAACACCACTTGCGCAGATGCAGTCTCTTAATAGGTATTCATTGGATGTTTTTCTCCTGTTTGCAAGCTTATTGATTTTTTTTTAATAAGTAGAAGAGAAATGCATTTGTATTTATGCATGTTTTGCAATTTCTCTTAAGAATTAATTTCTTCACCTGCAGGAACTTCAGAGGGACATAGAGAAACACAGCACTGGAGTGGCATCTGTTCTCAATCTGTGTGAAGTGCTTCTTCACGACTGTGATGCTTGTGCCACAGAAGCAGAGTGTGACTCTATCCAGCAGGCTACACGCAATCTGGACAGAAGGTGGAGGAATATTTGTGCAATGTCAATGGAAAGGCGACTTAAGTAAGTCTAAAATACCTAGAAATTAGTATTTCCTTCCACAGGCACAAATGCAGGATGGGATGTATGTTATAGGGTTGCAGTACTGAAGAAAAGGGTTGTAGGGGTCAGAAAAAGATCATACACTGAATAAAAGCCAATAGCTGTTATGCTGTGGGGAAAAGAAAGAAATTTTGGGGTTGCATTTGTATGTGCCTTTATACAAGGTACAGATATCAATTATCACATTTGGCTCACAAGGCCTGTGATGGAATGATATCTTATTTCCGATGCTTCATAGAAATGATGAGAGAGAAACTAGAGAAAGCTTAGATGGTAGCAGTGACTCCAAGAGATTTAGAAAACATGACCTAAAAGGGAGAGTTGTAACACTTAAGTTTACGTTAGAACTACTGAGACTGATGGGGAAACTAGTTATCAAATGGGTGGAACGTTATTCCAGGTGTTAGGGTTTTCATGCACCTAATGTTCCTCAACGGTCTCTCTTATGTCTGATTTTGTTTATTTGGAAGAATTTTAGGACTGAACACTCATCTGGAATTTCCTCATCTGCCCACTGTAGCTTTGCTGAGCAAGTGTGGGCCGTAGCGCCCGTGCATCTTAGGTGTGATCTGGTTTACTGCACATGCTTAGACCATCTGTACACTGCATGCCGATGATATCCAGAAGATTCGTTGTTTTCTATTCCCATGCTAGGATAGCATGGGTGATTTTGATAGCTATAATGATGTAGGCTAGGTTGGGCCAATGCTATATACTCTGTGCTGACCACTAATCATACGTGTTTAACTGTTTGAACTCCTGTATTTATGAAGATCTTTTCTGTACCTTTTTAAGTTATGAATCTGATTTCTGTGATGTTTACACAATCATATCACGAACTCTAGGTAAAGTTTATGACTTTTCAGAATGCTGAATTAAACTTTATATGATCTTTGGTTTTGTGGGATATTCTTAATGTATTTTAGTAAAGGTGTTCTTTATTTTACGCAAAAAAATTGTTGCTTTTAAGTTGTGCTGCTCTATATCCACAGATTGCTATCTCTAAGTAATTTTATACTATTGCCATGGTAATTCTTGTATAGTGTGTGTATATGTATATATAAAAATACAGCTTATAAGTTCTATCTTTGACACAGTCTGTCTTGAAAATATACAGGCTCTTCATAGCTTTGTGTCCAGCTAATTAATTCAGAACTATTTTAAGTTAATGTGGAACAATGCATTGAACTCTATTTTACTTTCTTGCAATGTACACATTATGCTATTAGTAGATTTGTACCAGTAAGTTAACTGAGCTATCAGTATTTAGGATCTTTATTGTACTAGAAACAGTTATTCATATGAAAAAGCAACTTTCCAGATGTCAAACTTCAGGTTAAACAACATATCATTAACAAAGGATAAATTTTGCATGGATCAGGTCCTTTTCAGACCTGCATATCTAAGATTTGGGAAAGATCTATTCTGTATGTAAAAAGCGATAAAGTTCTGCTGTAATACAACCTGTCCCAAAAAAGATCTTGTTATTTTGAACCAAGTGGCGTTGAAGTTCTTGGGATTTTACAGCCAATTTGATTTCAGGTTCAAGAGTCAGCCACTATTTTTACATATTCAATTTGAAGTCAAATTGGTTTCTTTAAACATTGGGATAACTTTTAACTTTTTTTTTTAAATAAAAATACGTTTACAGTGTATATTAAGAGATAGCATTTTACCAGTTGTTGGTGAATGAAAAAAAAAAATGTTTGTGTCCCTTTGCAATGCAGAATAATGACTGAGGACTTTAAAATACATGCTGCAACATCTTTAGCATTCTGTAAGAAAAAGCTCTGCAGTAGAAGGTAGTGTGGAATTTCTAATCTCTAAAATACCGGCTTAGGTACCTAAGTTGGGACTGCATTTCAGAAGTTATTTAGCACGTGCTCAGATTTTTAGAGTTCCTGTTGCATACTTATAACTTTCTTTTTATACTGATTCCAAAATTAGATGCATTGAAAAAAAATTGCCATCATCTTATTCTAGCTCAGTCTGGAATAAGCCAGCCTTCCCTGTGGTCTCTTTATCAGCCTGGCTGTCTGAGTTAGATTAAGAGCCAGTTATTGTCTGGTGCAGCGCTAGTTTGCTGTTGCAGATGATTAGTTGAAGTTCTGTAGGTCAGCTGGCCTTCAGCCTGAGCATTCCCTAATTTTCCATCATCTATTGCAGAATTGAAGAGACGTGGCGGCTATGGCAAAAGTTTTTGGATGACTACTCTAGATTTGAAGACTGGCTAAAAACCTCTGAGAAGACAGCTGCTTTACCAAGCTCGTCTGGTGTGCTTTACACAGTTGCTAAGGAAGAACTGAAGAAATTTGAGGTGACTTATAGTAGTCGAAATTTAATATCTACTGATCACATTACAGCAGCCAGCTGGTGTTCTTCCTTCCCATACACAAGTCACTCAGCACAGACACTGTATTAATATAGTGGAGTTGATGATTTTGTAGCTGCCTTCAGTGGCAGGTTTCTAGGATGAAGAAACAGTGGAACGTGGCAACCAAAAATGCTAATAAATCAATCCACTTTCACTTGCTGTTTGTTCACCAAAGTTAGATTTTTCACCTTTTTTATTTCTGCAACTTCTTAATATGTCCAGTCAGTAGGTGCTCCAGAGCATTCATAAATCCCCCTTCACCAAGTACCTCTTCAAATGCATGCTGCATGTTTTAGCTTTTGCTTTGATTTTATCCCTCCTCGTCTTCCTGTAACTCTCTGAAAGCAGCCCTCTGAACCCTTTTCCTGTTTTGTACAATGTACAATATCCCCATTTTAGATCCTTACACCTGAAATCCACGTTCGTGCAAGTATTGTTATATGTCCACATGGTGTCCCCCGTGACTTAAAAGTTAAGTGCATGCTTCAAAACTGACAAGCTGTCACTTCGGTCAATGCTTAAGAGCTTGTTACATAACTTTGTTGTGTCTACTACAATGTGATGGCTTGTCTTGTAACTACAATGGAGTGTATACCTGTGTGTAAAGCACACACACACACATGTTGTGTAGCTAGTCACAGGTGAAAATCTTTTGCTCGGTGTCATATTTGCAAGGAGTATATCAAGATGAGAGGGAAAAATAATTCTGAAGAAAGAGAACAAATTGTTTAGGCAATTCTGTAAACAGTCAGGTGCTGTAAAGTATTTGCTGTGAAGAAGAAATGCAAATTTTAAAAAACGTCTAAGACCATTTAATACTTCTTGGTTTAACAATTAATTCAGAAACATAAACTGTGAAGCGCTGATTCAAATTTTATAATTGACATTCACATTTCTGAATGTACTGGCCAGGTCTTGTTGTTAAACACTGCCAGACTTCATTATGGTGAGGTAGGTTGCCATAGTATAAAAATGTTTGCTTCCTGGACACAATACTCTGTCTCAGACCTCCTTCCCATTGTCCCTTTATTCAGTGATCAGGATCTAAATTTCTTATTTAGCGAATCTCTCTATGAGAAGCAGTACCAAAAATATCTGGGCTGTCTTTGATTTTTACAGCTGATCTGACTTTGCCCAAAGTCTTTCACTGAACCTCAGCCTTTATGGTGACCTTCCCTCTCCTGCAGACTTGTGGAATTTTTACTGTCTACAGAGTGTCAGCAGGA
>NW_008824807.1:1718856-1720380 GCF_000699105.1 Pygoscelis adeliae | reverse complement strand
GACAAAAGTTGTGGTGTTCAAATTCAGCGGAATTCAGCAACTTCACTGTGAAGTCAGTATAAAGTCAGCCACATATATGTACTAACTGAAGCAGGTTTCTGCTTTAACTAGGCTTTTTTTTTCTCTGATTTTATTTTCCCCTCCATATCTGCAGTTGAATTTAAAAACAAAAACAAACAAACAAAAAAGAGCCCAGCAGACCATGTAAGAACTTCGCAGTTCCTGAGCACAGAGGTCAGAGATGGCTCTCACTGACTTCACTGTACCGAATCAAACCCCTTCCTCTCCAGTAGTTTACGGAGAAATGAAAAGAGGTTACAGGAAGGAATGCAACAGATGAATTCTTGTGTAGCTGAGCTGAAAAAACGGAAGACAAATACACAGCTGTTCTTTTGCTGGACAAGGCTTGGTAACAGGTGAAACAACAACTGCACACTTTTAGATTTCATGATCCTAGTAAATATAGTCAGATTTGTGCCTCTGATATAAGAATTGCCTCCTAGTGCAATTTTAAGTGAATTCAGTTCTACTGAGCATTTCACTCCAGTTGCAAGCCCGTTTTCTCCTTGTTAGTTGTCCCCTACCCAATTTGATGGCCATTTAATGAAGGGAATAGTTATATTGAGAGGACTGTACAGACTTTGATCTTTTTTCTTTTTTCAAACCAGCTTCTTTACTTTTGTCTCTGGTATTACAGCAGAAATGTGCTTATTTCATTTTTAGCTTTGACTGGTACAATATGAAGAGTATATATTGTTTATGTAGAAATCTCATGTGTTAGCTGATTTTAATGACAATTTCTGTACAGAAGTATATTGCCTATCACACTTCTTCAGTCCTTAGTAAGGGTGGTGTCTAGTTTTGGGAGAGATTGAATGTTTATTTGCATTGTGAGGAATACCAGAGAGCAAGTTTTTAGAACTACAATGGCAGCCAAAACCTACGTGAATTCAAAAGAGAGCTGGTGTAGTCTGGTTTTAAGTCTTCCTTTGATTGATCGCTTTTCTGTGACAACATAAAAATGAGTAGTTTTTTTGAAAATTATTCTTTTTTTTAATTTTGTTTTATTTTTGAAGGGATTCATTCAGTCAGCTCCTTACAAGGTGCTTTCTCCAACTTGCTTTGTGATTGCTAGTCACAACATGAAACTCATGGGCTCAGTCACCTACTGTTCCTGCTCCCCAGCTGGGTGACTGAGGCTGTTGTAACAGTAGAGGAAGCACTGAAAGTACATGGTGCAGACACTTGCCTAGGCATAAGTTGGTATGGATGTTCATGAAGTTTTCTTACAAAACTTACTTGTTGTCTTGGTTTCGGATGGGATAGAGTTAATTTCCTTCCTAGTAGCTGGTACAGTGCTGTGTTTTGGATTTAGGATGAGAACAACGTTGATAACACACCGATGTTTTAGTTGCTGCTAAGAAGTGCTTACACCAGTCAAGGACTTTTCAGCTTTTCATGCCCTGCCAGCCAGAAGCTGGGAGGGGGCACAGCCAGGACAGCTGACCCCAACTGGCCAGAGGG
>NW_008824807.1:1717647-1718622 GCF_000699105.1 Pygoscelis adeliae | reverse complement strand
TTTTTTTCCCCCATTTGTCTCCCCCATCCCACTGCGGGGGTGGGGAGCGAGTGAACAGCTGTGTGGTGTTTAGCTGCCTGCTGGGTTAAACCACAATGCTTGTATACCAGTATACTGAAGATAGAGATGATTCCTTCAATACCATTTTTCACTATTTTTGGTAAAACTCAGAATAAACAATTGCTCAAATCTTTTCAATGTTTGCACTTCAGCAAATTCAGTATGTGTAAGGAAATCCAATGAAGCCACAGGAATCTTGGATTTCTGTTCATTTTAAAAAAAAATGTTTCATATTCATTGTTTGTGTTTCTGTTCTCAAATACAAAGGCATATGATTGAGTAGAAAGGGGAGCCTATTTTTTTGTGCTGATTTTGCCATTGTAACGGGTATTCATGTTGCAATTTCTCATTCAGTGAACTATGTTAGTTTTGTAAACTTTTTTCTTTTTTTTGCTCATTTTAATCAGAAGGCAGCCTCTCAATAGGATAGCCCTCAGGAGATATCTGCATCCATAGCAAAATCTGTCAGCTAAAACAGGTCAGAGTGTAGAAGTAGGGTCAAAATAAAGGGGGAGACTTATATATGTATCCTGATTTCAATAATTAAAAATTTGATGGTGTCTTTTGTTCATATTGCTTTAGGCCTTCCAGAGACAAGTGCATGAATGTCTGACTCAGCTGGAACTGATCAATAAACAGTATCGCCGCCTGGCCCGAGAGAACCGCACTGACTCTGACTGCACCCTCAAGCAGATGGTTCATGAGGGGAACCAGAGATGGGACAACTTACAAAAGCGAGTTACCTCCATCCTGCGCAGGCTAAAAGTATTTTTGCAGTTTTAAGCCCTTCAGTTTCACTACTATACTTATGAATCGGGGGTACTCCAAAAGCTTCCAGTTTAATGCATTTGCACAGTGTTTTTGAGGGGATTTCTGCCTTTGGAAGAGGGAGGGAACTTATTGGTTCACTTTGTC
>NW_008824807.1:1704549-1717622 GCF_000699105.1 Pygoscelis adeliae | reverse complement strand
CTTGGTGACCTCAAACACCACCTCCTTCATAGAAGATAACTTTCATAGGTCAGCTAATTGCAGCTGTAGATGATGTTACTGAAAAGGGAACCTTAGAAATGAAGGAAATGCAGGAAATGAAAGAAAAAGGTGTACTGAGTTTAGGTTAGGTTTGAAGGGCACAAAAGCCGTTTCTTCGGAGAGACACTATTTCTGGGTTTTTTTGGGTTGTTTGGTCATTTCATGCCACTCCATTTTCCATCCCCCAGCATTTTATTGGCCAGCGTGAGGAGTTTGAGACAGCACGTGATAGCATCCTGGTATGGCTAACAGAGATGGACCTGCAGCTGACCAACATTGAGCATTTCTCAGAGTGTGATGTCCAAGCAAAGATAAAGCAACTTAAGGTAAAGAATGATTGAATGGTTACAGAAGGAGGGATGAGAGACAGAATAAAAACATTCATGGTGGGAAAAGAGTTTAAGAAACATTATGCAAAAATGCAGCCTGATACAGTCCCTTACTTGCAGGCTGAGACTTCAGCCTCAGAAGTTATGGGCTATGTCAGGTTTCGATACGTACTTCTCTGCCAGAGTGGAAGACCTTTGCGCTGTGAAAAATTTTCAAAAAAACAAGGGTGAAAGTCTCCATTCCCTAATCAAAAGAGGAAATGTCGATTAAAAATTAACAATGTTGTCTCCATTATTGCTGACACCTAAGAATTACTACATTTGTCAACCATTTCTGCATCAGAAAAATCATTATCTGGAGAGGAAAATACCAAATGTCATGTTATCCAAAATTCCAGTGTGTTAGCTTTTAGCATCTGTGTTCATTCTAGACATTTGGTCATGGGCATGGCTTGTTTAGAGAAGAGCTTTCTTTCCAAATACAACAAGTGAGGAATGAGATGGTAAACCATGAAGTATCACTGTTTTTGGCTAAAAAGGCTGTGGAACACTAAATTTAATTGCTCGTTGTTGCTCACGCCAGTATATTTGGAACGATCCCTGTTTGTTACCCACACCATTCTTGCTGAAAAACTCTAAGACTTGCATCCATAATAACTTAGATTGTTGTAATGTTGATTTCATTGATAAAGCATGGGCTTTTCTTTGACGCAGGCTTTCCAGCGAGAAATTTCACTGAACAACAACAAAATTGAGCAGATAATTGTGCAGGGTGAGCAACTCATTGAGAAAAGTGAGCCCATGGATGCAGCTCTCATTGAAGAAGAACTAGATGAGCTGCGTCGTTACTGTCAAGAGGTCTTTGGACGTGTGGAACGCTATCACAAGAAACTCATCCGCCTTCCTGTGTGTATACTTACATACATACATACGTATTTGTTTGTTTTTTTGCCATTTTACAAGTGTGAGAATGAGGAGAGAGAAAGATGTTGAAATGAACTAACATGAAACTTCTGTAACTTTCCAAAAATCCTGTGGTTTAATTTTGTTACAATCCTGACCACCTGCCTCCCTTCATTATATGCTATTTGTGTCCCGTTCGGAGAGCAAACTCACCGGATCTGGAATTTTTGTAAATCATCGTGAAAATCCATGCAAATTGGAGATTTATAAAACTTTATTAATGGGGGTAGCAGTGTGGTACTGGTAATAAGAACATCTCCCTGCTCTGTCAGATAGTTTAATTGGCAGCTTATTCAGTTCTGTTTTGTTTAAAAAGCAATGATAAAATGATTCTCCACATCAGAAGAGACAGAAGTTTGTCTCCGGAACTGAACACATAGCTGAATAAGTAAGAGCAAAACAATTTTTGGTAGTTCAAGTCCTACTGAAGGAAAGGAAGAAAACCCAGGATTTTTAAAATATGAAAGAATATGATGAGAGCAATGGTCATGATAAAAGTCACTTTTGCTTTCTATGACTTGATTCCAGAGTTTTCTTTAACTTGATGTCTGCATTGCAGTGGCATCAGTAAAAAGTCTGGAGACATTTGCTTGATGTAAGACTTTGTGGTACCTTAAGTAATTAAAATGAGCTGGCATTGTGAACTTCTTTGTTGCTTTGGTCTTAAAACAAGGAAAGGGAAGCGCAGAAGAATGCAAAATGGAAACCCCATCAATGTGACTGTTGCCTAATGCTACTTTATTTCACTGACCCAGGCTGACCATGCAGTGCCTCTGCACATTTCATTGATTGGTTCTGTTTGCATTATGCTTCTAGCTGACAGATGACGAACACGACCTCTCTGACAGAGAGGTGGATCTGGATGAATCAGCAGATCTCTCTGACATACACTGGCATGACAAATCTGCGGACAGCATTCTCTCCCCGCACCCCTCTTCCAACCTTTCGCTGCCTCTTTCTCAGCCGGTGAGAAGCGAGCGATCAGGGCGAGATACCCCTGCGAGCGTGGACTCCATTCCCCTGGAGTGGGATCATGACTATGACCTTAGCAGAGACCTGGAGACAGCTGTTTCACGGGCACTGCACTCTGAGGAAGAAGACGGAGGACAAGAGAAGGAATTCTACCTGAGAGGAGCAGCTGGTATAGCAGGTATGGTGACAAATTGTGTGTCCTGTTCTCTCCTAGTATAAAGAAGCAAATGTTACATGTGTGATTGCTTGGCCAAGATGCTCATGGAAAAGTATTTTAAATAGCCCCTGAAGATTTTAAATAGCTTTCCCTAAGTGATTCCAGTGGCATTCTGGTCTTAGACATAGCGATGGAGATTCCTGGATGACTACAGCCTTGGAAAATCATAAAGGTGTATATGATATGACAGGGAATTGGCTGTGTCTCTCTGCTTGTGGCCTGCCAGATGGCATATGTCATCTGTAACAGCAACGTGTCATAAGTTATTCTGACTAGAAGAAACTATACTGGATATGGCAAGAAGTGCAGAACAAACTGATGAAGAAATGCTGTTGGAGAGATCCGCAGACAAAATCATCAAGTGCTTAAGTAAATCTTAACTGAGTCCTTACCCAGGCAAGACTCCAGCAAGTGAGTGTTTAGCCTGAGGTAGGATCTTGGGTGTTGCTCTCCAGTCAAGTTAGAAATCCTTTCTAAGCGTGTGTGCTTTGTGTAATAAATCTTAACAAGTGAAAGTGCCCAAACGCAGCCAGTTGT
Source organism: Pygoscelis adeliae (assembly GCF_000699105.1). Taxonomy (NCBI): domain Eukaryota; kingdom Metazoa; phylum Chordata; class Aves; order Sphenisciformes; family Spheniscidae; genus Pygoscelis; species Pygoscelis adeliae. The sequence goes on along the minus strand of NW_008824807.1, from coordinate 1,714,544 downwards.
GTGGGAAGACATACTGGTATAATATACTCTGATCTTGTGGCTTTCTTTTGCTTTCCAGGTCATTGCTCTGAAAAGAGTCAGGTTTGCCTGGATATTAAGAGGCTTTGTAGCAGGCTCCCTGTGTTTCAGTCTTCATCTTTTTTCCTTCTTCAGAAAGGATGTTTGCTATTGGAACTGTTTATATATTCCATCCCATGAAAAGGACTCCTGCTGTGAGGAGACAGCCGTTGCTGAGCTGTCAATTTAGACTGTGCTTTTATTTTTTCAGATGTAGAGATCCCTGAAACTCTTGAGGCTTATGTAACACTCACAGAAAACGCACTCAAAAATATCTCTGGTAGGCATCAAAAAAGACTAAGCGTAGCCAGATGCAAATACCATGGTGCGCAAGCATAACTTCTTTCTCTTCTCTTAGCATCTGCTATACTTTTCACAACTTACAAGATAAATATTTCTTACATGGCAGCATTGGCATCTTAATGTAGAAGTATCCTGCTTTACTGCTGTGCTTAAAGGTATTATTAGGTGCATGGATGAAACAATGATTGGCCCTCCCACCTCGGCTAACTAGACTAAACTGATCAGTAGGTTACTCTGGTCTTTATTCTCTGGATTCCCTCAGCACGACTTAATACTTTGTTATGTCTCTGAGAGAAGAGTGGTTTCTACAAAGATTAAGGCAGAAGGAAAAGATATAGAGCAAAACCTAATTGTTTGGTTTTGCACTTTTTTTTTTAACACAGCCACAGCTTGGATTATTACTTAGATATAAACGTTCAGGTTAGTTGTTGTTTCATGTGATAGCAATGCCAAGGTGAGGTACTGTAGTCCAATGTCTTTATCTTAGTCTTTTATATTGGAAGTCAATTTTTTTTTCACGTTGTATTTTTACACAAGATTAAATCTACTGTTTCATTTGTTAGATGACTCTCTTGGAGGGATTAGGTGCACTTACAAATACCTTCTCATGATTTCACAGTTTTCCTCTTTTGAAATAATGACTTTATTTCAAATTTGAAAAAGCAAACATTTAAAATCTCAGCATCTGTGGCACAGACCTCAGGTTCGCTGTCCATTTTTTTTTTTTCCCCAAATTGGTGAAATAATATTATGATTCATTGAGAGTATAAATAAAAGTACATATAGAAAAATGTGTGTAGTTTTCTGACCTGTGAAAATTTTGAAAGTAGTGAGGGAAAAGCAATATTGAGCACTTCGTTCTGTTCACTTGGGGTGAGGCAGTGTTTTGTATAAAAAAAGATTAACCATCCAAGAGACTTCATTTTCTGTAATTAGGTGTACAGAAGGATCCCATTCTCTATGCATGTTTTTAATTGTGTCTTTATGAATAAATTCAAACTGTCTTTGTAAACAGATGGAAATTGGGCACAGTGATAGAATATGGATAAGAGGGATCTCATGTGGTCGTCTAGGCTGCAGCCTGCTTCAGATTAGAATTGGCTGTAGCTAATGCATACCACAGAATTCAGCTGACCTCTATAAGGAAAATACAAGTTAGTCCTGCTTCAAAAACATTGGTATGAGTTCCAAACGGCTTGGATGAATACATCTTGCAGATATGTTAAGCATAATTTTTGTCAAACGCTTAATTGGAAAAATACTATAAATTTTGCTGCTTAGTGTGGTTACCTAAGTCAGTTGTGGACTATTTGCTGTGAGCCTTCAAGACATCCAGTCATCTATGGACCCTGAGAATATAATTGTAACAGTATTGCTTAGCGTTTGTATACCGCTTTTAATCTTCAAAATTGTAAACAAATAGGATCCTTTCATGTAGATCGAAATTCCACTATCTTTTAGCGGAGAGAAGTAATACAAAGAGAAATGAGAAATCAAGTTTTAACACAGATTTGGATCAGGAGTTTCAGATACAAAGTTTTATTTGAGAGTGTTTGTGAAAGGGAGCAAGGCATTCTTCAAACTCAGAGAGGCTAGAGCACGCTTTGCCAAGAATTTTCCCCTTCAGAGAGGTGAGGAATTCTCTGAGGGAAAAAAGTCACTTCAGAATAGTTTGCAAGCCTGCTTTAAACTGTGGACTCTTTGATAGTATGCTTAGGGCAAGTGTGTTCAATGGTATAGTCATCTGTCCTCTGAAGGTTGCTAACACCCTCTAATGTAACTAGTTATCAGTTCGCTTTGACATTGTACCACTCATACTGCTGCAGTCACGTTTCTCTTTTACTGTCTAATCTAGATAGTATTCCTGATATTTATTCTGCCTGGGCAAAAGATAAAAAAAACTTTGGGAAAACTTGGGTGACAGTCACTTTTTTTTGGGTTTGGTACAGGAGAACCTGGTGCCCTGGAAGCACATATCCGACAGCTGGACAAGGCCTTAGACACCAGTCGTTTCCAAATACAGCAAACAGAAAACATCATCCGCAGCAAAACACCTACAGGACCAGAGCTGGATTCCAGTTACAAAGGATATGTGCGTGTATTTTGGAGCACAAGTCAAATAAGCACTCCAAGCTTAGATTTGCTATTGAAAGAAATATAGCTGTTTCAACAAAGCAATTAGATATTACTGCTTCTCAGACTTACTCACTCATATGGTTGCTACCCTTAACCACATGCTATTGTTGTTTATGTTATTAGGGTGTTTACAATATCATCAGATTACAGGAACATGACTCTGAGGAATTTATTTTCCTATTACATTTTTGCAGATGTCCAAATATACTTTCTCACATGTGTTTTTATCCATCTAATGAAGATATCCTTGTTTAAAATTCCTCTGCTTTTAAAAGCAGGTTTTATAGCTTCATGCACAGTATTCGTCTTGCTTATGAATTATAAACATGCATCATGTAAGCAAGGTTGCATACAGGGAATCCGTGATTAAAAAGCTTTCTCAGAGAGGTTTTCCTGAAAAAAAATCTCTAAATCATTCAAACAATTTTATTAGTGACAGAATTGAAAGATTAGCTGCTTGGATGCATAGTAATATTTCCACACTTATGTTTATTTTCTTCATCACATCTTCTAGTGTCTTTGCCATAATGTCTTAACTTTTAGAACAGATGGCACCTAAAGTCATCCAACATAATTTCGCACAGTGGCACTGAGTTATTTCTGTTTAGTCTGAACTTATGTTTTAAGCCTTTATTGTCTCTGTATACATTTCTTTGATAGTATCAGGACAGATTGTTAAGGTAAATAGATTTTTATCTTCACACTTAGACCTACTTTTGGAAAATTTTGGAAGTTGCATTGTAATTTGCATTTTCCATGCAATTATTCCTGTATAGTGCATATTGAGATGGGATTTTTTTTATTTGTTAACACAGATGAAGCTACTAGGTGAGTGCAGTGGAAGCATAGACTCAGTAAAAAGGCTTGGATATAAACTGAAGGAGGAAGAAGAAAAATTATCTGGACTTATTAACCTGAACAGTACTGAAACACAAACAGCTGGTAAGTAACATTTAGTTCTTTGATGGAAAGCAATTATGAAAAGTAGCAAATGTGCAAAGTTTTTCTGAATAAACACTTGGTATTATTTACTGACATATATATTTACATGACTGTGTCTGTTACCATGTTCTGTTTAACATCTCTTAATAGGAATAGTAAGTATTCCTTGTATATGCCCTATAAAGATATTAGGCATACAAGTGCATTTTAAGAACCCTTTCATATCATGAGACATAACCATAAGCCTTTCGGAAAGTCGCTGTGGATGCAATGCATTTTTGTTGAATATTTTCTGAGGAAAAAAGGTTGCTTTTATTGCTGTACAAAACACATAAGTCAGCATTCATTTCTTCTAATATTAGCTTTCACTTCTAATATTATCTGTCTACAGTACAGAAATCTATATTCACCTGGTAGAAGTATTCACCTGACTAATTTTAAGCATCAGCTGTAGAACAGGAGGTGCTGCATTGTAAAAACATGGATTTGTTCCAGAGACTATAAAGGCAACGTCTCCATTCTTAGCTTGGCAAGATATGCTACCCATGCAGTCTATTTTGATTTTTTTTTTTTTTTAATTTTACGTTGATGGAATGATACAACTTGTCCTTCTGCCATAGCATTTCAAGGTAACTAACAAGAAGAAATAGCCCCTAATTTATTTCTTCTTAGTGCAGGTATTTATCTAATGCATCAGCAGTAGCTTAGGCAAATGTAGTGAGGTGTGAGTATTAAATTGTGATAGGTACGAATACCAACGAAAATAATAATAAATATGTGGCTAGTTAGACATATTCAGATTCCTTGTCCAGTTTGCATTTTTGCTAATTCATGATGTCTTTATACCAGCATAACCTGTTTTAGCAATCTGCACGTATCAACTGAATTCTGTTCATAGAAGTCTGACATTAGAAAGTGGTTAAATTGCCTGCTGCCTGGAATCATCCAGATTCTTCACTCTTTTTCTCCAACATCACATTCTTCAGTCTAACCTAGTTTTCAGTGTGGTGTTAGGTTTTTCTGGGGTTAGGGTTTTTTGGTTTTTCTGGAGGACTTTTTTGTCCTGCACATGATTCAACTGATGCAATTGTGTGTGTGGCAAGTGTTTTTTCTGCTTTTGTTGAATTTGGTGTTTATCTTTCCAGGTGTAATTGACCGATGGGAATTAATCCAGGCTCAAGCTCTAAGCAAGGAGCTGAGGATGAAGCAGAACCTTCAGCAATGGCAACAGTTTAACTCTGACCTTAATAGTGTTTGGGCTTGGTTGGGAGAAACTGAAGAGGACCTTGAGAAGCTCCACCGCCTTGATCTCAGCACTGACATACAAACTATTGAGCTCAGAATTAAAAAACTGAAAGTGAGTTTTATTTCTCTTTTCCGTGAGTTACCTTGTAAACAGACCTGAGTGCAACAGGTATGTTGAAGAGGCTGCTGCTAATAGTTGCAGCTGGTTTGCTCCATTCTGCACATAGTGGGCTACTGCTGATAACTGAAGTAACTGGGAAAGTGATTTTCTGAATCACCTTTTGGCAGAAAAATGTACCACTGGCATTTACTATATAATCCAAATGATTTTTTGAAATAGTAATTCTGTGCCAATTCTGTAATTCCAGAATGTACAGATAATTCCTGATGTCAGCTAAGCTGATGAAAGAAAAAAAGAAAGCCAAGTTAAATCAAATGTCTTCTAGTCAAACTGGTAACAAAATAGCTACTGTAAAAGAAATGCCTCACTGGGACATACTACTTTGTGTGGAGGAAGGAGAGGGTGCCCAAAGGGGTTGTAGCCTACCCACGCTGTCACCGGTACAACATAGGAAAAATCTGGTGTCACTTTGCAACATTCCTGTTTCTTCTTTGTCATCTCAGATGAATCAGGTTCTGAGTGCTGCCTTTGTGATCTCTCCTGGATATTTTACAGCTATAAAGATCTGCAAATGCGATGGTCCACAACTTCACATTCAGTTACTAGTATCTTATAAGCTTTGGCACAAAAATGTGGGAGCCAATGTCAAAATTCACCGTACTCCATGCTAGGAATGAGGTGGACAGATAGTAAAGACTGTTTCCAGCAGTGATCCATCTAAAGCATATTAATGCTGATCTTCACTGGAATCCAAATATAGCTGCCATAACTACTACAAAGGTCACTGTGACATGGGGCTTTTAAGTAAATGCTGTAAAGTAGGTGGAAAAGGGGGCACTTCATAAGAATCCTGTTCTTATCTCACCCACTCTTGGAAAGCCTATTAGTGCCCTCCAAACCAAAAGAGATGGGGTTTCTTTTGTGGCTTCCAACGTAAACAAATCAGAGTTTTTATACACGTCCTGCTTCTATAAATTGGAGTAAGTTGTTTATACTCTTTGTATGTTTTCTTTTCCCTCAGTAAAAGCTTTTATTTTAAAATACTGTTGACAGCAGTTTCCACTTGAAAATATGTTGGTTTTTATGTTTATCAGCAAAACTGAGAAGTAAGGGCAAAAGTTTTATTGTGAGCTAAAGTACAATTGGCCTACATCTCTTTAAATTTTGCTGGGCTTGCTCTGTCTTTAAAATATCTGAAACATGAGCCAGATCTTTAAAATTCAACTATGACTTCAGGCTTTTAAGACTTTACAAGTTTAATTGGCTTGTTCTAGTTTATGCTCACAGTAAAATTTTAGTAGATGTTAGAGAGTGAACATTTGCAGAGTCACAGAGTGAGCACAGAAATCTCATATCCAGAGTAAAAAGACTGTTACAGTAAGGTACCATTCCACAGTTGCTGAGGGCAAATCAATGCATTCTTGTGGTGCCTCCTCTACCTGGTTCTTCTGAAAGTCACATGTTTTACCGATTTCCATCCTTTCTTCCTCCATCCCACTTTGTCTTATCATCAAGGAGCTGCAGAAGGCAATTGATAACCGCAAAGCGATCATCTTATCCATCAATCTGTGCAGCTCAGAGTTCACTCAGTCTGACAGCGAAGAGAGCAAGAAGCTTCAAGAGCGCCTGTCTCAGATGAATGTGCGCTGGGACCACGTATGCAGTATGATCGAAGAGTGGCGCTGCTCATTGCAGGATGCATTAATGCAGTGCCAGGTCTGTATTGCACTTACTTTAAATTGCCAGCATCCCACATAGGAAAAATGTAAACCATATCGTTATCTGGTGTGCTCGTTATCCAGTCTGAAACTTGCCCATGCAAGCCAAAATACAGCTTCGGCATGTGTTTTCTGAAAGATACACCTGCACTACGTGAAGCATGTGTTTCCAGCCCAAGATTTTCTAAATTCGTCATCTCTGGAATAGTATTCTAATATACTATTCTACACTTCCTTGTAAGTTATGCTGTTTAGCCAGTAGGACCTATCATAGGATAAACTAAAAACCTGAATTTGACTAGAATCTTCTGCTACGCTATTAAAATCATCACTCATCATTTGCAGGATTTCCATGAAATGAGCCATGGTTTGCTGCTTTGGTTAGAGAATATTGACAGAAGAAAAAACGAGATTGTGCCCATCAGTCCGAACCTGGACTCGGAAACGCTGCAGGATCATCACAGACTTCTAATGGTAGGGCTATAATCACCCTTTTCTTTCCCAAAACGCATCATGAGAAAAACACCTAATTGGATTCATCTTTCTCTTGAGAGTTAGCATTGTACCTTGCATGCTAACACACAACTGTGGGGCCAATGTCAGTAACTAACTTTACTTTGGTAGGGAACACTACTCACTTCCATTAGTAGCATAACTCATGATTTAAAATCTCAGGCAACTGCTAGGCTGCTGTCTATGTTCCTGTCAGATTAGAAATTTTTATTGCTTCTCTTTTCTTTCCATTTCATTAATTTCAAATGTCCAGTTTTGTGAGTTCTAGCTTTTTTTTTTTTTTTAACTTCCATTAAAAAAAATCTGGTGCTTGCCTTGGCAACAGCAAATCAGACGTGAACTGCTGGAGTCTCAGTTGAAGGTGGCGTCACTGCAAGATATGTCCTGCCAATTGCTAGTCAATGCTGAAGGCAAGGACTGTCTTGAAGCCAAAGAAAAGGTGCATGTCATTGGAAACAGGCTGAAGCTCCTCTTGAAAGAGGTCACACGTCATATTAAAGACCTAGAGAAAATTCTAGACATTTCAACTAGTCAACTGGTAAGTCACGTCTTTTTATTCCTTGCTGTTTGTTGGGCACACGTTTCCCACGGTTTTGACTGTCTTTCTCCGATCAGTGCTGTTAGCTGCACTGTTTCTGTTGTTTGCAATACTTATCAAGATGGTATACACGTAGTCTTGAATATCATAAAGTAATCTTACATTTCATAATGTAAACATCTCTTTTGTGATATGGTGGGTTATTTTAATCCAGTAATTTTTTGCTATTTGGTGTAGCAATAAGTATTGAACATCTTGGTTTGTTTATCCAGCCATTACTGATTCAGTCAACTGGCAAAGTATGAGATAATTATTCTAGTTGCAATACTGAAAACTATAGTGTGTCAGTTGTCACTGGAAAGGAAGATAATGCTCACTCTGTCGAAGAGGGGAAAAAAAAAAAAAGCATAAATTCTGTAATAGGCTACCAAATCTGTCATAGTGCCTTCTGAGCTTTAAGCTGTACTCCAAATCTTTGCAAATTATTATGTATCTCAGGGTATTTGAAAGGGAGTTATGCATACATCTTTGCAAACAGTGACAGGTAAAAAGTAAAGATTTCCAGGTTCACTTTAGTTAACTTTTAAGTCTTTGATTAGTAGAGTGCATAAGGCATGAGAACTCAGCTCTTCCCTCCTAGTGAATTTCTGCCTGTTTAAGTAAAATCTTGGTGGTACTAACCTCTTCTTGTAATTAAAGGCCAATAAAGAGCAACTGGTTTTTCCCCTGTATTGACTTTGGCGGAAAATATGTCACCTAAAGCAATTAAGTTTTAACTGCCTGTTTGCTTTTCTTTTCCTTCAGGGCTAACAGAGAAAACACGTAATGCCTTAGTCTTACAAAATTTGGTAACAAAATTTAACTGCTTTATTTTATTTGCTTTCGAAATAACTCTGCTAGGATTTCACTCGGGTTATTTTTAGTTTGCTTACCTGAACAGCTAGTTGCTGTATTTCTGAGCTCCATTCCTTCTGAACTATAGGAATCGTCCTCGTGGTCCTCTGCTGATGAATTAGACACATCGGGCTCAGTGAGTCCTGTATCTGGAAGAAGCACTCCAAGCCGACAGAGAACGGTAATTTCATGTCACATATTTTTTGCCACCTCTTGGGTGGGAGCTCTAGATGTCTACAGTAGCTCTAGCCAGCTGGAAGGCCCCCCTTCTCACTTGATAGGAAAGGAAATTGCATAAACCAAGAACAAAACACAGCTGCTCTCCCCAACCCTGCTGCATATCCCATCCTGCATGAAATCAGAAGTAGTAAATACTATCTAAAACCAGGGCTGTCAGTGTGGTTGGTTTACCATGGTATGGCATGTCGTGTCTCTTGTATTTTGCTCTAGTGATGGCAGCACCCCAAAGTCTGGTCTTGTCTGGTATAATCAGTCCTCCATTTCTGTTTGGCCTTCTCTTCAGAGCTGCTTCATCGAGAATCTCAATAAGGTTTTTTTGTCATTTCTGATGAAGGTTGCAGATGGTCTTATTGAGAGTTTGGATGAATGGCTAAGTAGAGCTGAAGGGCATAAAACATTGTTCAAAACAGCTAGTTGCACAGGACCTAATCAATGGCTACGATGGCAACTCTGGAGTTGTCTATTTACATCGCTGGCACAAAATTCAAGAAATATAGCAATACATGCCTAGTACTTAACACTTCCATACTCTGAGCCCAAATTGGAACTGCAATTATTTTGTCTTTTTCTGCAATTCTATTGGTTGATTACTTTGCTTTTTTCCTTAGTTCTTAAAACAATCAGGTTGGTTTTGTTTTGTTTTTTTTTTCCATTTGCACTTTTTTGTAAAACCTCTGAGTTCTGTCTTGATAAATTTTACGGCTCTTGAAATTGATTTATTTATTTATTTATTTTTCTTTTACATTCACTAGTTTCCTTTTAGATGCTAATATGAGAATGGAAAGGAATACTGGCTTTTCAAAAGGAGAAAGAATATAAACCTTAATATTTTATTTCAGAGGTCAATGCTTTTCACTTTTAAATTTAAACTTAAATAACTAGTGCTGATATCACAGATGTAACTGGAGGATGCCTGACCATTACAGGAAATGGAGAAGTATTTTACCATAAAATCTTTGTTTAAAGAGTATGTGGAATTATAATAGTTTTCATCTTAACATTTTAATAAGCATTTGTCTCTCTCTAATTTGTTAGTGTTTATGTACGTGACTACTTTTTTCATTTTTGTCCATAATGTGTAGCTAGATTGTATGATTCCCTGGGGTCTGGTTTTCAAACTTCTGGTTTTTGCACCCACAATTTTGGAGACTGAAGTGATGTTGTTTAGAATTTCAGTGCCAAATACACTGATGCTAAATAAATAAATACTCATACCAAAACTACAATCAGAATTATAATCATCTAACTGCATTAAATATTCCAGCAAATACTTGTGAGTGCAGGAATG
>NW_008824807.1:1702307-1704499 GCF_000699105.1 Pygoscelis adeliae | reverse complement strand
TGGGGGCGGGGATGAGGGTGGAGAAGAGGCCAGACTCATCAAAGGAGTCCCTTGGACCTTTTTTCCTTGAGAATATTAATTTTGCTGCATTTGCATTTTAAAATACCTGTATTTGCCCATATTCAACTCAATAAATTTTTTTCTATTTCGTATTACAAATTATTTGAGCTAAATTCCTAGTGATTTTTTTTAAATCCAGAGCTACTGTTCATAAACGTAATGACTAAACTGTTATTTACGAGTTCACTGTGTATGTTCCAATCATTTCCATAGTCAGCTAGGCGCAAAGAAAAGCCAGTTTCCTTGGTTCATGGGTATTGGTCACTTCATTTGATTTTTTTTTTTTTTTTTAATGTTTCCTTTGCTGCACTTTTAATTTAGTTTCATCAGTAGCTTGTCTTTATTTGCCTGGACTGAACATTCTTCTTTCTTTACCCCCTGTTCATTGCAAACAGCCACGGGGCAAATGTAGTCTCTCACAGCCTGGACCCTCTGTCAGCAGTCCACATAGCAGGTACCTTATTCTCCTGGTTTCTGCACTCTGTTCTAGAACCCCAAGAGGATGATGGAAACTGGCCGTGATTCCTCTCCGTCCGCACCGACTCCGTCAGGCGGCCAGGACTTAAACAAGTGGAAACTTCCCTTTTGTTAATAGTTTGGCAAAAGGGGCTCTCAATTACTTCAAATTCTTTGTTAAATAGAAATACTGGCTAATCCTTGAACATCTACAGCTTTTGCTTCCCAGGAATGACATGTAATCAACATTTATTTTTCGTATGCCTGATCAGGGTGAGTGTGTGTTTACACTCATGATATTTAATGATTATTTTATTTTGGCATGATTTAACAGAAATGCCGGTAGGTTCATGGCAAACACTTTTTATCATCCTCTTTACCTCTAGATATTAAATTAAGGCAGGTAATAGGCCAATACCATATTCTAGAATTCACAAAACCCACAGATCTGGATGAGACATACTAACATCCTTTTCTTTCTTTCTTTCTTTCTTTTTTTTCTCCCCCCCCCTGAAATGTTTTGTTCAGTTTGTGGGTTTTCAGTACTAAAGACTCAAAATTATAATCGGAATTTGAGGGTTTTGACACTTGGGGTCACTTTCTCTCCCCTCCTAAGACGACTGCAATATAACGTGCTAACATTGCCATGACACTTGCCGAGTGCTTGCATCCACGTATTGCTCTGGGAGCAGCACTGCCCCATCTCTGTCTGACCAGTAGAGAGCAGGCTTGCAGCTACAGCTTTTTGCTTTCCACCTTGTCTCCAGCAACCTGTCATCTCTGCAGCTAACAGTGCTTCTGCATTCTTTGTTGTTGTCGGTGTGATGTGTGTACCTTCACTCTTTCACTGATCAGTTCACTAGCTTCTAGAGTTACGAAGTTAAAAAAAAAAAGGTAAATCAGCAGGCCAATATGTATAAAGAGGACATTTTTTGCTATTTCAGCATCTTATGCATTGCAACACCTAAAATAATCAGAAAGAATGATGAAAATATATTTGTTCTTATAGTTAAGTCCTAAATCTCATTTATTCTCTATATATCAACAGTTAACTAATTCATTTTTAAAATAACTCCTGTTAAAGTGAAAGATTTGATGTTGGAAAGAAGGCAACACTAAATTTCATACAGTGATTGAGCAGTAACCAAGCAGACAAAAAATACCTGAAGAGTATTATTTTTTTCATGAGCAAAATCAAGGCTTTATTCAGCAAAATTATTCTCAAATATAAATGAAATAAAGACTGAAACTACTTACCATGTAGATATTTACATAAACACTTATTAAAAAAAAAGTTTACTCACAGCCACTAACTACACATATAAAGCAAAGTGGCATAGTTGCAAAACCGTGTAGCAGATAGAACAGGTAGAGTATCTTTCACTGCTTCCGCTGGCACTAAGAAGCTGCCTTATTTTTAGGGATTTTTTTTTTCTTTGAAACATAAGGAAACCACATAGAAAATATGTGACATGTACACTCCATCTTTCTGTCTGATGGAGAAAGAGAATTAATTTTTCCAACTCCAGTCTGCTATGAAGCTTGGCAATTTGGTTCTTATAGGAAGTGGGAAAAGGGAGGAGTGGGGCTTTACTCTGCAGCCATTAACAGCTAGGAGGAATGGAGGATGTCTTTGGCAGATCAGCATGCTTGCACTAGCCACATTGTACTCAAGG
>NW_008824807.1:1691377-1702258 GCF_000699105.1 Pygoscelis adeliae | reverse complement strand
GCTCTTCCGCTCTCCTGTATAGTCAGACCACTTCTGCCAACCTTTTGAGAAGGTTTCTGGTTGTAGGTGCGAGCCACTGGCTCAAAGAGCAGCTAGCAGTGCTTTGCAGCTTTGAGATCAACCTCTATTCTAGCAGTGGCATTGGTGCGGCACCTTTCAGATCAAGTCTTTCCAGCACTGTTTATTAACACATCTTGTAGCAGTACAACACAATGTTCAATTTGTCATTCAGACAAGCATGGAATACAAATGAGTCACTGCTGAATAGGAAACTTAATCAAATGCGCAAGCCAGACAGGTTGTGGTTGATGTATAATGTGGTTTTAACTGATAAAGCGGTACAAGCTGTCACTGTGTTCTTTAATATTTTGACATGCCTCTGATCAGAGTACTTTATGTTTGATCTCGCACTGGATCAGCAAACCCTGTTAGAGTTTAGTATACAGCAGAACTGAAGTAAATTTTAAAAGGTTTATCACATAGAAGGTTGTGAAGGAAAGTTCATTTAAAAATTAGGGAATGTGTATAACAACTGTGATATCACTTTGCCTTCCCCATTATCACAGCAAGAAGACAAGCATATACAGAGTGATGCTAAGCAAGGTACAAGCTTAAACTAGATGTTACACTGTGGATGTAACTAAAGGCTCATTCAAGCAGTATTGGTAACCGTGTGCTAATTGGGAAAAGCAAGTCCAAGAAGCAACTCCTCTTTCTTCATCAGTTTAATAGAGCTGTCGTAAATGCACACCTGGATCTGTGCCTGTGGATTTTTTGAAGCGATTAAAATATTAAAAAGATTAAAATAGTGGTTCAGTTTGCTCAGGGGTGTTTACATTGTCTCTCTTGAGCAGCTCTATTCAAGTCTTGGTGCCACAGTGCCAACTTCCATTTCCTGCTCTCCCCAAGCCTCCCCAAATGACTAGTGGATCTTTAAAGGTTGCTTGCGGTTCCTGGAGCAGACCAGGCCAGAGCACTCTCCATGCCTTTGGCCACAAAATGGCAGTCATTGCAACGCAGTAGCTCAAACACAAGGTTTGGGCTTGGCTTGCCATGGTGGTTCTTCCAGTTATCTCCTGCATTCTCACTTAGAGCTTGTACTTGAACTTCATATTTAACTGCCTTTGAAATGGACATATTCATCTTCTTTCCAGGGTAAGCCAAATCTGAGGTTGGGGTGATGTGATGCTGAGAGCTAGGGAGAGAATCGAAGTCAGAACGCAGCCAAACAAGGTCGCTCCTAGAGAGTCTCTTAGGCTACCAAGAGGAGTCATTGCCTGCTTTTGTGGGCAGAGCATCATACCTTCTCCTTCATAACTCTAGCAACCTCCATCTTAAAAAAATTAGAATCAGTGGGAACAAAACATCTATTAGAAGGTTGTTATCAAATTTAATTTCTCTGATTATCTGGAAGTACAATAATTTCCACCTTGAATATAACCATGGTTAGATGTAGTAATTTGGGTTTGTGCCAACATTATTCCTTCCTTTACTTTAACAACTGTTCACCCTTCTTTCTGTCTGCCCTGTGCTATTTTATAGAGGGTAGTTTTAGTATCTCTCAGGTTTTATATTGGTAAGCTCAACTCTTTATTTCCTTCATAGGATAAATACTCCATTTTTTTGACTCCTTTAAGCTTGTGTAAGTTTGAATTCATCTTTCAGAACTATGTTAACCAAAATGATACAAACTGTTCCAGGTGAAATCTGACTAGTGCCTCATAGAACATCGTTAAAACAACCCCTTTTCTCTTCTAGAAATCTTGAACTGAAATATATTTTAAAATTTCTTTTGTCCCTTTTCACAGCTACTCACAAGCCACATTATTGGTTTGTGGCTATCCTGTGTCAAACAGCTCTAGATTCTCTTCATTATCTTCAGAGTGTGAACTCCCAAATTTATAGCAGAAGTTTTTATTGCTACCTTACGTAACATAATCTTAAACTCCTTGAGCTACTTCTTAAACCTATTGGATTCACCCACTTTTTTCTGTGCAAGAAGCCAATCCTATTTTGTATTTGCAAAGACTTCCAACTTCTGTCATCATACAGATGAAATTTGCTGTTATTATATTTTGTGCCGTAGTCCTTTCATAAAGATATTAAATCAAGATTCATCCTTGATTAACTCCAGTAATAACATCCTACTAGCCCAGCAGTGCCTCTTTCAATGTAAGTCTGTTGTCTGCGTTCCATTAGTCACTTCCCCATTAAACTCACTTTATTTATTCCTATCAGCTTCGCTTGAATGGTAAATTCTTCTGTTACAATCTTTCACGTTTACTGCAATAGAGATAGATTACTTCAACCATATTTTCCTTGAAAAAAAAAATCCGTCATCTTTAAAAGACGGTACTTGTCTGAGCTGAAATTAAAGTTCACTTTGCCCATCCAATCTATAGCCTGGTAAATTAGCTTCTCCTCTCTTGAAATGCTTAGGAAAGAGTTCCAATTTCACTGACATTACAAACTCCCAAAGTAAGGGTAACTATTGCTTGCACTTCTTAGGTTAATTTATGAGATTTCTTGACATGAAGAAGCTTACTGTTGGCCAGGTCTGCAGCTGTGCCTCCCCCTTTTATCTAGTTAGTAGGAACTGTGTATGGAGCGAGTAGCAGACGGCCTTACTTCCTTCCCTCTTCAAACAGGGGCCAGTGTGACAAACGGTGGAGCAGTCAGAAGAGAGACAGCTAGACATGCAAGCTCAAGAAAAAGAAATTACATTTTTTCTCCAAAGTGGCATACAGTACTTCAGCTTTCCCTTCTCCTGCTGGAGTAAATAGGAGTTCTGGCCCTTATGAATAGTGAACCTTTTTTATTAACTGTATATTTTTAACCGTCTCTCCTTACCAAATCCATCAAACACTCTAAGCTGAGCCATTTTTCAGCCAATTACGTAGATTAGAGGTATACCTGCAATAAACACAGGCAGTACAGCACTTGAACTTTTTAGAACTCCCCCTCTGAAGATGTTTTCATAATGTTTCATTATTTGCTTGTTTAATTGTTTCCATGCAGTATTAGAAACTATTCTTCAACACTCTACTTCACTGCAGAAAAAGTGTTTTGAAAAACTTTGCCATGAACTGTTTTAATTTTTGAAAGAAAGTGTATGTTCCTTGATGAGATAAACCATGCAGCTTACATATACCACTATTTTTCTTCTTTTTGGTAAAAACAAAGCAAAAAGTGCTGGACTGTGCTACTGAAGCCATAGGGGAAGAAAAAAAAAATTAGATGTTAACTTTGCCTGCTCCCTTTTGATTCTGCTTTTTGGAAATTCCCCTTCTGACACACAGTGTTGCCCCACTCTGAGTCAATGAAGAAAATTCAGACTTTGCTCATTATCAAAGAGTAGTTACCAACTGCAGAAATATGGCCTTTTTTGATTGGGATTAACAACATTTGAACAATGAGAGCCTTGTAAATAGGTAGACTGTGCAATCAAATGCTTGGAAAGTAATTAAGCACTCCTTGTTCCCTTTGTTCCTACCTCAGTCCATTAACTTTCTGTCTTGGCATTCTCGGACAGTAGAAGTCCTGATCTAATTGAACTTTAATACGGAATGCTCTGATGCTGTTAAATGTGCCATATCCTTTCAATATGTTCTTTATAATATGTGATCTTACATTATGTGATAAGCAGCTTTCCATCCGGGCTACAATAATGTGGATTCAAACAACACGCGATCTGATGTTTTGATCGTTGCTCCCTCCCCAGGAGGGAGCAAGTTAATCATTTAGCATACCTGACAGTTTATGTATCTGTTGGTCATCTAAACTTTACCAAATCTGTCTGGCTTTCTTGAAGTCTTCATAGTGGGATGATACACATATATGAACAAAACAATAAAAATAATCTCAAGCATAGAAAGAATTCTTTTCTGAACTTGTGGGAAGTGGACCCTTGCCAAGCCTGGCATAGTTTTGAAGACGATATTTTGGTTTTTGCATGCTTTCTCACACAGATTCAGATTTATCTGGGAGACAGGATCAAAAGGACAAGGGGAAGGCAAGGAGACACTAAGGAACCATCTCCCCCTACTTGCTTTACTGGGGAGCATTTGACCTCAGCCAACAAGCCTGATCTCCTACACCTTCAAGCTGAGACTAAATCCATCCTTAACAGCATTTTTATCTCTTAAACCCTAGCAAACCATAGATTTTCTGGGGCTTCATAATCATAGCAGCCACATGGATGTCTTAGAGCAACATGTCTAAGACAAAATTCATGACCTAACGTCTTAATGCAAGAGTTCTTGAAGCAAATTATTTGAAGGCTCTAAGTTCTGCCATTTTTGGCTAGCGCTAAAATACAATACTTTCCCATGCCATTTAATTGGCACACTGCGACCATCAGATTTTAACTTGCATAATCACTCTTTTCAGTCATCCACTTATCTCAAAACGTCCTGTCCGTATATTAGAGCTCTGACAGTTTCAGTCAAAAAGGAAAATATGAAATCTATATCTTTATCCTTCATTAAAAAATAGGTTGGATATTTGTGCTTAATTTGAAGTGTCCCTTTGGAAATGTTTGTGTTAGGTCTTGCCTCTCCCATAGGCAGGTGATAGATATGTGCCATTTCAATTCAGATCCGTAGACACAAGGGAGAAAATCACTCGGAAGGTGATGGTGTCAAGTAAGTTGAGCAAATAGATTTTAGCTGCTGATTCAGTGCAAGATTCAAAAAACAACGTACTTTGTAGAAAATGAGTCCCCATTGCCTGCATATGGGTGTATTTATTAATTGAAGATCGATGTAACTGAATCTTACTGCATTATACCCTTGGGGATACTATATATATAAATGAATGTAGAAACTTCTGCAAACCAAATACAACTGTCATTTTAAACATGGAGGCTTCCTTTTTAGGCAGTGTGCATTGACCACATGTGACAGGTATGGCCCACCTCTTATTTTCCCCTTCTCTAGAGCACAGTGCTTTAAGTAAGTGGAAAGTCTTCCCCGTAATTGACTAAGGGGCTGCGGGGTCACAAAGCCCATTCTATTGTGTTTTCGTTTGGTGTTTTCCTACCCAGTCTAGAAACACCGGGTCTCTCAAGAGTGTTAGGGAAATAGCATGTTCAGTGAAAAATACCTCTGCAGTTGTCAATCAAAGTCTGCACAAATTGTAAACCAGCCTTCAGGGAAGGCTGAGTGCTGGAGGGCAACCTCTGCTGCAGTAATGTTTTAGTGTATTCACCTGTCCATCCTCTTTTCTCAGGTCCACAAGAGGTGGCTCAGGTTCCTCCCCTTCTGAGGCTGGGCCGGCGTGGCAGCGCCCATCCTTCTTCCTCAGAGTCCTCAGAGCTGCTCTGCCACTTCAGCTCCTCTTGCTGCTCCTGATCGGGCTGGCTTGCCTGGTGCCAATGACCGAGGAGGACTACAGCTGTACCATGGCCAACAACTTTGCTCGCTCTTTCCACCCCATGCTAAAATACATGAATGGCCCGCCTCCATTATGAAGGAGACCCGTGAGACAGCGGGTGATCTTGCTGGAGTGCTAGCTGGGAGGCAGGATAGTTTTAAAGGGTGACAGGATTCAGTGTGGCAGCTTTACCTACCTGCTGTAGCCACCGCTGTGTCCATATCATTCTCTGCTGGCACTCAGCTAGTAACGCATAAGTATATCAGTATCAAACTGCACAACGTATTACCTGAGTAGCATCGTTTCAATACTCGCATCCTGGGTACTAAGGAGGATGTGATGTGTGTGAGGGAAATGTCCTTCTGTCCAGCATTCTGGATCTTTTAGCCACTTTATATCCAGGTCATTGCCCTGTACTATGCATAGCCAAGGACTTGATACTGTAGGTCCTTTTCTGTGTGCTGCTCTAAATGGGCCATTAGCCAGTCTTTGTTAAATACTCTCTCAGTATCTACGGTATACAAAATAACCAATGCTAAAGAAATTTTAGAGCATTTGTAACATACAATTTTAAAGGATCTTGTATGGCAATGTATTATTCCCCGTGGTTTCTGTTTTGGGCATGGTGTTCTGACTTTTGCTTTGGATGCACAAGGTGTAAATCTGAGAAGCACTTTTTTAAGGTTTAAAAAAATGGATGTAATAAATAAGATCGTAAAAGGTTTTATGAGGAAAAATGTTGAATGTCAAGTTGAAAAACAAAGAACATATTTATGTATGTACAGTTTGCTAAGCCAAGTTTTGTTTGTATTGATTTCTTTGCATTTGTTATAGATACCATAAAATATTTTGTCTACGTGCTTTTTAATGACAACTATGGAAACCTCTAAGTTTAGAATGAGATAAGTATGGTATAAAAAATTTAGAAGACATACATATGCTGCACTTCTAAAAAGAATTAAAAAATGCTGTAACAAATTAATGGTATTAGGTGTATGTTTGAATGGGAAGATCTGGAAAACTTGACAAATGGTAAAATACATGGGAAAGTATCACGTTAAAACTTGTGCTAATATTGAAAGCTGTCTGTATTTTGAATTAATGATTGGTAATTTCAGGCTTTTTTTCTCAAGATGCTTCTTGAAGTTCATTCTCACCTGTGTGTTATTTCTCTGTGTGTGTGTGTGTGTGTGTGTTTATGTGTGCGCTCATGTGCAACCTTTGGCAACTGAAGTTGTACCACACTGAAGCAGATTTTTTCCTGTGGGTGTACTGGAAACTTCTTAATATTCTCCATAGCAGCTTAATACCAAGATAGATGTCTGTGCTTCACCAATAGTTAGTCTAGTGGAATATGTCCAAAACATAAGCATAAAGAGCAGAAAAACGGAACAAATCGAAAACTCATAAATTTTCCAGAAATATTGCAGAAAACTTGCAGTCTGAGCAGTGGCAGACACTTTGCCCAGCTTATCAGTCAGAACTCGACCAAAACAGGATTCTTTTCGATTTTGAAAAAATACAGAGCATGGCTTTAAGCTACTGCTCTTTAATAAGTTTGGGTTTTTTTAAGCCATGACACACAATGTGAATTTTTCCTGTGGGTTAAATGTTTTTACTTATTATATATTGGCCTATGCAACAGAAATAAAAGAGCCAGAAGACAATAACAAGCACATTATTTGCTGTTACGTAGGATTACTTTTCTGGGATGTCATCATTGGAGCTGGTATGAGGGAAGGGTGGTCAGAGGTAGAGTACCACAAGCTGAACTCCAGCATTTGGAGGAGCCAAAATAAAGCCTCCTTTCCAGGTAAGTGTAACGTTAACATTTTCCTGGAAAGGATTTTGTATGTCAGCAAAGTATCTTCAGTGTCTGAAACCCGGACTTGTACTGACACAAGTAAGCTGCCTGCTTTTCAAGGCTTAGTTGGTGTTCAGAAGTTATGCTAGGCTAGATTAGTATCCATAATCACTGATTCTGAGTAGACGAAGATAAGGAACATGCTTTTGGGGTATGAGGATGAGCTGTTACTTGCAACAGGCCTGACAGATTCCATAAAATTGACCCCTCTCTTTTCTGATATCGTTCTCTTTGGTGACATAATTTAGTCAATGGTAATCAGCGCACCTACGTGAATAATTTGGTAGTTCGCTCAGACCTGGTAGTCCAGATCTCTGCATGCTTTAGACGTCCTTTCATCAGCCAGTCCCTGGTTTTGGTGGTTAATTTTTTTGTCGAAAGATATTTTTGTTTTCTTTTAAAAGAAAACGTTGTAAAGAGTAAAAAGACTAATTTAGTGAGAAATAAGGATCTCAGCCTGACTTTGTCTCCTATTTTCCAGCCAACTATTGGTGATCTCATGGAAGTAGATGTTATTTAAAGGTTAGTAGATAGCCTGTGAGTATCAGCCTATGGAAGAGCAGTCTATTGAAAGAACCAGGGAAAAAGTCACAGGTGAGACCTATGTTTATTTCTTATAGTATTTAAAAACTGAGGGAGAGGCAGGGAGTTTCGAACGGAGTTGGTTATGAGGGAGAGGGGATTGCAAGGAAGAGAGTTCAGTTTGAATGATGTCAGATGCAATTAATAAAGTACTTTATCAAAAGTATTCAGGGTAGCATCTGGCATGCTTTGAATTGCAACCTGACATGTAAATTTGCCAGCTATTTTGCCACTGTGTAGCCCCTGCTTCCCTTGGTTGGTTGAATGCCTTCCCCACTTCCCTGACATCTAGGGAAGAATAGCCTGTCTTCTGCAGAAGGAAAGCAGAATTTGTACACCTCACTCAAGCTCCCAGGGGAGTTCTGGGGAGTAGTCACTAAAATGAAGGGGGGGCGGGGGGGAATGGTTCCATCTGGTTGATGATGGTCATGCCCTTTTATTTTCTCTCACCTCTTGAAATGTTCAGTCTAGGGGGTATGAGAAAGTGATGAACTGCCAGAGGAGTGGAGGTTAAGCTGATTAAATAGGCAGGGGAAAACTGATGTGAAATCATAGGAACTTTTCATAATTAATTCTTTGAATAGAGTTAGGGCTAAGGGGGAAAAGAACTGACAATAATTGAAGGAAGTAAAGAATTCGGAAGGTCACATCATCAAGTGTCAGTAGCCCTTTTGAATTCAGCACATTTTTGGCTGATGATTACCTGCAAGGCATACATGCACTGTCTCACTTCTGCCTTGCTGATGAACTGGAGGGCAGAGTATACCTGCTATGCCTTGCTTCCTTTCAGATGTTTCAAAGCAAAGCTGCTTCTGTTCATAGCCTCAAGCTCTGAACTCTAGCCATAGAGCTAACTATAGTTTCAACGTATTGCCTAGTAATATGAAATAGAAGTTAGATACAGAGAACTTCCTTTTGACCCCGAGCGCCCTGCTCACACTGAGCAATCCTCCCAGTAAATGGCAAACTCTCTATAATACCTGTGAAAAGGCAGTCACAGACGGTGATAGGCACACATTAGGAAAATGTCACAGACCAGAAAAATGCCTGTTTGTAAATCCTAAATCTCCCGTACCCTCAAGGATAGGAATGTCAGTCTGTAAGCTGATGTCTCAAGGGAATCGCAGGCAGTTTGTGCCAGCAGGTTAGAGGCTCCCTTGAGTGCCACTTCGAACTTCTTACTTTCGGGACTTTCAATCTCAACTCTGGACAAAATCAACATCTGACCAATTAAAGTGGTTTGATTCCAAAAGGAACTTACTGGCCCTGAACCAATTCCATTATGACTTCAAATGTGATTTTGCAGGACTGGATCTTGATCCTAAAAACTGGCCCAAAGAAGTCAAAACGGAAACAAATGGCCAGGCACTTCACAGGATCCTGTTAAAGCAAGCTCCATCCCAAGAGCACCACTGACTTGAAGGTCTAGCTTGAGTTGCAAACCCTGGTACGACATCAACATATGCATTGATCGCCACAGCATGAATCAGGGTAAATGGGGCAACTGTATGGGGGGGAAAAACACACCTAGAAAGCTGTCAAGCATTGCAGCCAGTGGCACTAGTCAGCTTTGCAGCCTGGGCATCTTTCTCATCCTGGTGATGCCAAGCTGCTCTCTCTGCCTACCTCTGTCTCATTGGGATGCTGTCACAGAGGACTTGGATGTGGAGAAACTTTTTAAGAAATGCACAAGTTAGAGTCTGAGATGCCTTGTCTCTGTGCTAAGCCTGCAACCCGTCATCTACCCTCTTTCTGAAGCACCTCACCTGCTTGTGCTCTGTAAATATGAGGGACTGATTTCTGGTAATGTGCCTTGAGCCTTGGCTGCAAGGCATGAGGAAAGGCAGTACAGGAGCTGCAGAACTCTGGGTCTGTGTTGAAGGCACGTGTTCAAGCATAAAGTAGACTCTGCATCTTTGGGGAAATCCAGTCATTACTGCATTATATTTTTCCCCATTTTCTGCTGTAGATAGATGCAGCAGCTGCTGTAGAGGTGTAATCATCCCTGCAGCTTGATGCATCTTGCAATTCTGAACCCTGCTTACTGGCCTGTAGTCACCTCGTAACTAGTGGGTGTTTAAAGGCATAATGGAAACAGGTTGCTCAGCGACTCCAGACTGTGCGGTAATATCAAGGCACTATCTCATTATGCTTATAATGATGATGGTGCAAAATGATGAGCACCATTTGCCCTGAATTTACTGCATCTGTTTGTGGAGTTTCGTTTGTGGACCGTGCTTTATAAAATCTGAAGGCAGACTGAAAAGTAATATTTAGAGATGGCTGACAGTGTTAGGAGTACAAATGATCTGAAGTTGACAGAAACAGTGTGCCCTTATTCCTCACAGCTGTGAGCATGGTGATGCCCATTGCCTATCCCCCACCCTGTTCCAGCAGTGATAACAGCTTCATTCTGCAACAGATCGATAGTTTCTCGCCACTGGTTTGCCACCCTTCCAGCTCTGCTGCAAATGCTGTGAACACCTGCAGCCTTGCTTTCTCCTTCCTTAGAACTTTTCTCCTTTCTTGGAACTTATTGAATGAGGACAAAGCTGCTGGTATTGTCTTATGAACAGTCATCCCTGGCCTTCAGAGTCTTGTGCTATTTGTGGTTGAGAAATCTGTTTACAACTGATAGCATCTCTCAGCATGCTCATCATCATCATGTGCATCTGAGCGCATCTGTGTGCATGTTCAAAGGCCAAACAGAAACTGGTTGCTCACAGTCTCCAAACTACAGATGCTATCAGGATTTAACAAACGTAGGAGGATTCTGGGAAGTAAAAGCAGAGTCAAGGAGAAGAAATGCAGATTTTTAAGCAAGAGAAGAGGAGAGCATAGATCTTCTCACTTACTTGCACTTTCTGTATTTTATCCAGTGTTTAAAGCAATGGATTGTGGAAAGGAAAAGAGCAGGAAGTGCCACAGTGAGTTTTAAGCTGAGTGGTCTGGCTATAAAATTGTTCACTCTTGCGGCAGTCAGTTGCAGAATTCATCTAAGCCAGTGTTTGCTTAATTGAGGGGGGGGGGGGGTTGGGGGGAGGGGGGCCTTTTGCTTTTGG
>NW_008824807.1:1661882-1691329 GCF_000699105.1 Pygoscelis adeliae | reverse complement strand
AGGTACTGGCTGGCTGGTTTTCACCTTGGCAGCAATGTTGTGAAATGCACTATAGCCAACTGAATTCTACTGTTGTTGCACTGTTTGGCCATAATTAGACCTAGAAGGAGATAGATGCAAAACCTATATTTGGGAGAAGTTATGCTTGTTTTAATAACATAAAGAACGTTGAAATATTCTAAGAATATTCCACAATGAAGAAATAAATAGGAATCATTTAGAGAATTGTCTTCCCAAAAAGCAGTAGATAAAAATCTGTGAAACAAGATAAAAGGAAATGAATAACTGCAAGCTTCAACACTGAAGACTTGTGATAGACTAAGGCCTGGCTAAATGATAGAAATCTGA
Organism: Pygoscelis adeliae; assembly: GCF_000699105.1. NCBI lineage: Eukaryota > Metazoa > Chordata > Aves > Sphenisciformes > Spheniscidae > Pygoscelis > Pygoscelis adeliae. Next base: position 1,690,981 of record NW_008824807.1, on the reverse strand, counting down.
ATTATATTAAATGATTGCTGTAAAAGCAGACAGGAACTGAAAGCTGTGACTTCTATTGTTTGGTGCCGCTTAATATATCATTCAGAGAATGAACTGGTCAAAACTGCTTGGTTCAGTAAAAATCCATTTAAAGACCTGAGACATAGCAAATGGATTTGACCACAATGAGGTCTGAATAAAACAATGGCTCATTTAATTTTTGGAAGAGAGAGGAGGTGTTAGGAAAGTATTGTCCATTTCTTGTATCAGAAGTGGCCTTGGGGGAGGAGAGGTGAGCCACTGAGCTCTTCTGTGTCAAGGATGGTGCAGACGTGGAGGTAGTTTGCACAAAGGTTACTCGGGTCAGGCTCTTTGCATTTTCAGGCACATTGTAAATCCTGGGAGACTGCTATTATTGATGTTGTAATTGTGGGGTTTTTCATTCCATTGTTTTTAGAAAGGATGTTTTAAAAAACAGCTACCAGAGTCCACTTTTTTATGTAGGTGCTCACAAGCCTATCCAAGAAGTGGGATATTCATGTCTGTAGTATTCTCTTTATAAATAATTCAAACATTGTCTGAGAGGCTCTCCTGACCATTGAGCTGCAGGTTGAAACACATGGTTGCAATTTTGACTCCTTTGCTAAACTTGAAGCATTGTGCAGCAAGGTGTGCAGGCCGTGGGGGCAAGGGGAAAAAAAGTACTGGAAGAAAGCATGATGCTGTAGCATTTTGGCTGAGATAGATAGATACAAAGAAGACATTTTGGAGCTGAAGTTTCTTTTCCTATTTTCAGATTTAACATAAGCAAAAAATAATCCTGCAAAGGCAGACTGGAACGCAAACTTTTCTGCTTTTATACGAATGCCTAAACTTTTAAGCTTTTATGTCCCCTACTGTGACTCTCACTGCAAAGCGGGTAGCACTTTTTGCTTACCTCTACAGTATAACATATTTGTTTCACCTTTCCATGGACGACACAGGTTCTCAAGAGGTGAATGGAAAATGAAAAAGACACCTGACAAGAAGCAAATCTTTCTGTCTTAGAAAGGAGCACTCAGTCTTTGTGCGTAGAGGAGCTAAATGTCTTACAGTCCCAAGCATGTGTTGCAAAATCTGGCTAAAAAAAAATCCTGAAAGCACAACCTTTCCTCACATGCGCATTTTTCAGCTGTTTAAAATGGTAACATACTGGAGCGGTGCGCAGATGTGTAGGAATGGAAAACAGGAGATAATTTTTCTATCACCTGTATGCCTGCAGAAATGAAGGCATTAGTAGAGTGACACCTAAATACTGCAATACACAGATCTTCCAGGGACACGAGAGCTAGTTAGCCTTGCTCCTGCTGAGATAAGTGCCAAATGTAATTATTTTGATGGTCAATTTTCCTGAAGACTTCATGAACATTTTTACACTTGAGCCTCTGTGTCTGCAGGATGCCATGGTGAATGGTAGTAATTGGAGCCTGGCTGGGCATAAGAAAAACCATGTACACAGCGCCCTTCCATGGGCATTCTTTCTCTGTGAGCATGCTGATGAGTGTTATTTTACATGTTTGTATTTTCCTCTCCTCTTCACTGCCTGGGTGGTGGAGACAAGCAGTGTAATGCAGAGGAAAGAGATGTAAGACTTTTCCAGCCTAAGAAAGAGCTGCTTCGTGGGGCTTTTAATGTGGCAGTATCTGGATGAAAAAAAAATCCATCATTTAACTTTGAAGAATAAGCATGGCCACAAGGCTTTTAAAGAGGGCGGGTGCCCCACTGACTGAGAACACCAAGTTGTAGCCCATGAAGAAGCTGTTGTCGTTGCATAACAAGGGGATTGCCTTAATTAACAGAAAAGTAAAAGCAGTCAGATGCGTTCTTCGATGATGCCTTAACTATGTCATACCTTTTAATTAGTTAAATAGAATAAAATATGCTGGAACAAGACATGCATCACTTACATTAGGAAAGAGAGAAAGCAGGGGTGTGGGGGGAGCCCAACACATATGGCTGTGTGCATGTATATGGGCTCCCTCAAGGGCGTAGGCAGCTGCTCGGCAAGGCGTTGTTTATGTAGTGAGGGAAGCGAGAGTGCTGGGCCCAGTAAAGGTGAGCCAGTAGTTTCAGCTGCAAGAGCTCTGCAGTGAAATAGAAAGATAAGTCCTTGCTGTATGATTTCTCAAATTACTTCAGCCGACAGACGTAAGAAGTCGGGAATGAAGCTGGAATCCCAGCTGGCTCCTGGCTGTGGAAATGTGCCCAGTGCCTGGCGGCAGAGGCTCTTTTCCCGGTGGGTTCCTCTTCTGGGGGTGTGAGCAAGGTGACATCTCATCCACCTTCTCCCATCACAGAAGGCACATGATGGGAGGGAATGAAGAAGAAGGAGACAGACTCTTTTCAGTTGTGCCCACTGACAGGGCAAGAGGTAATGGGCACAAATTAAACCACATGAAATTCCATCTGAGCACAGGAAAATATTTTTTAATGTGAGAGGCGTCAAACACTGGAACAGGTTGCCTGCCCAGAGAGGTAGTAGAGTCTCCTTTTGTGGCTGTTCAAAACTCGATTGGACATAGCCCTGAACAATGTTCTGTAGATGGCCCAGCTCTGCGCCAGGAATTGGACTAGGCAATCTCCAGAGGTGCCTTCCCAGCTCAGCTGTACCGTGATACTGTGTGGTCACGTTGTGCTCCAGAAATAGATGGGCAAAAGACTGCCTAATCTCAGGTACTGTGCAATCCTTTGTCCATTCAAATTGTTACAATTTTTGCAGATGTAAGTATGCTTAGACTTTAGCTGTTCGGTTTTTAATTTAGGAGTGTCAGGTCTTTGATTTTGCAGGAGTATTCTGCTGTCTAGCTGCTGCTTTGAATTAAGCCTGTGAGTTCAGTACCATGTAGCAGCTGTCATCTTAAACTAGTTCTCCATGAACCGTGAGAGCATTTGACCTGAGTGCTCATTTTGTCCTGTGGATAAAAAATTGTATAAAGCCATTGAATGTTGTCAGATTTTGAGTCAGCATTGAAAATGATTTTATTATTTTGAGCACATGTACGTGTGCAATTAGTTCATATTACTTTGGCCCACCCTTTGTGGCCAAAGTAGCAACTCTCAGTCAAGATCTTTGTCATGAAAGCATGCTGCAAAACAGCCATATGATGTGGAACCATTGCTCAGTTCTACTCGGCACTTACAAATCCCAACAGTCCCCAACTTTCTTTTGGAGTCTGAACAGGCTATTTGCTTTCATGTTTGACAAACTATAGGGTGAGGTTTCAGATGGGCAAAGTATATTGCCCGTCTTGTCTTAATCATTGAGATGATAGAATTAAGGTAATAATCTTACAATTTTTTCCTTATAAGTTATGTACTGTGAAACATAGCATAAAAACAAAGAGCTTTTACGTATATATTCATGTAGGAAAAGAGAAGAAACTATGAGCCAATAGTCCCACTCAGAACCAGCACAGCACAGAAAATAGATGAAAAAACTCAATATAGGGACTATATTCTCTCTATATTACTGATATAGATTATATCTACAAGTATTGAAATACCCACATATGTATGTAAATGCTGTAGATTACTGGTTTGATTCTTTTCAAAGACCAAATATAATTTTGAGAGTATTTTACAGGATAGGGTTAAGTTCAAAGTGGATTTATGTCAATAAAAGTATCTTTCATTTCTTTTCATCCCCTTCCTGACAGCTTAGTCAAGACAATTTTTTCCCTGAGGACTAACTTTCACTTGGGAAAGGAGTGCTATTTTACTTGATACTAGCTAACTCACAGTAAGTGGCAGTCAACTACAGAAGGCTAAATTCACACAATTTGTCTCTTCCACCATAATCTGTTTCACAAGCCAAAATAAGGAACATAAAGCATATAAAATACTAGGCACGTTAAAGCATATGAAGTACTAAGTACTTAGGGGACTTCCCTGGTGTCATTAGGAATACTAGAGACTAGACCTAATACATTGTTCACTCTAGATATGGCCACTCACCCATGCTTTTTGGGAAAGATGAAGAAACTAATTAAGAAACAGTTTTCACTTAGCTGCACAGAAACAGACGCATTCTGTTTCTGTAAAAAGTAGTGCACCATTTCACTGGCTACTGGAAAACAATAAGCAGAGAAGCACATTTTTAAAACTATGCAAAAGATAACTAATGAAACAAAGTGCTCTGGTTAATTCTTTATTTTCAACATCAAATACATTGATAAAAATCTTGCACCAATCAGGTAGCCTACCGGATTTTTCATTTAGACGTTTTTAGAACTCTTTTAGGTGCAAAACAAAGAAAAAACTCACCAAAACAAAGACATCAATAATTTTACATGCATCAGTGAAAGAACAGAATACTTCAACAAATACACTATGGCAGCTGAGCCTATACCAAAGAAAGGACTTTCCGTTGACAGACTACATAGTGCGCACAAAAGCATTAGTTTTATAGTATATACAATAAGGTGATACATAAAGTGGCTTGTTAAGGCGAGTCTCGTGACCAGCAGTCTATCCCTTCATTTTCCAATGGGCACTTTCTGAAGAAACAGACTTCTAATTATAGGCACACAGGAGTACAGAGCATACTAATTTGCAAGATGGCAGCATATACATTTTTTTAAATTTTTGTTTGTTTGTTTGTTTAGGCACATCTGAATGCAAAAGATTTTTTTTTTTTTTTAACACAGTGCAAAACCGAATACCCTTATGGGCAACAATCACTTTGAAAACAACTTTCAGGATATAAGGCTATCTACATTTGAAAGATGCAAGGGAATTGTGAGTAGAAGGGGTAGGACATTAATATTAGGGAAATATTAATTTCGAATTCTCAGACCAATTTGAGATTATGCGATAGTTGCAGGTGACAGCAAAGACTGGTTTGTATTGCGATGCCATCGTTAACATGACCCTTTTACATGTGTTGAATTTCTATCTCTAAAGCTATATTATGGTTGTAGATAGCATTGAAAATAAGAAATGCACTTCACATAAGTTCAGCTGAGAATATCTTATATACAAAATCCCATTAGCTTTAGGTTGGGTTGCATTCTAATTTTAAAGCACGATAATATATACATGAGAGGCTTGCTGTGTTCCTACCAAAGCCTGTGATAAGACTAAGGCCCTAGTGAGGCAGAATTTTTACATTGCTGGTAGTTTGTTTCATTTTAAACATTTGGCACAACTCTTAAGGAATCAGTCGGCACCAATTGGAATGGATGGAGGCTCCAATACAAACCCTGGCTTGGATGAAGGGGGTGGTTTGGGTTTTCTTTTGTTTTCTTTTTCTTCAATTTGAAGTCCAGACTGCTGACAGTCCTTGCAATGTCCTTGGGAGCTCAGTTCAAATTATTTCTTTAATTATATTTTTAAATTATTAAACCACTCAGTGTACAGAAGAAGAAAAATCATCAAGAGATGTCACTCAAATGTAATAGTAAATTTACCACAAACACACACCAAGAAACCCTTGTTAAATTATTTTACCTCAGTACAAATCCTACTGCCCCAAATGGGAGTTTTACCTGAGACAAAGTCTGCAACATCGAGACACGGCTCGAACACTACAATCCAGTGTAGCTTTCATATATTGTTGGAAACTTGGACACCACTAAGTGCTACACATTACCCTATCTCCCCTCCTGCCTCCCAAGCTTTTTCTAATAATTTAGTAACAACCATATTCTCAAGCAAAGCAAGTTTATCTGGTCTATTTCTGTTTGGCTTGTGCTGGTATTACATTGCCTATGTTTCTGGGGGGGGTTGATGTTTGTTTGGTTTTTTTTAAATCCACTTATAAACATTATAAAATAATTCTTCCATTAGGTGTCCAGAGACATCACTATGAATGTTTTGGTAAAAGCATAATTAGCTGCCTTGAATAGTTTTCTTTCAATTTTTTTTTTTCCATGCTATATATTTTACTTAATATCCAGCACCAGGTATTCAGGTAGTACTGGTTTGTCAGCTGCAAATACAAAGTATATATGTATATATATACACACACACATAAAATAGCATCCTGTGAAATAACAATTACCAAATGTCAGGCACAATTGTTTGCATACACGAGAGCGTAATTCAGAATTACATATGAAAAAAGTTGCCATTTTTGTATCATAGACTTTGTTTAATCAATTGAATAGCTACATTCAGCTGTCTGATATGTGGACAATCATCTTTATAGATAACTATGGGAAGGTTACTATATTCATTAAGGTGCTGCTTCAATTCAAATCTCATGAACAAGTTAATGACACAGATCCTGAAACTGCCCCAAGGTAAATGAATATATGACTGGGAATCACTGTTTTTCTTTCTTGGATGCCCTTCACTGTTGTCACCACAAACATGGGAGGACTGGTTGAATCTAAATTACTTCCCTGCAAGGGCTGAGCCTAGGAAAGCATTCATAATTAAGATTGTGAGCTGACTGATTATTCCTCATGTTCCAAGACACATTACGATATCCTTCTGTCTGCTGCATACCACTTCGTATGATGCTTATCCAGCTTCACCGGGAAAATCTGTAGAGTGCCCTATGTAAGTACCATCAGAATCTGACCCTCTGTTGTGAACTGCTCTCCATGAACTACTTTTTTTTCCTCTAGGCCAAATTTACACTTGAATCGATGTAACGAACAGTTCTGGGATGTAGGAAGGGAGGCATTCATTTAAGCCAATTTGCCTGGCAGCAAATTGCCTTGAGCTTGATCTGTGTGTTCTGTATTAGAGAACACCAAGTTGCAGGTACAGTATTTAAAGAGCAGCTCTAACACACACTGGGCTACAAGTGAATGATGACGGTGTAAGCACATAAGTGTAACTACAGGGATTCCTGTGCTCCATTCAGATCTTAGCTTGCACTCATTTCAGGGCATTCATGATTTTTCTAACACATTTGAAAAACAGCTACTGAACAAAATAAAATGTGCATTTTCTTTCAAAGCATTTAGGACCCCTCCAAAAGCCCTTAGGTACCAAATTTACACACACACACACACACACACACACACACACACACTCTTACTGAAAACACAAAAAGACAAATCCTTCAGCAGATTCAGAAAAAAATGACACTATAATATGCATCAATAAAAGGCCTATTAACTTACAGTGACTGCTTCACATGCTTAGGCTTGCACAGTTTTCGAGGACTCTTCTCAAACGTAGATAGCATCTAGCCTTAGACTTATGAACTGCGCGTATCCTTGGATATGTACATGAAACTGTTATAGACATCATTATGTACATTCACTAAAGAATCGAATCCTTGACTTGGAGCACAAACTCATCCTATGCCTTGCTGCCTTCACAATTGCTATGTAACTCGATCTCACTGCACACAGACTTTGCTTGTGTAACAGGGAGCGTAATTAGACATAGGCACTCCTGTACGGCATTAGTTGCACTATTTCCTATATTTAGTTACTACAGGATATTCCAATCAACATAATCTAACATAAAGGTTTCAACTATAGCAGTAAAAAAAGCATCCCTGAACCCTTCTCTAGCACCATGGCCAGCTGCTGTGGAGCAGCCTACGCATGTGCTACGAAACGTCCTTACTGGCAAGGTGGTCGCTTCCAACCAGCTATTGGAATAGTCCCTGGTCCATGCTAATTCCCAAAGTGCACCTGTAAACCAGAAGTGCAGATAGCACAGGCAAAGTTTATCATTAGACTAACAAAATATCCCTGGCATATGTAATAATCGCATTCCAGTACCCAGCAACGTTCCCTGACACGTTTCATTTTCTAGCATAGAGACAGTCAAACAGCAGCACCGACTCCTACTTTGAATAGCACATAGTATGGATTTCTTCAGTCTCTCTCCAGTTGCTGAAACTCTTGATGGCAGTGGACCTTTTGTATATTTACAGTTGGTCTGATGACTAATCCTTATGAAAAACAGGTACACACCTGCATGGAGAAAGCCAGATTTATCTTCCTGGACATGCGGTCCCAGAGTCTTTACCGTGTCTGAGGCTCATTGCCCAGTGCTGGTGTCACAGGTCAGCTGGCTCTTAACAGTGATTTCTGAGCATGCCCCAACGACAGCCAAAGCAAGCCAAGGCAATGCAAAGCCTACTGCTCTGGCTGTGATGCCAGCCCTCCCATACACGGCTAGGCCACGCTCTACTGCGCGGGATGGGACCATCCCACCCTGCTGTGCCACTCTTGCACTGGCATCCTCACCCCTTGGTTTGTAGCACAACAAAGCAAAGGACAGGGGGAGGTTTTTTATAAAATAGCGCTGGATCATGTTTGCGTGTGAAGATTATTTTTTTTTAAGACCTGATGATTTTTGTAATCATCTGGTCTGATTTAAGAGTAGTTATCTGTGTTATCACTGTTTGCCGTGTTGCCCTTGATTTACACACTGCCAAGCAAGAGAACAATTTAGCTTTGTAGGATCAGACAAGATAGGATGCACGTAATGCAGTTCGGCTAGAGGATATGGTAAGGAGACTTAAAAGTTTGGTCAGTATGATCTTGAGAGGGAGTTGTCTGCTGATGTAAGCCAGCAAGGTAAAACAGTACTATTCTCAGACAGGGGTTCCCTTCTACTGTAGGAAGAAGAGAGGTGGGAATCTACCTAAACTACCAAGACAGTCACTAGCAGTGCAGTTTCACTATGGCACACTAAGATGCCAATCAACTTTCCATTTACCCCCCCAAAAAAAGTCATCCAGAATCTCTACCAAACTGCTTCAAAGTTTCAAGCATGTAAAGGATTAAGCGAGCTCAGTATTCGGGGTGGATATCAACAAAGGCTCCTCAAGGACTCATGAAGATACCAATACGCATGGGTGGTATGGCCTATTAATTTATAGTAAAATGAATGTTTGATTTAGATTAGGACTTACCCAACTTACACACAAAATTAAATAAAAACACTGCAAATTTTAAATCAAATTAGCCTGACAATCCTTGCTGGCTGTCCATAGCAATGAAATGTCTTCCATTTAGGATAAGCAATCAATTTAGGCAAGCGCTTGACAAAGACTTAAATGGAAAATGCAGGTGACTGTTGTCACTGGAGTGTTTACATAGGTGGCACTATAGACGAAATGAAGCATGAGCTAGGTAGTACGCTGCTGGGTTTCTCATACCATTATGTATGCTGGCTTTTGTTTATATTGTATTCTGCATAGTCTCCTCTTCTTTGCTGTTTATATAAAAAGACTGCAAGGAATGAGATGAAGCTGATGCAGTTGTCAGCTGGCTCCGGTTCTCCTCTTCCATCGGTGCAGCACTCCTGGCTGCTGGGGCATGCAGTCGGTGAGCGTCCAGCATCTCCAGCAAGAGATCATAGAGTGGAACTACGTTTTTACACTTCATATTGTACAGGTGCTCCATTCCTTTGTTGCTGTGGGTTGTAACAAAACAACGGTTACTTTCCAAATATGCTATGGGGAAAAAAAGCTATCAGCTAATCATATTTGTTAGGTTCATGTAAATTCCACCTTGTACAAAAGAACTAACTTAACAGTGCAGTTGCTGTACGCTCCTACTACAGGTCGCAGAAGAAGGCACCTTCAAAGAACATTTCAGACTGCCCATGAGCAAGTTGCCTTCTAAAGGTGGCTCTTTTGCTCTCCTTTGCCTAAAAGGTAGCTTAGAGGACATGGACTCCTAATTTAGGCACTGTGACTAAGTGGATGGGATGCAACTTGGCTTTCCCATAATAAAACCTAAAACATCAGATTTTTTTCCTAGAAAATAAGCTCAGCCGATTTGTTAGCAAATGCTCCCTTGTAATAGTATCCATTCACAAAACTATGGAAACAATAATTAACTTCGCTGTGCATCTGGAACTTCCTTAATTGTACAAATTCTTCTTGAGGGAAAAAAAAATTGTTAACGTGAAGACAAAGAAACTCCACAAAAAGACACAAGTAAACAAACCACATGCACACCCCTTGACTTTTTCCTGAAGGCCTGTACATCAGCCCAGGAGGTAAAATCTACATGTTTCAGCTTTAGTAGCTATGATGTGGTGCTTACTCTAATTTTATTAACTGAAATGAAAAAATGAAAATTAAAATCTGTGTAGCAACAGCTCTTGTCCCTTCATAAAAATGAAATCTATACTGTATCTTTGTATAGACTTGTCATGTTGTTAACACTCTAGCCACTGAGCGGCTACCTTAAGAGGTAATTACATTTGGGAGAATCATTGCTGAGACTACTAAGAGAGTGCCTCAGACGCCTCACCTCTAATTAGCAAAGGGCATAGTCCTCTAGACTGGGACTCAGTAGGCCTGCATTTATCCTCACCCATAAAATACACATAATGATCCTAATATCTTTTCTAAAGTGATTTATAATCAAGCCACTTGTGAAAAGTGGCTACATAAAAGTGATTGTTTTATTAAATCGTATCTTATAGGAGACTAAAGTTTTCAGAACTAGGCTAGTGCTACGTTAGTATTCGACTTGGTACTTTTCAAACAGAATACAAGATGCACATAGCATTAAAACAGATACTGCTTACAGCACTATCTAAACAAGAAGCAAAGGAAAAGAAAACTAGAATAAACAAATGGGGAAAAAGTTTACTCCTTTCATACCATAATCCAACGTACTGTTTTGCACACATGTTCCATACATCTTTCTGGAAAGTAGACTTTTTTTTTTTTTTTTTTTGGTAACAGCTCTACACACAGTTTGCACTCCCACCTGTGAAGGAAAAGCGCACGTGTGCATTTGTGAAACCTCCCTTGCACGGGACCAGTGCAGGAGGGCTGACTGCGTGCTTGCTCTCACCTCATGTGTCTGATGTGAGAGAGGATGAGGAGGAGCTGAGCCAGTCGTCTGTGTTGCTGCTGCAGAGAAAGACCCGACTTAGCCATTAAGTGTATCAGAGTGTCTGTGATTTTGTCCAGAACACGGTGAATATAGTCTCTCTCTTCCAGAGATTTCAAGGTGCTGGAAAGAAAAGTGTACACACCTGGAGTAGGAAGGAGAAAGAAAACAAACAAACCACAGACAAAAATTACTTTGATGGAGTCGGACTTGCCCAAGGTACGCCTCGTGGCTGGCCTCTTCAGCTGTGTTAAACCATGGGAGCTGACTGTGTGTGAACCCTCCTGCTTGCCAGCCAGGACACCGGTTTGAATGACCCTGGAGCTTGGATTTGGTCACTGTGGGCAAAGCAGGAGGAGGAACACGATGCCTCTTCCCTGCCTGGGTCCATCCAAGGTCTGGGCCAGGTGGCAGGCAACACTTGCAGCCTGCAGCTAGACCTACCCGCGGGCTGCACTCTTCTCTCTGAAACCTTGAGGAGATGCTGTTGCCCCTTGAGAGCTCTGCACTACTTACTGACCAGCCCAGGCCTTCGGCAGTTTTTGCCATTTTCTCTGCTGTTTAATGTTTGATTTTTGGTGGTTTGCTAGTCAATCTAGAACTGAATAATATGTTACCACAAAACATGTAAACAAAACCAGGGTTTGTTTACACACACTCGCCTCAACAAAACCCTCCCAACCAAGCAAGAGCCTTGAAAGGTGTGTTCCTTCACCTGCAAACCTGACTCTCCTTTAAAAAGCATGTCCAAAGCAACCTGTGTAAATTTAGCTATCTTGCATTGCTTGCTGCTGAAAGTGAGCAGCCTGAAGATTTGGACCAGAAGGAAATTGTTCCAGAGATCAAAACATCTTCAAACTCCCCCTCCAATAGCCCGTCTACATCTCCTACAAAACAATCTAACCCAGGCATAAGAGCTTTTGCCAATAGTAGTTCTTGGGTGCATGAAGCACATCAGCTTTCTGAATGGGAAATTCTAAACTATTTTGCACATTTTTATCTTGAGTTTGTTCTGGACGACAACACATAGCCAATGTGAATCAGGTCACAACAGCACTGTGCTGCCAAAAGGCGGCTGTTGCATTCGGCACCAGCTTTTTAATCTTCTGGATTGAGCCAATAACTCTAAGCAGGTCGTATTACTATAACCCAGTCCTGAGGCAGCAAAAGCTTAAGATGTATGTACGGTAATACAATCAAACTGGCTTGATCACGGTGTGCTCATTGCCCTGTGTCTATAATGTACTTGACAAATCCTGTGCTTTAGCTCTTCTGCATCAGCTCACAGAGCCAAGAAGAAATTTGGATTTTGTCCTTGGAAAAAAATGGTTTCTGGAATTACTTTTCATTTTGCTTTTCTTTAAAGCATTGTATATATAGCACAATATGCAATGCAGTTAGTGATATTAAGAAAAAAAGACACACACACACAAACATGCACACATACACAGACATACATACTCTAGCTTGTTTGTACTGTTTGTAGCCTGGGGGCTCTTCCATCGGATTTGATAAGAATATTTTGCCATGCATCTGAGCAGTCAGGGAAATTGAAATTTTTTTTACCATCTTCTTAGCACTCCTCACATCATCTTGGTACTTCAAGGACCTTCAAGGACACCTAGAACTACTGTAACCTGCAAGTAGGTTTTATGACTTTGGGTCTTCTGTACTAAGAAGAAATATAAATCTGTGTTTGTGAACATCAGTGTGAGTGTCTCTGAGAGAGAGAGAGTGAGAGAGAGAGACTGCTTTAAAAAAAACAAAAGGATAACTCAAACACAACATAACTGAAAACCATCAGTCAGAGCTCTTAATTTTGGTAATGAATATTGCTTTGAATTTGATATAGATAGACAGTACAATGGCCGCTTTTCTCACAAAGATTTATTATTATTATTATTATTATTATTATTATTATTATTATTATTATTACTGAAATGAATTCACCAAAGAGAAACAGCTCCTGCGGCTTTTCTCAGCTGAATGACTCTTAACCACCCTCACATATGCCTACTGACAATACCAGGCTTTATAGCTTAGCAGGTATCTGTAGGGGCAAGATTCTTAAATATTACTGACAAATCACAGTCCATTAGAAGGAAACATTAGTCTCATAAACCCACAGTGCCTCCCGAGCAGCTTACTTCAGCCAGAGGATGCTATCGTGCCCTTGTAGCAACACCCCTTAGTTTCATAACTTTGAAACCAGCAGAAGAAAAAAATCTGTTAGGAGGAATTGTTTCTCACCTAGGTCTAGTCCAGAAGCTATTAAAAAGTATAACTCAAAAAAAGCACTCCCCCCAAAATGTAGAGACTTCAGGCAATTGCCAGTCAATAACTGCCAAGAAAAATGATGTTTGTTTTTCCTTTCTGTCCCCCCTGTGATTGCTCCTGCCCCAGGCCAATGACCAGAAATTTCCCCAAAACAAATGCCAGCTATCCATCACACACATACACACACAAGCAGAGGTTTGGAACAAGAGTGCAGAAAATTGTCTTAGCAAAGTGAAATTTAACAGTCTCAAAGGTCTTTCCAAGCTCTGAAGCTGAAAACAAGCCTAAATTGAATAGCCACCAGGTTGTTTTCCAGCTCTTTCTGTAGGTCAGTATCGTAAAACATAATAGGAGCGAGAACAGAGAAACCACCCTGCAAACAAGTAAAGCTTACTGATCCGTGCCCATAACACAAAGCTATGCACAGAACAGGGTCCCTCGGGCACTGCAGTGCTACCGTGCCAGCTATTGGCATATAGTGATATAATTTTATATGTGTCACTCTATATAGCGATATATTTTTGCATATTACTGTAGAGGAGAATGCCCTCTGCATCTTTTCTGTCACAATAAACCCCAGTTTAAAATATCTTTACATTTAGAGTTCAGGCTCACAGAACAATACCCAAGGCTCTCCTTCCCCTTCCACCGTGCCCCATTGCTCTGGATTTGTAGCAAGCCAGGCCGAGCTATGAGCAAATTCAGCTCTGTACCATGCACTCATGTAATCATCCAGCCCCCAAAATAAAGAAACAAATAAAAACCACAATTTAACAGGAGCTGTAAAAATCAGGAGAAAAGAATAACAAACAGTCACATGGCACGATGTATCAGGAGGTCTACAGGATGCATAAAATCATCTAAATCTTTCCATCTCTATGGACAAACCAGCTAACTAATTAGGTAAATCAGCTGCTAAGGCAGACGTGACCTACATCTTTGTCTCCAAAATGAAAGCCTGTTGCTTTGCCACATAGCACCACTCCCCTTTTCAGATAGACTCAAAAGTAAAACATCTGGCATCATGTTGCCCTTTCATGTTTCTAATACTTATTTTCCAGTGTTAAGAAACAGCCCTTTATTATTGAGATGAATGTGTTCTTCGAAAACACAATTTTGCTTTTTAGTCGAAAGATTTATTGCTGCAGCTTTAGAGGAGCACCTTCTGGTTTGTTATTTAGCTAGAGACAATGCTGTCCTTGTTGTTACAGACATTCTGTCGCCTTGATATCTCAGGAAAAATTTGGAAGTAGCGTAAATGTATATTTTGCTTTATAAACAAAACCTTCCATCTTTTCCACATGCACTGAGTGAAACTAAAAAAAATTCGCTTGCATTTTGCCCAAGACCTCATGGAAAAGGAGTGTAAAGATATTAAACAGCCTTGAAAGATGCTGAAAAAAAAAAGAGAAAATAAATGTCCAACAAAAGCGATAAACAGCACTACCTCACATGAAAAGACTAACAGATGTCCAAGGATTTCATAAAGAAATGTTTGTGTACACTCAGTGAATTAAATCCACACAAAGCTTTAGAAAGCAAATGCAGACTGCTTTTAAATATGAAATGTAGCATAATTAGGCCAATTTGTTTATTAGTCCACCTGTTTAAATCATTCTGAGATCAGCGGGTTTAATCGTATGCATATAGAATACAGATAGCATAAGGCCAAAAATTAATTGTGTGTTTATCTGCTGTTTCTTTAGTAGAAGACTTGTGTATATTTACATGTGCAATCGTAGGGAAAAAATCAGGTTAAGGGAGGCTTGGAGGTCATCTAGTTCAACCTCCTGCTCAAATAGCGGTAACTTCAGGGTTAGGTCAAGCTGCCCAGAGCTTTGTCCAGCTGCGTTTTGAGTATCTCCGAGGATGGAGATCCTGCCATCTTTCTGGCCAACCTGTTCCAGTGCTTAACCTCTTACTGGGAAGATTTTTTCTTCTGTTCATCTAGTCAGGACCTCCCTTGCTGTGGTTTGTCTCCATTGCAGCTTGTCCCTTCCTCTTGCACCTCTGAGAAGAGTCTGGCCCTGGCTTCTCCATAACCTGTTCATCAGCAATCTGAGGACTGCAGTTAGACCCCCCCTTAGTCTTCCCTTTTCCAGGATGAACAAACCCAGCTCTCTCAGCCTTTCCTCATCCATCACGTACACCGTGTGCTTCAGAGCACATCATATTTCACGTGTGTCCAACGCTTTACCTAAGGAGGCTGGCTATATTCTGTGAAGAAAAGCATCTCCAGAAGACATATTAGAGTATCTATGCTAAATGACATTTGCGCAACTATTACACATACCCCAAATTATGCTACTTATCTCTGTAATGCAGTCTAGCCTACTAATTTGGGCATCTAAAGGGTCTGACAATCAGGAACTCGTGTCCACATTCCCATCACCTAGTAGTTAACTCCTCAGACAGTTATAAAATTAGTTGGCTGCAAAAGCTGAAATGTAAAATTAATTATTACCTTTATGCATAAAGGCAATTACAAGCAATACAGACATACATTCTGTGGCCATATATACATACACATTCAGTTTACAGTGTACTCAGATATACTGCAATAAGTGCAGTATGCAAGCCAGAGTAATACATGACGCTCTGCATAACAACGGTATAAATTGCTTTCATCATGAACCTGTAACAGCTCAACCCGAACCATGCCCTCTGATCTATCACCGTCAAGACTCTTGTAAAAATGCCAGACTTCTGAGCAGCTACAAACTTTCCCTTAATGTAAAAAAAAACCCCATCCCCCAAATCAGATCACTCATCAGATCATCAGATCAACTCTGACCTACCACACAGGGCACCGCTGATTCGAACCTGCTGAGTATGAACCTTGAAGGAGTGAAGATCTAATATCTCCTAGCCTCACTCAGTGGTCCCATCTCTTATGTGCAGAAGGAAATTTGCCTTCTGCAAGTGATTATCACTGACTTCACTTGCTTTTTTTTTTTTTTACAATATTTCCTTAGGAGAATCTTCAAACTAAAAATCCCATTAACAAAGTGAGATGTGCTTATGAAGGATAGCTGGTGATGTCTGGCACAGCTTTGTCTAATTAACAAATTTAGCTTTCTGGATCAATATTAAATACAGCAGTGGGACAAGAACTCCCAACAGCATGGCTTGAAGTCTTCACGTTCTATTCAAACTTCCGATTCTATTTTTTTTTCTAATTCTAATTCAGTATTTCAATAAATCAATTACATATAATATAATTGCATTTGAACATGTTAGCTAAAAATCTGGAGGAGCATCACTTTTCAGGAAGAATGTTTAACTCTAGGAAATGTAATTATAATTATCAGTACAATAAAAGGAAAATCAAATGTCGAACAGCAATTACAATTGTCACACCCTGGCATCCAAGATAAAAACAATAGCCCTTCATTCCTAATATGCCAGGTGCTTGCCTCAGATGTCACTTTTTGGTAATTGATGACAATCACAACAAAACCTGAACCACATTAATATCTCATAGAACATAAATGAAATATTTTATATTTGATTGTATAAATATATAATTTTAGACCTCTATCATTTCCATGAGAACACCGTGGGCCTCATTTCTGCATTTAAAAATAAACTGTCTGGAGTTTTTTCTCATTTCAAACAGAAAAGGATCCTCTGGTGTGCAGCAGAAATTTTCTGTCACATGCCTCAACTTGAATTTTCTTATTTCAATCATCTCATGCAGAATTCAAGTCAGCTAACCTTACGTATTTATATCTATACCTACACTTGTTATCTAGTCACCTATTTTTGAAGTGTACTTCAGAATGAGATTTACAGCCCAAAAATACTTATTTCATCAACAATACAGGAAGTGGAAGGTGATGACACTCATTTTAGATGCCTGTATTTTAATATAAACTAAACCATGATAAACTCAGCCACATTTTTGCCATTATTTCCCTTTATTTTGCCATCGCCAAAAAAGGAAGGTGTAGATTTACAGCTAAGCATTGCCTTTGGATGCCCTAAGTGTGGCTCTAGCTACTCCAGCGTCTTGTAATCAGAGCTTTAAGACCTGCCAGCACCTGGTTCAAAACACTGCTCTGATCACTGAACTTCACATCAGCTGTACGCAGCGTGTCAGCTACTTACTGCATTAATTTGCTGGGTCCCATCTATACCACTGAACAGGTTTGTCCGCTTCCATCCCTGCCTGGTGGCTCTGCCTGCATCTATGTTGACAGCCCCCTTTCAGTTGCTGCTGTCTCAAAATGAAAACATCATTAGCGGCAACGAGCAGCATTCAACCACATGCAGAAGCAACCACAATTACCCGAGTGACAGCAAAGCACACCACTTACCAGAATTGAGCAGGATGATGGACTTAAGGCACACAAATTCCTCCCCTTGAAGGTTCATCATGCGAAACCGAGCAGCAGTAGCCAGCAGCATGTCAAAGATTTCCACCATGCCCTCTACACATTTCCCTTGATTCCTGTGTGAATACCATCAAGGGGGAGATATTCACAGCTTTAACCCGGTGGCAGCATGAGCTTTTCATCCCCCTGGATCATTCCCCTCCAATTTGATTTCATCAGTTCACTAGCTAGCACGTGACTTCCTACTCTGTGCTCATTTGGTGTATGTGTGATTACAAAAGCGTAGTTCTCAGGGTCCCACATCAAATGAATAAATAATCAAATACTATATTCCTCCCAAAAATGTCAATTTCATAAACTCATCACCAGGGCAGTACTGTGGTGGAACACATGAGATTGACTCAACCAAACCTTTATATTGAGGAAAAGATTTGTTTAAAACTACATTTTGATTTTTTTTCTTGTATGTTCTGTTTGTGTTACTTTGTTTCCTCTTTCCTTTTTTTTTTCCCTTTAACTGAAATAGTCCCAATTCTTTGCATTTCTCCCTCCCTAATGTTTTGTACTTGTTTCTACCTGGCCTTGCAATCTGTAATATTCCAATACTCTTCTCCCGTTTTTCTTATATCAGCATAATGCCTCCTTAAAGAATAAGCTTATTCATGAGCTCAGGAAGGAATTATGAGGCCAAAATCTTGTCTGTATGACTGAGTTTGATTAAAACTATCACTTCGCTCCACAAATCAGATAACTTTTTACATTATAGCATTAAACAAAGCTAAAATTTGGGAAATCTCAAAGTGGTCATTAGTAATGGCAATTAACGACCTCCCTCTGCTCACAATCCTAGCTATTGTCACCCACTAATTTTCATCCTGGACACCCAACGTGCAGTTCAAGAATTAATGCAGACTGTAATTATTTTTTATGAAAATTTAGTCTGCAGATTTTCTGGTCATGGAATTTTAGATCATTTACATTGCTACTTTTACCAAAAACTACGTACTTCTACTTTTATTAGGACTTCCTGAGTGAAATTTTAACAAGTAAAACTTAAGGAGTGATCAGATCAGCTTTTATGAACAAAATTTTGAAGTTCATTGCTATAGGAAAACGCAAAAGAAATTTCAAATGATCAGATGGCTATTCCACTATAATTTGCAACGCAAACACAGATCGAGCATTTCCTAATCTCATTGTGACAAAAACAATGCTGACTACCAGCATAGAAACACCTGCCTCAGCCCTGATACAGCCATGCTGTTGAGATCCTGTAGCTGAAGTCTAAACCCACAGCAGACCCTCAAACAAAGACGTCATCTTCCTTTTTGACTACAGCCTGAGAAAAGTCTTTGCACTTCTCAATCGTTTCTAAACCTAAAACTGAGTCAAAGAAGGAGAGGGGTTATCTGTGAGCACTTGTGCACATCTCCTTTCAAGTTCAAATCCCTATTCAGCTTAATTTGCTGCTTGAACTTAAATCTACATCTCCTTTATCTCAGCGCAGCGCCTATGAGCCAGCGACTATCACATATGACAGAAGCTATTTCATCTGCTTTCAGAGATATTTAAACAAAGCAGGACAGTATCAAGAAAACAAAGTGGGAGATACTCCCTTAAAACAGCCAGTAGGGTGCTGGTTAAAATACAGTAATATTTGAAAACGTGGCGTCCCAAGCAAGTTTTCCAATCACTGTTACAACAGCACACGTTGTCTGACTTTTCTGTAAGAAAGAGATGATCCAGCCTTGGGAATGGAAATAGTAGAAAGGTATGTTTAATAAGGAGGATGGGTTGCTCCTTCTTGCCTCGGGTCCCTGTGGGCTATCAGGCAGCTGCACACTGAGCTCTCCTGAGAAGTGCCTAATTTTCCCCACACATTTCACTAGCACTTAGCTCAGAACTTGATTTCCATTGCGTGGCAGGCACCCAGTCACAAGCTGCAACATTTGGCAACACAACTTTTATGGCCTTTTCCGGCTCTTAAAAATTTTGCTGAAGAAATGGTGGCTTAAACTACAGCAGCTTTTCGGGTATGACCAGCAACACTGATAGTTTCACGTATTAGGTTCCCACAAACGATGGTAACAAGTGCAGTGTAAAAGGTCGTGGACAAAAGTCTGTCTTAAGATTAGCAGGCAGGCAGACTCAATGCTGTGTTCCATGTAAAGCGTGTGATGCCTTTTGCACCCTCATTGACAATGCCCTGACCGATGAGCTGAACTAAAGGACTGATCTCAGCCTGGTATATCTGAACATGGCTTTATTGAAATTCACAGTTCTGTCTCTTCTGCCTGAAAGCTGAATCTGAACTCAGATGGGGAGTTTTCAATGATTTGATGACCAATCAGTTACACTGTTCAACGCCGGATGCGGAGAGCTTTTCAGCAACGACCGTCTTGCTGCCCTGATGAATCCTGCTTAGGCAGGATAAAGCTGAAAAACTGAACTGGTTGGATTTAAGTATATTCCTCCTCTGTTTGGACATCAATAAAATAAACAAAGGCAAAGTAATATTTAACAGCACCACTGTCAAATAAAAGACAAACAAAAAGCAGGCACTCAAAACCAGGCATGAGAATATGAACAATTACTGTTACCTCAAAATCTGTTTTGTGTGCTAAAATTTAAATCCTATGGAAGTAAAACAAACATGAGTTTTTACAGTGGGACAAGTTCCGCTGCTTCTGATACAATATTTTTGCCTACTAAAAGCCTTTAATAGTTTTGCATTAACTTAAATAATGCCCCAATAAAGGTTAGTTTAAGAATTTAGAATTTCAGGATTATACAGAAAGGAAAAGTTTCAGTGGATTGTATGTCAAATGACCCATATTAAAAAAACCCCACATCTTCATGTCTGGCTAAGACATTTACTTGTTTCCTAAAACCCATCAAACTACTGCCAGCCAGTATTCAAAACAATTCAATATATTACACAGTCTGAACAAATTGCAAAATTTGCATAGCCAAGATCACAATTTAAAAAGAAATAGTAAGTTATTTGTAAAATGAGACCTTTTAAGATGCCTTATGGCAACTCATAAGATGGAAAATACATTTTGATAGCAAGTAAGAATTATTCCCTGGTACTTCTTACAAAAAATAGTTCAATGGACTGTGGTTTACAAGATCAATATTCCAATCAAGATCTTCTTGCTGACAAGTACAACCTCTAGACAAAAATCTCTAGTCCTGCAACACATAGTCCATGTGCCTAAATCTCTATGTGTGCCTATTTCCCACCAACTGAACTCATATGGTAGATGATAAATAAAAATGGTGCAAATTTAAGAGATTCTAAATACTTTCTAATCTCATTTGCTTTGCTATGTGCTGTGCATGAAATACCAGGCTACTCCATAAGAAAAAGAAGAGTATCTCTTTAGGTAGAGTTAAGTATTTTAGATGAAGTTAGATACCTAGCTTTAGGCATTCATGTGTGCAAGCAACAATTTAGAAAATTCTGCTTTATTTTCAGAGTTAGGCAGCAGATCCAGCTCCACTGAAGTCATTGGGAACTGCAGTAGCTTAGTATCTTTGAAATGCAGGCTTCTAAGCAAATGTTTTTATTATCTAGGCTACAACACTGATTTTCTTTGTTAACCAACAAAAACTATCTGAAATAGGAATCTCCAGTTCTCCTGAATTGTGTCCTAACTTTCTAACATAAGCGGATCGTATTATCACATCTTCACAGCTATACATCCAGTTGATAGGAAGGCCTATCTAGGAAGGCCTAGATAACTTTCCTGGAGGACAAATTAAGCAATAGATTTGAAAATTATCCTTTTCCCACCATCATGCTGTTGTCTTTGTGTACTCTCAGCTTACGGAAAACAAAACATTAAAAGCTTGTTTACTGCAAAGCATCAGAGTGTATTCTCAGAAGAATCCTTAACACTTGGCTATTGGGAAATGTTTAGGAAAGTTAAAGCATGTGAATTAAAGGTCTGAAGTTACTGCATAAAAGTACTATATGCGTTAACTTAAGTCTGCAGAATCACAGCATCATCCAGGCTGGAAGGAAACTCAGGATGTCTTTAGTCCAACCTCCCACTCAAAGCAGGGTCAGCTCACTCAAGGCTTTATGCAAGTCTGGTCTTGAAAACCTCCAAGGATGGAGAATGCACAGCCTCTCTCAGCTTAATTATTTTCATCATCATGTTTTTTTTCTCCCTTATAACCAGTCAGAACCTCCTCTGCTTCAATTTATGACTCCTGTTTCTCAGCCTCCCATCGGGCATCTTAATAAAGAGCCTTGATAACCTCCTTGTAGATTTTAGGTTAGGCATGCGCAAAAGCCATCTCTTCTCCATGCTAAACAAATCCACTTCTCTCAGCCACAAGGCATGTGCCCCCACCTTGGTGGCTCTCCACTAGGTTTACTGAAGTTTATTAACATCTTTCCTGCAATGAGGGGCGCAAAGCTGGATGTGGTATTCCAGATATGGTCTAAAGAGTGCCAAATAAAAGCAGAATAATCACTTCCCTTGCTCTACTGCCGACACTACCACTGATACAGCCCCAGATACTGTTGGTCTTCATTGCTGCTATGTTGCAGTATTGGCGTATGCACAGATTGCTGTTCACCAGCACCCCAGGCCCTTTCCAGCAGAGCTGTTCCCCAGCTAGTTAGGCCCCAGATTGAACAGTAGCAGTGGATTAAGTCCATCGCAGGTGCAGGACTTTGCATTTCTCCTGGATTAATTTCATGAGGTTCCTGTCAGCCCATTCCTCCAGCCTGTCTAGGTCCATCTGTATGGCAGCTCTGCCCTCGAGCATATCAACTGCACCCCCTACTTTGGTGTCATCTGCAGATTTGAAGACAGTGCACTCCATCTCCTCCTCCAGGTCATTGACAAAGACATTTAACCGGACACGTCCTAGGATAGACCCCTGAGGTACTCCAACTGTAACTAGTATCAAAGTAGAGTATGAACCCTTAACAAGACACCGAGTCATTTTCTCACAGAAGGCAATCAGGTTGGTCAAGCACAATATACCCTAAATCTAAGCTAATTCACACTCGCCATCTTCTCCTTCCCATTCACATAAACAACTTCCAAGAGAACTTGCTCTATGATTTTCCTCATGACAGCAGTGATGCTGACTGGCGAACATGTAGTTCTAAGACTGTCTTTCTTTCTTCTTTTGGAGATGGGTGCAACATATGCCTTTTTCTAGTAATTGAGGACCTCTCCTGGTCTCCACAGCCATTCAAAGATGATAGAGAACACCCTTGCAATGACATCATCCAACACTCTTGGATGCAGCCCATCCCATGGACTTGTATGTGACAAGACTTCTTAAGAGATTCATGACCCAGTCCTCTTTTACTAACTCAATCCTCTCTTCCTTGAACCCTGTACGTAGGAGTAAGAACCTAGATTTTAAGTCTTGGAAAAACCCTAGATATCAGAAATGTCTCTTACAGAAACACAGGACCAAGTGACAGATAAGTAAACATTAACAGTGAAGGGTGTTTAGGTGAGGGGAACAGGGAATCGGGATGTTCTCATCAAACTTTCCATTCAAAGGGAAAAGCCCAAGTAGGCACAGATGCACCCATCAAACCAAAGCCTGACTGTATATTTGTTGTCTCTCTGGCTTCTTTGATCACAGTACTTCGTTTGATGACAAGGGACTGCCAAGAACAGATGGGATCCACCAGGCTAGGAGAGGGAGGGTCATCTTCACAAATGTGCTTAGTAACTTGGTGAGAAAGCCTCTAAACAAGGCTTGTCACAGGATGTGTTCCGAAGTCTAAAGGTAGGTTAGGAAACAGGGGAGGTATGATTGAGAGAAAGCTGCAGGGGCAACATTCACATCCCCGGTTAGAAGAGAGGGTATTCACAGATTTAATTCAACTGCCTGTGCTCTAACACAGAAGGAGAATTGGAAGTCTGTACACAGTCAGACAGCTGTGATGAGACTGGAAACACAGAGGCTTGGTGGGATAGCGCACAGATCAGATCAGATAGCGCACATGATTGGAGAATGGTCATGGATGGGTACAACTTGATTAGGAAGGACAAGTATGAAAGAAGAGGGGAAGAACTTGAGCTCTACACAAAGGGAGACCTTGATTGCACAGACCATAAGAAACCAGAACCACATATGTCAGGAGACTGTATCGGTCAGAGGAGAAATTAACGCTGATCAGTTGGGGCAGGGGGGGAGGCAGGGATTGTTACAAACTGTCTGACCAAGAGTATAAAGTGCATAAGTCTTTCTATAAATAACTCATGGAAGTCTCCTAATCACTCGTCTACAGTCTTGTGGAGGATTTCTACATGGATAGACTGCAATCATTGGCTGGAAGGTCAACATTGTGCAAGTAATCCAGGGAGTTTCTGGACTGTGTTGATGATAACTTCCCAACTCAAACAGCACAGTGGCCAACCAAGGGCAATGCTCTATTGACCCACTCCTCACAAACAATGAGAAATTGCTGGTGAATGTGGCCACGGATAGGAAATTTGGCTGCAGCAACCATGAGATGTGATTGAGCTCAGGATCCAGAGGTAGGCTGGGAATGCAAACAATGGAACTATGACTCTGGGTTTCAGAAGAACAGATTGCAGTTTATTTAGGGAATTGCTAGGCAGAATATTCTTGGAGACATGATGGTGAGAAGTGTCACACGAACTAGACAATATGTTAAGGAAAACTTATTGAGAGGTCAGGAACAAACCCATCCCATCACAGAGGAAGACCAGGTATTTCAACAGAAGATCTACTTGGCTAAGCAAGGAGCCCCTTAATGAACTAAAAGGCGAAAAACATATAGGAAATAGAAATAAAAGCAGGCGGCAAAGGAGGAGTACCAAAGAACTGTTTGAGTATTTATGCCTAAAACTAGTGAGGGACACAGAGGGTAACAAGAAGGGATTTTACAAGTATGGCAGCAACAAATGGAATTTCAGCGAGAACGAAGAGTTGATGAATGGGAGAGAAAACCTGGTGACTGACTACATGGAATAGACTGAAACACTCAACAGCTTTTCTTTTTTCGTGTGTCAGATTTTACTGGAAAGCCAACCGAAGCATTTTGACAGGTTAGGGAATTACTTAGAGAATTAGTAATTACTCTGACAAGTAATTCGAATCTTTGAAGCCAAATGGGGTTAATTTCAGGGTGCTGAAATAGTTGTTCACTGTATTCATTAGGCTACTATCTATCACTTAGAAAAAATCATGGAGACTGAAAGAGGTCTCTGACAAATAGCAGAAGGCTCACTCAACTTTGACAAAATCAAGGAGGATCCAGGAAACCGGATTGTGCTTGGCCAACCTGATTGACTCTATGATGAAACAATTAGTTAAATGATCAAAGCGAAGGTGCTGGGTGCGATATAATTCAACTGTAGTAAGGCTTTTGGTTTACAGCATTCTTATCTGTAAGCCAGGGAAGTAAAGGCTGAGCAGACAGACAGATACATGGGTGGAAAACAGGCTGGATCACCAGACTCAAAGTGTTGCAGTAATGGCTCAACACCTAGTTTGTGGTAGGTAATAAGTACTCCAGAGGTTGACTCTGGAGCCAAAGCTGTTTAATATATTTATCAATAATCTGGATGATGATAAGAAGTTCACCTTCAAATTTGTGGATGATACTAAATTGGGACTAGAGCGAGGTTGATACACTACATAGCATCACCTCAGTGCTAGAGGGACCCTGGAGGAATGAACCAACAGAAACCTCACAAAGTTCAACAAGAAGTAAAAATTCTGCACCCAGGGCCAAATAAACTTGTTCATCATTACAGGTTGGAAAAACACTGGGCTGAGTAGCAGCCCTCCTGGAAAATGGAAACCAAATAAACTATAAGCAAATGGATAAGGCAAATTGCATGCAAATTATGTTAGGAAGAACGTGGTCGGAAGAACGTGGTCAGAAGAACAAGAGAAATTATTTTTCCCCCACCTCTACTTGGTCCTGCTGAGGCTGTGCCTGTGTCCAGTTTCAGGCCCCTCAGCCCAAGAAGGATGTTGGATGTCTCCTCCTGTTGTGGAGATGATCAGAGGCATGCAGCGCATGGCCTACAAGGAGGGGTTGAGTGACTGGATCTGCTCAGTCTGGTGAGAAGGAAGCAAAGTATGTAGGGGAGGGGACAGACAAAACTGCAGTCTGCAACTGCTTGAAGGGGCATTACAAACAGGGTGTAACTAAGGTCTTCACAGGAGCAGTGAATGTTAAATCAAAAGGTAACTAACTGCTGTAAGCTACAGCTTGGAAGGTAGGAGGGTGGTGCAACCCTGAAACAGGTACCCAGAGAGGCTGTGTGTTCTCCCTCCTTAGAGACTTTCAAGGAAGTTAAAGTCACAGCTGGCCTAAGCTGGTGTTGGCAATGGTCTTGCTTCAAGAAGCAGGTTGGACAAAATGATCTGCAACCAAAATTTTTGCTTCTAAAGTAAATTGTTGGAGAAGTTCCTGACAGAGTTGCGTTTCAGAGGGTCCGATTAGAAGCAAGGATTTATTACTGGTGTGGAGCTTTTTAACCAAGAATCCAAACATGCAGTCAGCACCTGAGTAAAGAATAAAAGCAATCCTTAAATCATACAAGTAAGGTTTGATGTACTAATGCAGCGGTAAAAAAAAAACATCACCGTATTACAGTCCTTTGGCTTCAGTTTATTCATAAATCTAGCACAGAATATAAAATAGAGAAGAAAAAATAAAATCGTAAAGTTAACCCAACTTTCTCATACTTCAAAATCTCTTCATCAG
The DNA here is from genome assembly GCF_000699105.1 of Pygoscelis adeliae. Lineage (NCBI taxonomy): Eukaryota > Metazoa > Chordata > Aves > Sphenisciformes > Spheniscidae > Pygoscelis > Pygoscelis adeliae. The sequence continues at coordinate 1,664,843 of NW_008824807.1, read as the reverse complement.
TTTATGCTTGGATAGTATTTTGGAGAAAGGTTTAGGAGTACAATACTTTCTATTCACTATAGTCTATTTATTCTCAATGCATATCTTCTTGACATTTTATCCTCCTTACATCTCATTTTCATATTTCTATTACATTTGGTTAGGATTTCTTTCTAATTCATTAACTTATTCAGTCATGGCATAGGCAAGGAAGAATGTCTATCTGTCCAGGGGCAAGGACACAAATTCAGAAGGAAGAAACCTAAAGTGAGAGCATGTACATTTTTCAGAAAGTTACTTTCAGGTATTAATTTTGCTTTCTTTTTTTTTTTTTTTTTTTTTGGAGTGGGGGTAGTTCACTAAAAACTTTTTCAGTTGATTTACAACACTGTTGCAGTAATAATTTCTTGTTGTTTAAACAAATACAATATTTTTGGCTACTTAGTCAAAAATATGTGCCATTAGAGTCAATGCATGAATCACAGTCTGAGAATCACTCACAGCTGGGCAATTGGAGAAGTACCGGACTGGAAATAGCATAATTCAACACGGAATCAAGGTTTTTTCCCTTCAAGAGTTTCTTGAAACAGACATTTGCCAAATAAGAAATACCTTTGGCTTCAGTTTATTCATAAATCTAGCACAGAATATAAAATAGAGAAGAAAAAATAAAATCGTAAAGTTAACCCAACTTTCTCATACTTCAAAATCTCTTCATCAGTTTATGCTTGGATAGTATTTTGGAGAAAGGTTTAGGAGTACAATACTTTCTATTCACTATAGTCTATTTATTCTCAATGCATATCTTCTTGACATTTTATCCTCCTTACATCTCATTTTCATATTTCTATTACATTTGGTTAGGATTTCTTTCTAATTCATTAACTTATTCAGTCATGGCATAGGCAAGGAAGAATGTCTATCTGTCCAGGGGCAAGGACACAAATTCAGAAGGAAGAAACCTAAAGTGAGAGCATGTACATTTTTCAGAAAGTTACTTTCAGGTATTAATTTTGCTTTCTTTTTTTTTTTTTCTTTTTTTTGGAGTGGGGGTAGTTCACTAAAAACTTTTTCAGTTGATTTACAACACTGTTGCAGTAATAATTTCTTGTTGTTTAAACAAATACAATATTTTTGGCTACTTAGTCAAAAATATGTGCCATTAGAGTCAATGCATGAATCACAGTCTGAGAATCACTCACAGCTGGGCAATTGGAGAAGTACCGGACTGGAAATAGCATAATTCAACACGGAATCAAGGTTTTTTCCCTTCAAGAGTTTCTTGAAACAGACATTTGCCAAATAAGAAATAAAACTGAAATATCCGTTCCAAACATAATTTTGAGGGAGGAAAAGAGGCAGGAGCAGAAGGGACCCCTAAGAGCAAGGCTCTCTTTTCCTTCACTGAGTTGGGCGGTTATGTTTATACTTTTTCACATAACCCGTCCTTTAAGTTACTCCTGTTGGCATCATCACTTTCCCAAAACAGGTTGAAAAAGTGGTGGCTCACACACAGCAGCAGTTTTCATCCAGCACAGCTCTCTCTTCCATAGCAATAAAGCAACAATTAGGATTGAGCCTGAGTCTCAAATAGGCAATTCCTACCTCTTCCAGTACTGACAAAATTACCAGCACACAATCCTCTGAGGTTTGCTAATCTTTTCTGATGTCTCTTTTTGTTGCTCCTTGAGCTAGCTCTGAACCAAAAGCGGTGGCTAATTCACACACCAAATGAGAGATGTTAAAATAAAGCCAAATAAGAGGAAATTCAGGAAGACTGGGAATAGATAAAAGACAGAGCAGAACCATTATATCCTGTGCTAGTTCTGAAGCACTAAAGAATTGTCAAAATATTTTAACTTTTTTTTTATTCTATCCATTAGAATATTATTGCAGGTTTTATGCATAGGTGGTCCCTGTCTTCAAGACAAGATATGATTTTATATACATTAATATGTTCTATATATATTAGTTCTATTAATAGACACTGATAAACACTTTCTACTCCTATGTAAAGTGGTGCACTAAAACAGCTTAAGGAAGAGGGGTGTCAGGAAAGCTCCACCTCCAAGGTTTTAAGACCAAATCAAGACCATCCATCAGGATGCCTTAAATACTGCCAGATAGGCATTGGAGGGCTACTTAACTAACTGAGGACTCCCCCTTTTCTACAATGCTATGCTTTATCAATAATTAAAAGATGAGGAAATTGTTATCAGCAGTGAAATTTTACTTCAGACCATCCTGCATTTAATCAGTTACTCTGGAGATTGTGGAAAAGGTTAGGGAAATAGTAAGCAGAAAAAAAATAAAATCTGAAAAAAATTAGCCCCCAAAGCTCTAGAGCAAAACAGCAATCTCCAAAGAACAGGAGGCAAAGAGAAAAGCAGAGACTACCACGAGTAAACTAAACCACAGTACCAAATGCAAAGCCTGCTGATGAAGAGAAATGCCTAGCTTATTTATTGTTCCGTGTCAGTTCTCATGAGGTTAAATAGCATTTTGCTTTAAAAAATCATAGAATCACAGAATTATAGAATAGTTTGGGTTGGAAGGGACCTCAAAAGGTCATCTAGTCCAACCCCCCTGCTGTGGGCAGGGACATCTTCAACTAGGTCAGGTTGCTCAGAGCCCCGGCCAACCTGACCTTGAAGGTTTCCAGGGATGGGGCATCCACCACCTCTCTGGGCAACCTGTGCCAGTGTTTCACCACCCTCAGCATAAAAAATTTCTTCCTTCTATCTAGTCTAAATCTACCCCCCTTTTAGTTTAAAGCCATTCCCCCTTGTCCTGTCGCAACAGGCCCTGCTAAAAAGTCTGCTGCCATCTTTTTTATAAGCCCCCTTTAAGTACTGAGAGGCTGCAATAAGGTCTCCCCGAAGCCTTCTCTTCTCCAGGCTGAACAACACCAACTCCCTCAGCCTTTCTTCATAGGAGAGGTGTTCCATCCCCCTGATCATTTTCGTGGCCCTCCTCTGGACC